>NC_062228.1:47381516-47729535 GCF_902686445.1 Sciurus carolinensis
GTTTTCCTGCTTAAACTCTGATTCCACTATTTCTATTTCTGGTTGCCTCATTTTTAGTTCTTGAATCTCATATTCCAGTTCTGCATTTTTTTCACATATAGCAATCACTGTGAGCAGTGACTTTTTTTTATCTTCTATTATTATTTCAAATAAATGACCTGTTTTCTGGGGTTTCAACAGGCTAACAGAATCTGTCAAAGAGAAAATAAAGTATAAATAAATATGTGAGTAATTTTCTCATATGAAGGACTATATGTTTCACATGCATTATTCATACACTAAACAAATGAGTGCCTACAACATGTGACATGTTATATCATATCCTGCAGATAAAGCAGATGAGATGAGACTCCTTCTGTTGTTTAGTTTAAAGTCACAGAGAAGACAGACACATAAAAAGTCCATTATAAATTCAGACAGATGATAAAAGAAATGGAGATTTATGTTCTCATAAGGAAATCTGATGTACAGGAAGTATTCCCTGTGGAAGATGAGGATATACTGAGAAGTAAAGGATGAATAGAAAGCAGGTAGAGTATGAAGAACATTCTTTCCAACATACAGCACATGCTGAGAATCTTATGCAATCTCTTTTTATCCAAGATGAATTTAACAGGTTATCATTTATGTTCTACCTGAAACTACCAAAACTGAAACAGAAAAATGCATTAAACAACAATTTTCAAGACAATGGACTTCAGGCAATGAGGACAATCATCCCAGATAGACTGGAAACAAATGAAGTTAAGTCTTCCAAATATACCAGCTCCATGAGAGAAGTTCAGAGCTATGACTCAAGCAAGATTAACACAAGCAGAGTCCACCAGACTCTATTAACTGAGGTTTGAAAATTAATCTGGTAAAACCAAGGCAAAGAGAGATCATAGGGCTTAACATTGGAGATAAGAAAGCAGTACTGGTAAAGATCTCAGGAGCTCTGCAGAGGGCCCCTTTTGAATATGTAGCAGATTAATGAACAATGTATGTGTTCCAGGAGAGGACCTGAGATAAAGAGGGGGCAAAAAAATCCCTTCAGAAGATTAGATAAAATTGTCTGGTGCTCATACATGCCAGAAAGAATATCATTTCTCATCAACTACATTGAAGAACTCTCATCATTCATAGTCATCTGGAAATCTTGCCTAGCAGTGGAGAATTCACCTTAGGTTTATCACATAACAAACTATAAAGTCAAGTCTAGGAAGGATCAAGGTATTTGCAAGTAACCTAACTGAATTCCAAAATAAAATTTAATAGAAGAAGAAGCACATAAGACATAATTTAAAAAATGGGAGGCAAATGGATAGGAGTCAAAGGGCATGGTTACCAGCACACCTTCCACAAGTACGGACATATTCTAGATATGTTTGTTATTGTTTTCTAATTTAATGATTGTATGATCAGGGAACATACTTTATGCTACCAATCATTTTGACTTAATCTCTTGATCATAATTTCTTGCATTTTCTTAGCATATGTTCAATTTTGAAAAGAAAATTGGTGGTGTTCAAATCTCATCACCATATTAAAAAAACTAAACAAACCTCTATTTTTTTAGAGCCAACTGTATTTAGGTGTGCTGGTAACCATGCCCTTTGACTTATACCTTAAGAAACAAAAACTATGAAACTCATACCCAAAGCAAGCAGGAGAAATGAAGTAAGAAATACTTGGTATATTCTAAATGTTTGTGTCCCCTCAAAATTTATATTCTGAAGTATAATCAAATATATCATGACATTAGAAGGTAAGGTCTTTTGAATGCAGTTAGGTAATTGGGGAAGAGTCATCACAATCTAAGTAGTCCTCTTTCAAAAGAGATCCCTGAGAGATAAATCACTCCTTCTGTTGTTTGTGGGCATGGGAAAATGGTAGACATCTGTGAACAAGGAAGTAGGTCTTCACCAGACACCAAATATGCTAGTGCTTAGATTTTAGACTTCCACACCTCCAGAACTTTAGGAAACAGTTGTCTGTATTTTGTTATATAGCTAGTCTATGGTATTTTCATTATAGCAATCCAAATGCACTACTGCAAAATCAAAGATAAGTTCATGCATACATAAACAAAAAATAAAAGAAGTCAATGAAATCTAATACTTGGAAGAAATGCATAAAAATGATAAATCTCTAATTGGCCTCCATGTAAAAAGTTGATCTTATAGAAGTAAAGAATAGAATAGTTGTTACAAGAGCCTGCTGAGAGGGTGTACAAGAATGGGATGGAGAGAGAATATTTAATAGTAACAGGAGTGCAGACAGATAGAACAAATAACTTCTGATGTTTTGAACCACAATGAGATAACTATAATTGACAATTGAATATTTCAAAATATTTTGTTTCTAGAGAGAATTGAATGTTCCTAAAATTAATGATAAATATCTGAGGTAACAGATATCTCAATCTCTCTAATCTTATTATCAATCCTTGTATATATACATATGTATAAAGGTATACATATATATTATATATATTAATAGAACATCCCATAAACATGTATACAATTATTGTATGAGTAGAAAGTAAAATATATTTTACAATAGAAATTAAAACATTATTTAATATGTTATCAAAATAATTGAAATTCAGTTAGATCTCATGATTCATGAAAAAAAAAAACCAGTACACTACAACACAAATTATTAATGAGAAAAATAAATACCACTTAAATAGAAAGATATCATTTATTCATATGGAGGACTGGGGATATATTTCAGTGATAGAGTGCTTGTCTACCATGCACTAGACCCTGAGTTCAATCTCTGGCACAGAAAAAAAATCATATGAGAATAACAGGATTTTAGAATAGATCAAGTATTTCTGAACCAAAAAATAATATAAGGAATAGGAGAGATAATTTCAAGTACCCTAAATCTACAGTAATCAAATAAGTGAGAGTCTGGCATAGAGAAAGCCTAATTGATAAATGGAATACAATAGAAAGTACAGAATTGAAACTTCACATACATAACCAAATTAATTTTAACAAAGGCATGACGACAGAGTCCTGGAGAAGGGACAGACTTTTTGTGTGTGTGTGTGTTTTTTTTTCTTGTAAACAAATGGGATACATACATGTTGTTTCTCTGTTTGTACATGGTGTAAAGGCATACCATTTGTGTAATCATAAATTTACATAGGGTAATGTTGTTTGATTCATTCTGCTACTTTTTCTTTCCCCCCACTCTTCCTGCCACTCTTTTCCCCCTATACAGTCCTTCCTACATTCTTGCCCCCCTCCATAACCCTAACTCTAACCCTAACACCAACCCTCCCACCCCCCATTATGTGTCATCATCCACTTATTAGCAATATCATTTGTCCTTTGGTTTTTTTGAGATTGGCTTATCTCACTTAGCATGATATTCTCCAGTTTCATCCATTTGCCTGCAAATGCCATAATTTTATCATTCTTTATGGCTGAGTAATATTCCATTGTATATATATACCACATTTTCTTTATCCATTCATCAATTGAAGGACATCTAGGCTGATTCCACAATCTGGTTATTGTGAACTGAGCAGCTATGAACATTGATGTGACTGTATCTCTGTAATATGCTGATTTTAAGTCCTTGGGGTATAGGCCTAGGAGTGGGATAGCTGTGTCAAATGGTGGTTTCAATTCAAGTTTTCTAAGGAGTCTCCACACTGCTTTCCAGAGTGGCTGCACTAATTTGCAGCCCCACTAGCAATGTATGAGTGTACCTTTCTCCCCACATCCTCGCCAACACCTATTGTTGCTTGTATTCTTGATAATCGCCATTCTAATTGGGGTGAGATGGAATCTTAGGGTGGTCTTGATTTGCATTTCTCTTATTACTAGAGATGTTGAACATTTTTCCATATGTTTTTTGATTGCTTGTCGATCTTCTTCTGTGAAGTGTCTATTCATTTCCTTAGCCCATTTGTCGATTGGATTATTTGCATTCTTGGTGTAGAGTTTTTTGAGTTCTTTATAGATTCTGGAGATTAGTGCTCTATCTGAAGTATGATTGACAAAGATTTTCTCCCACTCTGTAGGCTCTTTCTTCGCATTGCTGGTAGTTTCCTTTGATGAGAGAAAGCTTTTTAGTTTGAATCTATCCCAGTTATTAATTCTTGCTTTTATTTCTTGTGCTATGGGAGTCTTGTTGAGGAATTCTGGTCCTAAGCTGACATGTTGAAGCTCTGGACCTACTTTTTCTTCTATAAGATGCAAGGTCTCTGTTCTGATTCTGAGATCCTTAATCCATTTTGAGTTTAGTTTCGTGCATGGTGAGAGATATGGGTTTAGTTTCATTCTGTTGCATATGGATTTCCAATTCTCCCAGCACCATTTGTTGAAGAGGCTATCTTTTCTCCATTGCATATTTTTGGCCCCTTTGTCTAGTATGAGAAAATTGTATTTATTTGGGTTTGTGTCCGTGTCCTCTATTCTGTACCATTGATCCACCTTTCTATTTTGCTACCAATACCATGCCATTTAAGTTACTATTGCTTTGTAGTAGAGTTGAAGATCTGGTATTGTGATACCCCCTGCTTCACAGAAATAGAGCAAGAAATTATGAAATTCATCTGGAAGAATAAAAAACCCAGAATAGCTAAAGCAATAATTGGGACAGCCTTTTTAACACATGGTGCTGTGACAACCAGATTTCCATATCAACAAAATGAACTTAGAGCCAGGCTTCCCATCATGTACCAATATGAATGTAAATTGTATCTTTTATGTAAGTGGAACACCCACAATAAACAATATAGAATAAAGCATAGGAGAAAATGTAATCTTGAAATAGAAAATGATTTTATAGCTATGACATGAACATCAAAATTCATAGGTGGAAAAAATATATAATCCATATACTGGTAAATACAGTATTAAGATAATAAAACTTGGAGTTTTAAGATAGTAGAATAGAGAAGGTCAATTTCCTAGTTGCCTCTGCTCCATGACATGAAACCAAGAAAGCAGACAGGCAGCTTTTCAGAAAGGTGTACAAACAAAAAAAAAGGGGGGAGGAATTTACTGGAATTTAATACTGGACACAAAGCACTCAGGAAGTCGAATATGATAAAATAAGAAATATCCAGCAATCACTGCCATGATCAGAGGCACCACCTAGAGTGATCCTTAAGAGAGCAAATCAGACATATAAGAGAACTAGAGTAACCCTCATTTTGGGTGGACTGAGAAAGGTCTAGGTATAAAGAGGTTAGAGATCAAAGACACTGCCCAGCTAAACTGAAAGGCACACTGCACAACAACCTTATATTGGAAGGAGACTGCGCTTTTTCCTGCAGCATGCAGAGAATAGTGGAAGGAACAATTTTGTAGCTGTGGAATTGGGGCTAGCAGCTGAGGAAGTCCATTCGCAGCAAAGCCAAGTTTGGCTGAAAATAAATACAAGCCTGTCAAACCCACACTGCACAAAATGAAGTGTGAACAGGAGAAAATAAAATTGCAGAGAGGTTTACACAGGGGAAACTGGTCTTGGAAATCCACCCAGCTCTCTCCTTCCCCATCCAGCCTGACTGCTTGTAGGACCAGCTGGAAGGGATGTGACTGACAGAAGTTTTGAAAGGGCAGAGGCAGGAGATTAACTTTGAAGACTAAACCCAAGACCAGGAAACTTGGGGTCTGCAGGTGATGGAGTAGGATAAAAATTGGCTCCTTCACCACACAAGTGGAACCTAGGAAGATCACTTCAGCATGGTTCAGAAATTTTTGGTCCAGGAGATGTGCTGATTTCAAATCTCCAGATCAATAGGAATCCAGTAAAGAACTTGGAGATTACCTAAACCTTTCTCCAGGAGTTCTATCTATGGGATTACCTCTCTCAATCTATCAATCCCACCCAGAGGGTGGATCAAGCATCACAATCTAGATGAACCCACTTAATAGTGCTAAGAGGAAAACTGAGAATCTTTTGTACCCCAATAAAAACAATTTCTTAACTTTTCATTGAGATCTTTTTGTTTTCCTTATTTTTCCTCTGTGAACTTAATGGTTCATGGACATTCATATATATTCACATTTCTTTTTATACCCTCATTTCTAGTATTTTTGAAACCACTTATTTTGAATACATCAGTTTTTTTTTGAGGACTAGGATGTTTGATTAATATACTTCCATTTGGTTTTGTATTCTTCTTAATTTTCAAAATTTTTATTTTACATATACATATATTTTTGTCTCTCACTTATATGTTTTTCTTGACTTTCATTCTCTATTCTTCCAAAAACAGTTAATCTCTATTGCTCTCTCTTTCATTATTCCTTTAATCTTTTAAATTCTAAATTCTCTTCTCCTCCATCATAATCATCATATCCTACATAACTTCTTTCTTTCCCTGTCCACCATTCAAATTTGCAAATATTTTTGCTAACTTACTACTATTATTGTTGGCAATAATAGTAGTCATTTTTTTTGACAACATTGTACACATCATTGGTTTAATGATAAATATTGTTCACTTTTTTTCATTATTTGTCACACCCTAAATGCTGAGGTACTTGAAACTGCCAGAAACACTTTTAAGTCCTCAGGGAAGAATCTCTACTACCTCATATCCATAATATTAGATGGATAGGCACAAAAACAACTTATAAAAGCAAGGTAATAAATTGCCCCAGACAAAACAAGACACTTTAATAAGAGAATCTTCTGATACCACAGTGGAAGAAATATCAGAGGAGTTTAGAAATTACCTACTTAAATTTATCTACAAGTTAAAGGATGATGTAAGGAGTGAAATTAGAGAGCAAATACAGTAAATAAAAGATCACTTAAATAAAGAGATTCTGAAAAAAGATCAAGTAGAAATCCTGAAAAATGAAGGAATCAATAAACCAAATTTAAAATTCAATGGAAAGCATCACCCACAGACTTGACCACTTGGAAGACAAAGTTTTAGGCAATGAAGACAAAATATAGAACCTTGAATAATGTTGATCATGGAGAGAAGATGTTAATTGACCATGAGCAGAATTTTGAAGAAATATGGGATAACCTAAAAAAGATCATATTTAAGATTTATCAGTATAAATGAATGACTAGAAATACAAACCAAATCAATGCACAATCCTCTTAATGAAAAAATATCAGAAAATTTCCCAAACATAAAGATTGAAATGGAAAAATCAGATATGGGAGGCTTACAGGACCACAAATAAACAAAATTACAGCATACCCTGACCAGGGCACATTATTACAAAATTACATACAGAATGAGGACAGAATTTTAAAGACTGCCAGAGAAAAACAGCAGGTCACATTTAGAGGTAAACTGATTCAGATCTCAGCTGATTTTTCAAACCAGACCCTCAAAACTAGAAGACATTGGAACAATACATACCAAGTTCTGGAAAAAAATGGATGCCAGTCAAGAATACTATACCAAACAAAATTAAGCTTCAGAATTGATGCTGAAATAAAAATGTCTCATAATTTACAGAACTTAAAAGATTCACATCTAGAAAACCCGTACTACAAAGCATTCTCAATAAAATTCATTTCATGAAAAAGAAATGAAAACCAAAACTGAAAACTAGCAAAGGAATAAACTGCACCATAATAGTCAATCAAAGGAGAAACTAAACTAAATTAAAAACCAGAAATAAATCAAAATGACAGGGAATAAAATAATTTCCAATGTATAACATTGAATGTAAATGGCCTAAATTCTTCAAAAGACATGGACTACATACTGGATTCCAAAACAATCAATAACAATATGCTTTCACCAAGAGACTCACCTCTTAGGCAAACACATCTACAGATTGAATGTGAAAGGATGCAGGAAAATGTATCATTCACATGAATCCCATATACAAGCAGGTATTTCTATCCTCATATCAGATGAAGTGGACTTCAAGCCGAAGTTAATCAGAATGGACAAAGAAGGACAGTTCATAGTAATCATAAATATTTATGCCCCAAACATTGGAGCATCTATATACATCAAAAAAATGCTTCAAAATTCTGAGGCTCAAATAGACCACAACACAATTGTACTGAGTGACTTTTGCACTCTCTCACCATTGACAAATGCTCTAAACAAAAACTAAAGAAACTATAGAATTTAAAAATACAATTAATAATTTAGACTTAATAGACATATGTAGAATATTTTATTAATCAAAGATTGAATATACTTTCTTTTCAGCAGAACACAAATCCTTTTCTAAAATAGATCATGACTGAGGTGACAAAGCAAATTTTAGGAAATAAGAAAAGAAATACAGATAATACCTTGAATTCTATCAAATCATAAGAGGATAAAAATAGAAATTGATGACAAAATAAAAAAATGAAGCTAAAGTAACACCTGGATATGAAATAATACACTACTTAATGATGAATGGATAGCAGAAGAAATCAGGGATGAAATTTAAAAAATAAATTGAGGTAAATGAGAAGAGTGACAAAACATATTAAATTTCTGAATGTTCTCTCTGATAAGTGCATGCTAACATACAATAAGGAGGAGATGGAAGAACAGAAGTTATTTGAATTAGACAAAGTAGAATGAAGGGAAGGTACAGAGAATGGGACTAGGAAAGAAAGTAGAATAAATTTGACATAATTTTTAAGTTCATATATGAAAACACAGCTAGAATAACTCCACAAAATGTACAAGAAGAATGGGATGTTAAACTCCATATATATATATCAACATATATTCCACTGTTATGTGTAACTAGAAACAATAAATAAAAAAATTAAAATTAAAGATTAATATAGTTCATGACAGAAATTATTGAGAATTTCTTGCAAAAATATACCTGATAATGAAATACTATCCAGAACTTATCATAAACTGTTAAAATTCCAGAAATAATGAACACACTAATTCTTATTATGGCAAGACATTTGAAAATATAGTTCAACAAAGGAAGACGTCCTAAGGGATAATAAGCACAAGGAAAGAAGTTCAACAGTATTAGCCATTGGAGAAATGTACATTGAAACCACACTGATGGTCAGACTATGTACCCACAATACTTTTTGATAATGAATGTGGGGGGGGAAAAGAGATTCTCACACTGCTGATGGTCTTTGAAAATTGTACAAATAATTTGAAAATTAATTTGGTATCTCTCATGAAGGGGCATGTGAAGACTTTAAAGGGATTTCTTACCTTCCTTAATTATGATAATTAAGTATGTGATTAATATGTAGGTCAAAACTTGTCAAATTTCACACTTCTCATATGTGCAATTTATCATGTCAATAGTACTTCAAATAAAGCTTTTGAAAATCACCTCGACAGAAAGATTTATTTCAAGAAGAAACATCTACAACAGGTTTGGGACATAGGAGCAGAATAAACCTAGACAATTGAGGCCTTTAATGTTATATGAAAGAGAAGAGATGACTTAATTCTAAGAAGAATTTAATGTTTTCAGATCTAAATTTTTAAAGAATATATTATTATATTTGTAGAGAAGTGAATGGTTTAAGGAGGTAGTATAGTAGGAAAAATAGTTCTAAGTTTACTTCAGAATTCAAGTATGGACACTGGTAACCTGCCCTGATAATGTTCAAGCACAAGAGAGCAGAGGAGTCTATAAAAAGAGTGGAGACAAGTGTAGGGAGAATGATCATAGGTGTAGGAGACTGGACCATAGTTCACACTTTATTTTAACAGAAAACACATTTATGACTTTAACAGCACATCAGTGCTCTATGGTGCAGTGCTAAGAAATGCATGAACTAGTATACATTAAAGGTCTAATTTTTATACAAAGATCTTAACTTTACATGGCATTCCATGATTTTTGATTAGTAAAATACTATTACAACTAGGGCAAACCAATTCACTATCCTGTGAGACTGGTTCATGTAAGTAAGTTAGGTCATCAAGGTCTTCCATAACATCTATTTGGTTTTTTACCTATAATACAATAATACAACTTCAAAAGTTTCCCACAAAATTATATACCATGTACTAAATATACAGAGGAAATTATTAACCACATTTTCATATAAGCAGAAGCACAGGTTGTTTTTCCTTTTCCACATTTTTATTGGTGCATTGTTTTTGTTCATAATGATGAGATTTGTCATTACATTTGTACATGCACACAATACACAGTATAATTTGGTCAGTATCACACCCCAGCACATCCCTGTTCCCTCCCAACTTTCCACCTTGGTCTCTTTGCTCAACAGATCGTCCATTGATTCTCATGAGATATGAGACCCCCACCTTTCTGTTCCATATGTCCTTATAATTCCCTAGCTTCCATATGAGAGAAAATACGGGACCCCTCACCTTCTGAGTTCTTCTCATTTCACTTAACATAATGGTCTCTATTACCATCTATTCCTTTTCTTAGTCATATTTCAAAATTAAAGTTTGTACATTACAAAAGATTTACCATTTTTTCACTTTACCTTTTATAATTTATTTTAAATTTTCTTTAAAATATATTGCCTTTCATTTCATAATGTTTTTTTTCAATACAATATTATTTTGCATCATTTCTAACAATAGCTTGTCCTTTTCTTTAGATGTTTTCATTCCGGGCCTACAAAAAATTATACACACATAAAATCCTTTCAGAAAATACTATGTATTTAAAATATAAATAGTATTTATGACTATTATAATTTTGTATAAAATTTCTACATTTGTATTCTATTTTTCCTATTCATAAATTTTACAGTCATTTTGCCACAAGGAAAATTCAATTATAAACAGAAGAATAACATTAAAAAAATAAGAATACTACTACTAATAGAATCAAAGCAAAGGATTAAATTTGGAGCACACTCATAATATTCAAAGTCAAAAAAAAAGTTACTTGCAGTTTGAGAGAAATATGGCAGTGCTAAAAGCCATTTGTAGCATGTGACTTTAATCCTTAAATGAGGAAACTCTTCTGTAACAATGTTAGCTGTTTATGCTTCAGGATATGCAATCACTGAACATAATTAGAAGTACTGTATATGTGATAAACATCTTTTAATCCTTACAACAATTCTGTAATATGCAGATATCACATTAGGTATTTTTATAAAAGGTACAAAGAAGGCACAGGAAGGCCATGTGACTTTTCCAAGTGGTTGCTGGGAATCCCAAAATCAAACTCAGGTTTTTAGTCTCTGTAATATTTCTTTTGCATTATACTGTGGAAATAGCATTTTTCTACAGGGGTTTTTGAGGGAAATAATAGCAGATAAATCTATGTTATCACTCTACATCTGTATATAATAAAAATAACAATTTCTGAATCTTGCTAATACTTTTTAAATAAGAGTATTACCTAGCTAATTTTGGAAAGCAAGCTTCAAAAAATTAGATTTATTTTCTGTAATCAAATTCATCAGTGGATGCCATTTATGTATTCATGCTTCATTCCCTCATTTAGAAGCTACTGAGCACAAAATATACTTTCATTTTTACTACTGGCACAGGGAAACAAGGCTTTGATACTTTAAAATTTTAAAATTCAAAATTAATAATCTACACAGTGTCCTTAATATTTTATATTGTAAACACAAAATCCTCACATTCCCCCAGAATCTAAATACCTATTACATTGATTCACCTGACATTTTAGGGTACCATACAAAATCATAGCTACTCAGAATGATACAAGGCATGATTATACTCTATCTTGTTGACCTATGTGTTTGTCTTTTCTATTACATAATTTTAAAAAATTATGATAGATAAAATTTTGGATCATCATTTGCATGTTCAAGCACATTAGCATATCCCATATTTGAACCAATGCACAATGAAAAAACACCTCCTACCATAGAAAACATATAAATAAATAGAAATTCTGAAGAAAAGTAGCTTTGTATAAATCCTCCAAGATAATGAATAAAGTTTTCTAAAAAGGATTTGCAAACTCAAGTAACTGAACAAAACTCTTCTCTTCTGGCTCATTTTCAACCGTATGTAAATATACATAAAAAACTTCTACTTTATTTATTTATTTTTTTTTTCTTTTTATTGTAAACAAATGGGATACATGTTGTTTCTCTGTTTGTACATGGCGTAAAGGCATACCATTTGTGTAATCATAAATTTACATAGGGTAATGTTGTTTGATTCATTCTGCCATTTTTTCCCTTCCCCCCCTCCCCTCCCACCCTTCCCCTCCATCTATACAGTCCTTCCTTCCTCCATTCCTGCCCCCCTCCCTAAACCCAACTCCAACCCCAACACTAACCCTTCCCACCCCCATTATGTGTCATCATCCACTTATTAGCGATATCATTCTTCCTTTGGTTTTTTGAGATTGGCTTATCTCACTTAGCATGATATTCTCCAGTTTCATCCATTTGCCTGCAAATGCCATAATTTTATCATTCTTTATGGCTGAGTAATATTCCATTGTATATATACCACATTTTCTTTATCCATTCATCAATTGAAGGACATCTAGGTTGGTTCCACAATCTGGCTATTGTGAACTGAGCAGCTATGAACATTGATGTGGCTGTATCTCTGTAATATGCTGATTTTAAGTCCTTTGGGTATAGGCCAAGGAGTGGGATAGCTGGGTCAAATGGTGTTTCCATTCCAAGTTTTCTAAGGAATCTCCACACTGCTTTCCAGAGTGGCTGCACTAATTTGCAGCCCCACCAGCAATGTAAGAGTGTACCTTTCTCCCCACATCCTCGCCAACACCTGTTGTTGGTTGTATTCTTGATAATTGCCATTCTAATTGGGGTGAGATGGAATCTTAGGGTGGTTTTGATTTGCATTTCTCTGATTACTAGAGATGTTGAACATTTTTCCATATGTTTGTTGATTGCTTGTACATCTTCTTCTGTGAAGTGTCTATTCATTTCCTTAGCCCATTTGTCAATTGGATTATTTACATTCTTGGTGTAGAGTTTTTTGAGTTCTTTATAGATTCTGGAGATTAGCGCTCTATCTGAAGTATGATTGGCAAAGATTTTCTCCCACTCTGTAGGCTCTTTCTTTGCATTGCTGATAGTTTCCTTTGCTGAGAGAAAGCTTTTTAGTTTGAATCTATCCCAGTTATTAATTCTTGCTTTTATTTCTTGTGCTATGGGAGTCCTGTTGAGGAAGTCTGGTCCTAAGCCGACATGTTGAAGCTCTGGACCTACTTTTTCTTCTATAAGATGCAAGGTCTCTGGTCTGATTCCGAGATCCTTAATCCATTTTGAGTTTAGTTTTGTGCATGGTGAGAGATATGGGTTTAGTTTCATTCTGTTGCATATGGATTTCCAATTCTCCCAGCACCATTTGTTGAAGAGACTATCTTTTCTCCATTGCATATTTTTGGCCCCTTTGTCTAGTATGAGAAAATTGTATTTATTTGGGTTTGTGTCCGTGTCCTCTATTCTGTACCATTGATCCACCTTTCTATTTTGGTACCAATACCATGCCGTTTTTGTTACTATTGCTTTGTAGTAGAGTTGAAGATCTGGTATTGCGATACCCCCTGCTTCACTCTTTCTGCCAAGGATTGCTTTAGCTATTCTGGGTTTTTTATTCTTCCAGATGAATTTCATAATTGCTTGCTCTATTTCTGTAAGGTACATCATTGGGATTTTAATTGGAATTGCATTGAATCTGTATAGCACTTTTGGTAGTATGGCCATTTTGACAATATTAATTCTTCCTATCCAAGAACATGGGAGATCTTTCCATCTTCTAAGGTTTTCTTGAATTTCTTTCTTTAGTGTTCTGTAGTTCTCATTGTAGAGGTCTTTCACCTCTTTTGTGAGATTGATTCCCAAATACTTTATTTTTTTCGAAGCTATTGTGAATGGGGTAGTTTTCCTGATTTCTCTTTCTGAAGATTCATCGCTTATATATAAAAATGCCTTCAATTTATGTGCATTGATCTTATATCCCGCTACTTTACTGAATTCACTTATGAGATCTAAAAGTTTTCTGGTGGAATTTCCTGGTTCCTCTAAGTATACAATCATATCATCAGCAAATAGGGATAGTTTGAGTTCTTCTTTTCCTACTCGTATCCCTTTAATTTCTTTGGTCTGTCTAATTGCTCTGGCTAGAGTTTCAAGGACGATATTGAATAGAAGTGGTGAAAGAGGGCATCCCTGCCTTGTTCCAGTTTTTAGAGGGAATGCTTTCAGTTTTTCACCATTAAGAATGATATTAGCCATGGGTTTAGCATAGATGGCCTTTACAATGTTAAGGAATGTTCCCACTATCCCTATTTTTTCTAGTGTTTTGAGCATGAAGGGGTGCTGTATTTTATCAAATGCTTTTTCTGCATCTATCGAAATAATCATGTGATTCTTGACTTTAAGTCTATTGATATGGTGAATGACATTTATTGATTTCCTGATGTTGAACCAACCTTGCATCCCTGGGATGAAACCCACTTGATCATGGTGCACTATCTTTTTAATATGTATTTGTATGCGATTTGCTAAAATTTTGTTTAGAATTTTTGCGTCGATGTTCATTAAGGATATTGGTCTGAAATTTTCTTTCCTCGATGTGTCTCTGTCTGGTTTAGGAATCAGGGTAATATTGGCTTCATAGAATGAGTTTGGGAGAGTTCCCTCCTCTTCTATTTTCTGGAATACTTTGAGAAGTATTGGAATGAGTTCTTCTTTAAAAGTTTTGTAGAACTCGGCTGAGAACCCATCTGGTCCTGGACTTTTCTTTGTTGGAAGGCTTTTGATGACTTCTTCTATTTCATTACTTGAAATTGGTCTATTTAAATTGTGTATGTCCTCCTCGTTCAGTTTAGGCAATTCATATGTCTCTAGAAACCTGTTGATGTCTTCGAAATTTTCTATTTTGTTGGAGTATAGATTTTCAAAATAGCTTCTAATATGTTTTGTATTTCGGTCGTGTCTGTTGTGATATTTCCTTGTTCATTCCAAATTTTAGTGATTTGGGTTTTCTCTCGTCTTCTCTTTGTTAGTGTGGCTAAAGGTTTATCAATTTTGTTTATTTTTTCGAAGAACCAACTATTTATTTTGTCAATTTTTTGTATTGTTTCTTTCGTTTCAATTTCATTGATTTCAGCTCTCAGTTTAACTATTTCCTGTCTTCTACTACTTTTGGTGTTGGTCTGTTCTTCTTTTTCTAGGGCTTTGAGCTGTAGTGTTAGGTCATTTATTTTTTGAGTTTTACTTCTTTTATTAAATGCGCTCCATGAAATAAATCTTCCTCTAAGTACCGCTTTCATAGTGTCCCAGAGATTTTGATATGTTGTTTCTTTGTTCTCGTTTACCTCTAAGAATTTTTTAATTTCCTTCCTAATATCTTCTGTTATCCATTCATCATATAGTAGCATATTGTTTAATCTCCAGGTGTTGGAGTAGTTTCTGTTTTTTACTCTTTCATTAATTTGTAACTTCAATCCATTATGATCTGATAGAATACAAGGTAGTGTCTCTATCTTCTTGTATTTGCTGACATTAGCTTTGTGGCATAATATATGGTCTATTTTAGAGAAGGATCCATGTGCTGCTGAGAAGAAAGTGTATTCGCTCTTGGTTGGATGGTATATTCTATAAATGTCTGTTAAGTCTAAATTATTGATTGTGTTATTGAGATCTATGGTTTCTTTGTTCAATTTTTGTTTGGAAGATCTGTCCAGTGGTGAAAGAGGCGTGTTAAAATCACCTAGTATTATTGTGTTATGGTCTATTTGGTTTCTAAAACTGAGAAGGATTTGTTTAACATATATGGATGAGCCACTGTTTGGGGCATAGATGTTTATGATTGTTATATCTTGCTGATTTATGCTTCCCTTAAGCAGTATGAAATGTCCTTCTTTATCCCTTCTGACTAACATTGGCTTGAAGTCCACTTTATCTGAAATGAGGATGGATACTCCAGCTTTTTTGCTGAGCCCATGTGCATGGTATGTTTTTCCCCATCCTTTCACCTTTAGTGTATGGGTATCTCTTTCTATGAGGTGAGTCTCTTGCAGGCAACATATTGTTGGATCTTTCTTTTTAATCCAATCTGCCAGTCTATGTCTTTTGAATGATGAATTCAGGCCATTAACATTCAGGGTTATTATTGAGATATGATTTGTATTCCCAGTCATTTGGTTCATATTTAAAATTTTTGACACATCTTGGTTCCTCCTTTGTTTGACAGTTCCTTTAGGATAATTCCTCCCTTTGCTGATTTGCTTCTTTGTTTTTTATCTCTTCCTCATGGAATATTTTGCTGAGAATGTTCTGTAATGCTGGCTTTCTTTTTGTAAATTCTTTTAGCTTTTGTTTATCATGGAATGATTTTATTTCATCGTCAAATTTGAAGGTAAGTTTTGCTGGGTATAAGATTCTTGGTTGGCATCCATTTTCTTTCAGAGCTTGAAAAATGTTGTTCCAGGCCCTTCTAGCTTTTAGGGTCTGGATTGAAAAATCTGCTGATATCCGTATTGGCTTCCCCCTGAATGTAATTTGGTTCTTTTCTCTCACAGCCTTTAAAATTCTGTCTTTATTTTGTATGTTAGGTATTTTCATTATAATGTGCCTTGGTGTGGGTCTGTTGTAATTTTGTGTATTTGGAGTCCTATAAGCCTCTTGGACTTGATTTTCCATTTCATTCTTCAGATTTGGGAAATTTTCTGATATTATTTCTTCAAATAGATTGTTCATTCCTTTGGTTTGTTTCTCTAAGCCTTCCTCAATCCCAATAATTCTCAAATTTGGCCTTTTCATGATGTCCCATAGTTCTTGGAGATTCTGTTCATGATTTCTCACCATCTTCTCTGTTTGTTCAACTTTGTTTTCGAGGTTAAATATTTTGTCTTCAATATCTGAAGTTCTGTCTTCCAGCTGTTCTATCCTATTGGTTGTGCTTTCTATGGAGTTCTTAATTTGGTTTATTGTTTCCTTCATTTCAAGGATTTCTGTTTGGTTTTTTTTCAATATCTCTAACTCTTTATTGAAATGATCTTTTGCTTCCTGAATTTGCTCTGTTAACTGTCGATTGGTGCGATCGTTCAATGCCTGCATTTGCTCTTTCATCTCATCGTTTGCTTCCCTAATCATTTTAATTATGTACATTCTGAACTCCCTTTCTGTCATTTCTTCTGCCATGCTGTCGTTGGATTTTATTGATGTAACATCTAGATTTGTTTGGGACATTTTCTTCCCTTGTTTTCTCATATTGTTCAGGGATCAGTGGGTCATTAAGATATTGCAGATTTCCTCTATCAACTTATAATGTCCCTGAAGATTGTTAGTATATCCCCTCTTATCCTTCAGTAGCCTGAAGTCTTGGAGGAGGTTGATAATGCAGAGCTCCACGAAGAAGCTTCCTCTCTAGGGTGGCGTATATTCCCTGCTAGTGGGCAGAGGTGTCTCCACTTGTTGACCAATGGTCATCCAACGGGGAAGTAGGCTGCGGGCTGAGGCAAGGCCTGTTTGTACCTATGTCTCTGACTTTACTGTCCCTGTGGGAAAACCTCCCCTGGCCGGGAAGAGTCACTCGGTGGGGACGTCTCGCTAGTCAGTTGCCCTCCTAGAGGTTCCCCTCAATCTACAACTACCCCCTGGGCTGGGCTGTCTTCTTCTGCAACGATCCCAGGGGCCCGGACCTACGTCCTGGGCCTGGGAGCCTCACCCTTCGCAGGCGAGTCTCCTTAGGCTGCCTCTCCCAGAGGATCTGCCCGCCGCCCTGGAAACCTCGCTCCGCCCCTAGGCGTGTCTCTGTGCGGCTCTTCCAGCAAGAAGCCACCTAGCTCCTGGGACCCTGCTCTGCACCAATCGCCTGGCTATGCAGCCCCTCCCCTGAGCCACCACCTGGAGCCCCGTACAATAGCTCCGAGACACAGAGACCCGCCACACACCTCCTCCTCCGGACAGCCGCCCGGTTTCCGACGCAGTCACTAGGAATCCAAACAACTCACTTTGGGTCTCCTCCTCCCACCAACCACCCGTAGCCCTAGGCAGTCACTCCAAGTCCAAGTGACCCGCCCTGTTCCTCCTCCTCCTCTTTGGGGTAGCCGCCCGGTTGTTCAGGAGCGGTGGCTCCGAGACCAGGTGACTCACCACGCTCCTTCTCCAGGCAGGCCACCGGTGTTCCGGAGCGGTTGCTTTTAGTCCAATCAACTCACCACTCGCCTCCTCCTCTGGCAACCGCCTGTGGTTCTGATGCAGTCACTCACAGACTAAGCGTCCCACCGCTCTCCTCCTCCAGGCAGGCCACCAGTGTTCTGGAGCAGCTGCTCCGAGTTCAAACAGCTCGTCACGCAGCTCCTCCTTCGGCAACCGCCCGCAGCTCTGATGCAGTCACTCCCAGGTCAAACAACAAGCCACGCTCCTCCTCCTCCTCTGGGCAACCTCCCGGCACTCAGGAGCGCTAGCTCTGAGTTCAAACAGTTCACCACACAACTCCTCCTCTGGCAACCGCCTGTGGTTCTGATGCAGTCATTCTCAGACTAAGCGTCCCGCCGTGCTCCTCCTCTTCCTCCGGGCAGTCCCCCGGCGCTCAGGAGCGCCCACTCTGAGTTCAAACAGCTCACCACGCAGCTCCTCCTCTGGTAACCGCCCGTGGCTCTGATGCAGTCACTCCTAGACCCAAGCGACCCGCCGGGCCTCTCCTCCTCCTCCGGGCAACCCCCTGGTGTTCGGAAGCGGTCACTCTGGGTCCAAACAGCTCACCACGCAGCTCCTCCCCAGGCAGCCGCCCGGAGCCCCAGCGGCTGCTCGAGTCCAAGCGCTATGCTGAGCCGCCTCCTCTACGATGATCCCAGTTGTCCGTGTTTACCGCTCCAGTGGGGGGAGGGGCGTCTCGCCGAGCAACTCCACTTCACAAATTCCCTGCGTTCCGGGGCTACCGCCCCATCTGGGACGCCTCCCCAACAGGAGAGACTCACCCGGCAGCTTTGAGTTGGTCCCAAGTCTCTCACTATCTCCTCTTTTGAATCTTGCGTCCTGGAGCAGCGTGAAATGCAGCCGCCCTCTAGTCCGCCATCTTGGCCCGCCCTCCAAAAACTTCTACTTTAAAAGAAAAAAATTCTTAATTCCCACATTGTTCTCCAGTTATTGTTCATTTCTCTAATGCTTTTCCCAGGAACAATTCTTTAAGCAGCTTCTTATATTTATCCACTGAAGTCAGGATTCCATAGTGACCATTCATTGAAACTGCTCCTTGTCAAACTCACTTGTCCTCAATTTAATCAATCCATCAGCAGCATTGATAATATCTAGTAAACTCTTCCTTTGATTCACACTATTATGTATTATTTCCAGAAAAAAAATTAACTGCTAACATTCCTTCACAGGTAAATAAAAAATTGGTAGATTTTGCCTTCCTTCATCCTGAACTATCTCATTTAAACTGAAACCATCTTTCATTTTTCCTTTTTTTAAATTTTTGATTCATTGTACAACAGTGGGGTAAAACTTTTGTTTCTGTGGTTGTACACAAAGCAGAGATGCACCATTTGCATAATCATACCTGTATATAGGGTAATGATGTTTGTCTCATTCTACTAGTTTTCACACCACCACCTCCCCACCCCTTATTCCTCTATACAATACTACCTTCCTACATTCTTGCTTCCCTCTGATCCCCAAATATGTATTATCATCTAATCAGAGAAATCATTCAACCTTTGATTTTGGGGGATTGATTTATCTCACGTAGCATTATATACTCCAACTCCATCCATATACCTGCAAATGCCATAATTTTTTTCTTTATAGATAAATAATATTCCATTGTATATCTATATATCTATATATCTATATATCTATATCTATCTATCTATCTATCTATCTATATATATATATATATATCACAATTCCTTTATCCAATCATCTATAGAAAGGCATCTAGGTTGGTTCCACAATCTAGCAATTGTGGATTGAGCTACTGTAAACTTTCATGTGGCTGTATCACTGTAGTATGCTGATTTTAATTCCTTTGGATATAGGCCAAGGAGTGGGAGAGTTGGGTCAGACAATGGTACACAAGCACTATTTGGATGAAAAATTTTGTGAGTAGCTTACATTTTCTACAGCATGTGATTTTGAATTTTGGAACTCCCAATCATAAGAAGCAGACCTTAACCCAGTAATATTCTCTGATCAAAATGGATAGTGACCGGCAAAAAGAATAAAGCATTAAAAAATGCAATGTTATATATGAGTAATAAAAATTGAAAAGATCTATTTCTCAGTTGTTTCTGCTGAAAGCATCTCAGATTTATCACATTCATATATCAATAATTTGTCTCTCAGTGAAATTTGATTTCTAAATACCTTGGTTGAGCCCATAATTCCAATGACTTGGGAGGTTGAGGTAAGAGGATAACAAGTTCAAAGTCAGTCTTGCAACTAAAGAGGCCCTAAGCATCTCAGGGAGACCCTGCGTCTGAATAAAATAAAAATAGGGCTAGGAATGTGGCTCAGAGGTTTAGCACCCTGGGTACATTACCTGGCAAAATATATAAATAACTTGGGTGAGAGAATAAAAAATGGAGAGTGACTTGGGACATCTAGTGCTGCAAAGGTAGGAAGGAAGAGGAGGGAATAAGTGAGGGTGATAGATAAAAAGGAGAGAGAAAAATAAAAGAATTCACAAGCTAATGGAATCATTTCCCATGGACTTACAGACAGTTTCAAGGGGCTTCTTCCTGATTGGTCCACTCTTTACTATCAAGGGATTTATTTCATTCCCTAGAAATTCTGGTTCCCCTGTGGGGAACATTCCTCAGGTTTATCTGACAGCAGTCACTGACACCATAGTCTAAGTAAGCCAAACACTCTGGACAGAGAAACTGAGATATGGTAAAGACTCACCATGGAATGAAGGTTTTTGAAGTTGCTGAGCCTGAGTTTGAGCTGAGAGGAGGCCTCATTCTGTCAAGCATCCCAGCAAGCTGTTATGTGAACTCCCCAGCACTGTCTTGCCTCATGCCGTGTGCAGAAAATTACCACCCCCCCATTCCTTTGTCTCAGACCTGTCGCTGGGCAGAATTGCTTACGCATGCTTGGTTTGTTTACACTACCTCATATAGTTCACCTATAGGTCAACTCTGTTATACTTTAACAAGTGTGTTGACCTTTTTGAATAATGTGCCTATATATGTCCTGTGCAACCCTAAATAAAATTAGATCCGTGCCTTCAGAGCTCGATCTCCCATGCTGAGTAAGTGTGCTAGGTAAGGGAGGCAAGGCAGACATCATTCGCCCTCACCCTCAGTTAACCCCGTCTCTGAACAACCACAGTTCTCCAAATGGTTCTCCATATAAGTGGCCTCCACATCTCCCTCTTGTTGCTTAAACCTCAATCCTTGTCCCTGATGCCAATCCAATAATGAAGACATGGTTATGAGAAAAAGGAAAAAGAAGGATTACTGCTTTGCTAGCAAAGGAGAAGCATAGGGAACTTGTATCCCAAAGCCTGTGATTCTGCCCATTAGCAGGAACACAGGTCATTTAAACAGATGACTCAATGTCTACATTACATGTGTTTTCTGTCTGCAGTTGTAATTCACTTGCTAACTTGTGAAATAGACATTTCTGAGATCTTCTGGTACCGTCTCCACAGTCTGGAATTCTTTCTATAGTGTGTGTGCTAAAGGACAGATAGCTCTTCCTAGGATGGGGAAGAAAAGTACTCCTGTTTTCCCTGAGATCAGGGAACTAGAGAGATTAAAGAGAATCAGTGAGAGGAGAAGAGAATGATACATGTCCATTTAAAAAAATAAGTTGTAATGACAGAGCAGCAAGTGTTATATTCAAGGCATAAAGCATTAAACTCTCCTTTGTCATGCTTGAATTCTGAGTGGATCTGTCCTAATAATTCAAGAGAGCAGTGCAAGGAAACTATATGTCCCATACCAGAGCTGGAAGAATATTTCTCCATTTTGTGTCCATTACAGCTCATCCATAGGGCATGGTGGGTACACTTTGGATGAATTTGAACAAGGACTCCCTCCTTCCCTCCTTATTTAAAACTACAGTGAAAGTCTTTCCTGCTAACCATGGCATGCCAAATACTACTCTGATCAATAACTCTGTCTCTTCTTAATATCAGTCCCATTTTATTTTTCCTTGAGTATACACCACTGAACCTCTGTACATCAATGATCTTGCTGAATTCTCATTCAAGATTTGTCAGGTAAGCAAGAGTACAATATCCCCGTTTTAATATACTATTCTGTATGTGAAGGTGAAATATTTAAGAAACATCTCAGAGCATTTTATCCTCAGCCATGGGTGGAGTAAAATCCCATTGAATCAGGTTTTCCTTTTGATATAATTAGTCACTAGTTTTGGAACATAGAACTAATTGGTCACTCTTGTTTGATGGAAGGGTCTCTCAGCTTCCATGGGGATTTAAAAAATTGGCCTCCTTCATAAGGTGTTTTGTTTGCTGTTACATAGAGAGTAAATATATATACCACAGATGGAATGCAGACATGCTTAACCACTGGTAAACATCCCCACCCATTTTTTTTTGTAAACAAATGTGATACATGTTGTTTCTCTGTTTGTACATGGAGTAAGGCATACCATTTGTGCAATCATAAATTTACATAGGATAATGGTATATGATTCATTCTGTTATTTTCCCTTCCCCCCACCCTACCAACACTCTTTTTCCTCTATATAGTCCTTCCTTCCTCCATTCTTGCCCCCCTCCCTAACCCTAACCCCTCCCACCCCCCATTATGTGTCATCAGCTGCTTATCAGCAAGATCATTCATCCTTTGGTTTTTTGAGAATGCCTTATCTCACTTAGCATGATATTCTCCAATTTCACCCATTTGCCTGCAAATTCCATAATTTTATCATTATTTATGGATGAGTAATATTCCATTGTATATATATACCATAGTTTCTTTATCCATTCATCAATTAAAGTACATCTAGGTTGGTTCCAAAATCTGGTTATTGTGAATTTAGCAGCTATGAACATTGATGTGACTGTATCTCTGTAGTATGCTGATTTTAAGTCCTTTGGTTACAGGCTGAGGAGTGGGATAGCTGGGTCAAATGGTGGTTCCATTCCAAGCTTTCTGAGGAATCTCCATACTGCTTTCCAGAGTGGCTGCACTAATTTGCAACCCCACTAGCAATGTATGAGTGCACCTTTTTCCCCACATCCTCACCAAAAACTATTGATGCTTGTATTCTTGATAATCGCCATTCTAATTGGGGTGAGATGGAATTCTAGTGTAGTTTTGATTTCCATTTCTCTTATTACTAGAGATGTTGAACATTTTTTCATATATTTGTTGATTGCTTGCAGATCATCTTCTGTGAAGTGTCTGTTCATTTCCTTAGCCCATGTGTTGACTGGATTATTTGCATTCTTGGTGTAGAGTTTCTTGAGTTCCTTATATATTCTGGAAATTAGTGCTCTATCTGAAGTGTGAATGGCAAAGATTTTCTACCACTCTATAGGCACTCTCTTCAAATTGCTGATAGTTTCCTTTGCTGAGAGAAAGCTTTTTAGTTTGAATCTATCCCAGTTGTTGATTCTTGCTTTTATTTCTTGTGCTATAGGAGTCCTGTTAAGAAAGTCAGATCCTAGGCTGACATGTTGAGGAATTGGATCTACTTTTTCTTCTATAAGATGAAGGGTCTCTGGTCTGATTCCAAGGTCCTTGATCCATTTTGAGTTGAGATTTTTGCAGGGTGCAAGATAGGGTTTTAATTTCATTCTGTTGCATATGGTTTTCCAGTTTTCCCAGAACCATTTGTTGAAGAGGCTATCTTTTCTCCATTGCATATTTTTGGCCCCTTTGTCTAGTATGAGAAAATTGTATTTATTTGGGTTTGTGTCCGTGTCCTCTATTCTGTATCATTGATCTACCTATTTTGGTACCAATGCCATGTGGTTTTTGTTACTATTGCTTTGTAGTATAGTTGAAGATCTGGTATTGCAATACCCCCTGCTTCGCTCTTCCTGCTAAGGATTGCTTTAACTATTCTGGATTTCTTATTCTTCTAGATGAATGTTATAATTGCTTACTCTATTTCTGTAAGGTATGTCATTGGGATTTTAATTGGAATTGCATTGAATCTGTATGGCACTTTTTTGGTAGTATGGCCATTTTGACAATATTAATTCTGCCTATCCAAGAACATGGGAGAGCTTTCCATCTTCTAAGATTTTCTTAAATTTTTTCTTTAGTGTTCTGCAGTTCTCATTGTAGAGGTCTTTCACCTCTTTTGTGAGATTCATTCCTAAGTATTTTATTTTTTTTGAGGCTATTGTGAATGGGGTAGTTTTCCTAACTTCTCTTTCTGAAGATTCATCACTTATGTATAAAAATGCATTGGATTTATGAGCATTGATCTTGTAACCTGCTACTTTACTGAATTCACTTATGAGTTCTAAAAGTTTTCTGGTGGAATTTCCAGGTTCCTCTAAATATATAATCATGTCCACAGAGAAAAGGGATAGTTTGAGTTCTTCTATGCTTATTTGTATCCCTTTAATTTCTTTGGTTTGTCTAATTGCTCTACCTAGAGTTTCAAGCATATGTTAAATAGAAGTGGTGAAAGAGGGCATTCCTGCCTTGTTCCATTTTTTCGGTGGAGTGCTTTTAGTGTTTCACCATTTAGAATGATATTGGCCATGGGCTTAGTGTAGATGACATTTACAATATTAAGGAATGTTCCCACTATCCCTATATTTTCTAGTGTTTTGAGCATGAAGGGATGCTGTATTTTATCAAATGCTTTTTCTACATCTATCGAAATAATCATGTGATTCTTGACTTTAAGTCTGTTGATATGGTGACTGACATTTATTGATTTCTGGATGTTGAACAACCTTGCATCCGTGGGATAAAACCCACTTGATCATGGTACACTATCTTTTTAATATATTCTTGTATGCGATTTACTAAAATTTTGTTGAGAATTTTTGCATCGATGTTCATTAAGGATATTGCTCTGAAATTTTCTTTCTTCGATGTGTCTCTGTCTGGTTTAGGTATCAGGGTGATATTGGCTTCATAGAATGAGTTTGGGAGGGTTCCCTCCTCTTCACTTTCATGGAATACTTTGACGAGTATTGGAATGAGCTCTTCTTTGAAGGTTTTTTAGAACTTGGCTGAGAACCCATCTGGTCCCGGACTTTTCTTTGTTGGTAGGCTTTTGATGACCTCTTCTATTTCATTGCTTGAAATTGATTTATTTAAGTTGTGTATGTACTCCTAGTTCAGTTTAGGTAATTCATATGTCTCTAGAAACTTGTTGATATCTGAGGTTTTCTGTTTTGTTGGAGTATAGATTTTCAAAATAGCTTCTAATTATGTTTTGTATTTCACTTGTGTCTGTAGTGATATTTCCTTGTTCATTCCGAAGTTTAGTAATTTGAGTTTTGTCTCTCTCTTTGTTAGTGTGGCTAAGGTTTATTTTTTCAAAGAACCAACTATTTATTTTGTTAATTTTTCTGATTGTTTCTTTTGTTTCAATTTCATTGATTTTTGCTCTGATTTTAACTATTTCCTGTCTTCTACTACTTTTGGTGTTGGTCTCCTCTTCTTTTTCTAGGGCTTTTAGCTGTAGTATTAAGTTATTTATTTGTTGATTTTTACTTCTGTTGTTGAATGTGTCCCATGAAATAAGTCTTCTTCTAAGCTGGCTGTGGATCGCGCCTGCTGCCCTAGGGAGCAGTGCTGCTTGGGGAAGACTCTCGCTGACCTGCTCCAAGATGCTGCCCACTGTCTGGTTCTGCCGACCAGGTCGAGCTTCACCCAGTGGGAGAAACTCACCCTGAAGCTCTATGTTGGTCTGAGTCCCTCAATACCTCCCCTTCTTGAATCTTGAGGTCTGGAGTGAAGGGGAGATGCATTCACCCTCTAGTTGGCCATCTTGGATACCCCACCAGCCATTCTTTTTAGAGACCATGTTTTTGATCATCGAGAGCCCCTGGTATTACAGGAATGAGCCACCATTCCCAGACAGTAAAAATCTTTAAATTGAATTTGGTTTAAGTATTGTTAGGAAAGGACCACAGAAACATCAAAAGGAAACACATTAAAGACATGAGAGATGTGAATCTTTTGTTCTCACCACAAAGTGATCTCTCACTGGGTAAGTCCTGGTCATGAGTTCGGTCATGACTGAGGTTGTAAACCTCTGAGTATGATCTGCTTGTTTTAATTAAAAAGAATTTTTAGGATACTCTTTATTTTACAGAAAAAAATAGCATATATTACAAAGTTCTCATAGGTCTTCCTGCATAGAATTTCCCTTGTTATTTACATCTTCCATATCTGTAATAAATTTTTTGCCCTTGCTAACACTGATATGAGCTTACCAATATTGATACAGTTCTTAAAAAGTTGTACCGTTGTTTTTTTTATGACAAAAGTATAGTTCTCAATACCCACCATTACAGAATGATACAGAATAGATTCAGCACCCACAAGATCCTGATTTTTCCACCACAAATGTTTTTAATCTCTTTTGCTTTGCCTTTTCCAGAACATCACAAAGATGGAATTCCCAGATTGGCATTTCACACCAGGTACTTTCCTTTATAAGTCTACTTTAATTTTAGTCTTTTAAAATTTTGCTAAACTATATTCCATTGTATGAATATATCAGAGTTTTTATTAATAACAGGAAAAGTTTCATAAATGGTGAGCTGATTGCTTTCTGTTCTTGGCTATCATAAAAGAGGAAACTAAGGACATTTGCATTAGGTTTGTGTGGACATAAGTTTTGAAATTCTTTTGTTAACAACTAATAATGTGATTGTTGTGAAATAGATAAACCTGTGTTCAATTTTGTAAGAAACCACCAAAATATTTTTTGAGTCTACTAGGAATGTGGAGATTTCCTGTTGCTCCTTATTCTTGTCACCATTTAGTGTTGGCAGGTTTGAATTTTGTGCATATTTATAAGTGGGCTTAATTTGATGTTTCCTGTAATATAGTGTTCATAAACTTCTTCTTTGCTTATGTGTTATGTTATAAGTAAAAGAATAATACAAATTCATATTTTACATAGCATGAATTATCAAGGCCAGTAATTTTCCATGTATACAATTGGAATTTGACATTTCAATTTAATGTGAAACACTATCAGAAAATGAAGAGAATGTTGCTACCTAAGGCAATATATACTCCCTTGAAAGGCTGAGAGGCACTGATTGCTGCTTAACTGAACAGCTGAATTTTTGTTATGGAACAAAAATTCCTTCTCCTACATTGGTTAGATGGTGAGGGGACACATACTTCTAATTACAGCTACTTGGGAGATAGAGACAGGAAAATCATAAGTTTGAAGCCAGCCTCAAAGAATCAGCTAGGGTCTAAGCAGCTTTTGAGACACTGTCCCAAAATTAAAAAAAAAAAAAGATGAAATCAAAAGGACTGGGGATGTGGCTTAGTGGTTAATCATTGCCCAGTTCAATCCCTTGGGGAAAATTTTGGACCCAATTCACTAAAAGGCATTGAAACTGTTAAAAAACAATGTTTTGGTATCTTAGAATCATGATATGAAAAAATCTTTATATTTTAGGGGCTCTTTTTCATAGCTGTTTAAAAAATCCCTGGAAACTCCTTTTAATGACATGTTTTTAATTCCACTTTTATGGGGTACATTATGGTAATTCAGTATATGTATACAAGTTGTACTAATCAGATCATAGTAATTATTTCTGTCTCTTCGACTGTTAATTATTTTTATGTGTCACAAATTTTATTTTGAAACACATTTTAGGTTGTTCTATAACAATAGCTACAATACTTTGCCAAAGAAATACCTGAAGGGATTCTTCCACTCTCTTCTTGGTGCCCCTCACTGAACTCTTTTGATCTATCTTCTACTTGCTTCTCCTGTTGTCTGATGAGCACTATCCTGTTCTATTCTGTTACATTTCCTTAATACTTCCTAAAAATTTATGAGAACATGTGATGTTTGTTCTTCTATATCAGATATATTTCACTTAACATAATGAAAGTCTTTGGAAATTTTTTTTTAGGGTAAGGTTTACTTAACAAAATTTACCATTTTAATGCTTTTTAAGAGTACAGATAAGAGGCAGTAAGTACATTCATACTATTTTGAAAACAATCACCATCTATCTCCAGCACTTTCTCTTCTTCTCAAACTATCCCTGTGAGCTATCTCTGACCATCTTCCTCTGCCCTGACCATTGCCTGTCTATTCTCCCTCTCTTTAAGTTTCTACTTTTGGTTCCCTCTTCTACATTAGAGTCTAAGAGCATTCGTTCATTTAAAAAATTACTGGAGCACACAATACCTTTATTTTATTTATTTTTATATAAAGCTGAGGATGGAACTCAGTGCCTCACAATGATAGGCAAGCACTATACAACTGGACAACTATGTCAGTACCAGCATTGATTCTTCTGTGACTGAGAGTTCACTTGCAATAATGTCCTCAAGGCTTATGAAGTATTCCCTCAGGCATTTAATTTTTGTTCCAGATTAAATAATATTCCATGGGATGCCCATGCCATGTTTAGTTTATATAAATGTATAATGATTATACATACAAATACATACATGTAAATTTATATGCTGTTTGATATTGGGTTGTTTCCACCATGGCCCATCCTTAATAATACTAATATGAGTACTGGTATATATATGATAACTTGTGTCCCTGATTTCAATACTTTTCAGCAGATAAATAAAAATACAGGTGTTGGATCAGGTATATACTTCATGACAATAAATATTGGCATATTTATTTGTTCAAAATATAGTTGATTGAAGCAATTACTATGAAGTGCTGTACACCCTCATTATATTTCAAAATGGCTATTCTAGACAATGAAGGTGAAATCCACCTTATATAAATCACATGCTGAAATCGAGCAGATATTTTGGGCCCTTGTGTTATCACAAAAAGCTACAGGATTGATATTTCTATGATATTCACATATCTCAAAGTAAACAAATTGATCCAAACATGCATACATCCACATTCACTTGACCCAGAGAGCCTATATTCTATGCCATGTTTCATTGTTTAAAAACTAGTGTATCGGCATGTTAGGAAAACTTATCCTCCATCAGTAGTTAAATATGTGCTATTTTCCCAAAAAAGATTTCAAGAAGTTAATTTGTTTTCCAGTAAATATTAGCAGGAAAGGACAGCCATTGGTCACAATCACCTGAATTTAACATCAGTGTCCTTTCCACATACTTCTTGAGGAGAAGTTGCAATGCAAACAGTACATAAGCATAAAGAAACTCATGAGCAGTAGGATGGTCCAGATGGCCTTTGGTACAGAGGATGCTTTTGGAAACAGACTGGTGCTCTGAAGGTTTTGGATGTGCATTTTATGCCCAAATAATACAGCCACAATGTATGCACATGAGAGGACCATGGTTTCTATAAGAAACACATCCCAGAGTAAACCTAATACAAAAAATAAATTATTAGAAAGTAACTTACTTGTAAAATCATGCAAGAGTCAGTATTAAATATAAGATCATGTAAGGTCACATTAAAGTGGAGGTAGAAGAGTATAAGAAGGGAACACTCAAGGACATGTACAAGATCCCCACAAAGAGGATGAAACAGAGGTTCTGATGAGGAGAATTATGTTTGAACTTTGCCAAGCAGAAGCTGGCAAAGTTCTGGGGCTGTAGGTAATGGCCTGCAGGGCATCAGCAGGTAGGTGACACAAATGAAAAACTTTCCAAAAATCTGTACAAGTATATAAATGATTTACATTTGATGTCTTTCCTAAAGTCCTGAGACACAGAAAATTTGTACAGGTATACCACAAAATTATCAGCATCCCTTGATGTATTAGGGCCTAGTGACCAATGATCAGGTTGATGAGTTTGAGCCTGTGCTGGAGAATAAATGTGAAGAGACAGAAGAAGGATGGTGTTGGCTGACTTCAGAGAAAAGTGCATTTCTTATGCAAGTAAAATTATGTAGTTGGTCTTTTGCATCTTTTGAGCAAGGACTCTCATATATCTCTGGAAAAAATAAAGATGAACTCTTTATTTCAAATAGTATCAACTTCATGAATCACAGATATACTATAACCATCAGGAAATATGGATTCACCCAACACACCCTATTTCCACTTCAGTGCTCAAGTCTCTCTGACATTCTCTATATGTCATTTCCTATTATTACTAAATCATGTCTGGATTACATAATAATTGTTGGGCTCCCACTGTTCACCAGCTTTCTTATCCATTCAGAATTACCATAAATTATTGAGAATAGTTCTTGATTATAATTTCATCTTGAAGTTTTCTGGGGTAGTATCTTACTTGTTTTTCATCTTTCTTCTCTCTTTTTTAATTTTTTGGGGTGTTTTTGTACATTGATGCAATACCTTTATTTTATTTATTTATGTGGTGCTGAGGATTGAACCCAGTGCCTCAAGTATGTGAGGCAAGGACTCGACAACTTGATGAAGTCTCACGTATATTTTGGAATTTCAACAATCTGATGAATTAAATTTGGAAGATTCCATAATAGTGGGGAATTCTAACTCTAAGAAATAAATATCAATGGAGTAATTGTGTACATAATTATATTATTTCAGTGCTGCCTTTATTCTGGTTTATTTTCAGAGTTAATAATTTTAATACATCAGTTGAACCAACATTGAGAGGTACACACTCTAGGACACATTGTTTGAATTTCCATCTGTGGTCTTCCATGGGGTTCAGTTGTGACCCTGAGCAGTCTATGAGGCTAAATTCTGATCATCATCTATAAAATGCAGGCAGTTCCATTACCTGTGTTCTAGAGGTATTATATGTAAAAGAGGTTGAAATACTAAATATGGAAGCATTTATGACCTATAATAACCTCAGGATATATGGGTCATTATGTTTTAATTATGCATTGCATCAGACAGGTACCTTCAGAGGTTTTGCCTTAAAAAAATTCCATAATACTAGAACATTTTAGAAATATGTATAGCAAGACCTTTGGTGGATTTTATGATTGTCTATGGATCCCACCATCCATCTTACATACCTGTTATTATCATCACCACAATAACTGTCCTAAATGAGCCAAAATCAATTATCACATATTAGTAAGACATATTCTAATGTTTTTTACTATGTTTTCTGGAATTGGAGTGGTAATTAAAGTTATAGGTAAAATAGATTCAGAATCATTGTATTATAAGTTTTTCAATAAAGAAAAATCATTTTACTCAAGTCTGAAAGATGGACCTTATAAAGAAATCTTATTCTCATCTCATGAAGTAAACAATTTTTCTATTCAGAATCCCATGAACCTAATACAGAAATTTAATATTTTATTTTATATACACATCACATTTGTGTTTTAATTCAAATGTCTAAAATAGTGTGTATGTACTTTAAACTCTTTGCAGCCACAAATTAAATTAAAATTAAAATTAAATTAATCAATCAACAGAAAATCATATTTGATACTAATTCATTTCCATCTCTTTAGATCATGTAGATCTACATGGCATGATATGGAAAGAAATGAGAAAACTTACATATTCATGAGCATGGGATACCATTTAAAAATTCATGGTGATGTAAATACTTGATTACACAATGGACTGTTGGTTTTTTTTTTCATTTTTAATCCAAAGCTGCTATTTTTATTGAAATATGGACTCCCATATTAAAATTTAACACATGTAATCAGTGTGTAGTGATCAAAGTAGGGTAATTTTCTTCTTTTCAAATATTATCATTTATTCCCAATTAATCAAAAGTTTATTCAATGAAAGGATGTATAAAAACTTACAAGTCTGAGAACTCAACTATAAATACAATAGGATGATGAGATATTCAGTTTTTAACATGTATATACAGTATAGCTATTGACTATTCTCCCTCATACCTCCCCTTTGGTTTTTACTTCTGGTTCCTATTTTGTCCTGTGAGACCACTCATTCTCTTTTGGCCTATGGGAAGATTAATGGGTAACTTATACTGCTTTCAGACCAGTGGAGAAATTTCAAGGTTAGGAGAAAAAAAAAAAAAAAAAAAAAAAAAACCTAAAAATCCAAGAATATACATCAAAATCAAGTTTTTCTCCAAATGGAAAATTCAATTTTGTCCTGATTTCTCTTTGCCATTTTAGGTACTTCAGTGAATGTTGCCGGTGAAGTATTAGCACTGACTTTCAATAAAGCTACTGCTCACACCTGCCCTGTAAGATGCGTATTCCAATAGCCTTTTCCCTGCAGTATACACATTGATTTAAAAGCAACTGCTTGGTACTGAACAAATTTCCCACTGGCAACTGCTAGAAAATGGCATGTCATTTTCTATTCAGAAAGACAATCGATAATACTTTCAAATCTGACTTTTAACAAATCTGCCAGACACTAAAATACAGCATTTTGTTGTTCAACTTGGAAAGAAGTCAGCACATAGCTAAGGCAGGTGCATTAGTTCACCTGTTATAGCAAGTATTCACATTTTCTCTTACAGACACACGATGTCACAGCTTGTTATGTTTTATCCAAAAATTAAAATTGCCATCACATTATTACTTTTTCTGTTTTGTTGAAGCAGATTTCTTACTAGTGATTTCTCTTAACTGGACATAATCTCAAAGGGTGCATTCTGAAACAAGACACCTGGAGGATAAATACTAAAAATGTTTTCTTGGGTTTAACGTTTCCCCACACTTTCTTGGTTTTGCATAGTACAGAGCCTAGCTTTCTATCTAAGAAGCGTGTTGTATTTTCTGACATTGTTTTCCTGAGAAGGAAGACTCATTACCCAGGGAAAGTCATAATTTTAGTTTACCAAATTATATTCTCATTGTTTTGTTTTCTTACAAACCCTTCATTACTTCTGTGTATGATTTAAGACAATCCAAAACTTCTCGAAATCTATTTAAATTTATAAGTACTACTGACCATTATCTTTCCAATATCCCCTGACTTAAAGTAAATATATTCCAGGTTTATAATGCACAAAGCCTTTCCAGAGGTGGGGCTGGGATGTGTAGATGAGGAAGAAGAGGAAGAGGAACAGGGACCTGTGTGTGTCAGAGTCTGAACTGTGAAGAACCACAGTTCTGGGCTGGGGGAAGGGAAGGAAGAGAGTTTGTAAAAATGACAGTTTCTAAAAAGACAAGCAACATTCAGTCTAGTAACACGGTTTCCTCTTACTTTTAATGGAAGCTAACACTGGGTGGTCAGGTTCCCCTATTTCTGAGTCCCCACTGCCCAGCAGAATGGACAAACACGTTTGCCTCATCTAGGGCAAACACGCCGACTTCTGGTTTTGGCATGAGCATTTGAGGACCTCTTTGGGGGTTGAGAACATTTTGTCACACAAGTTGCACTTGTAGGGTTAGTTGGTTTGCACCAACATGTTGTCCATCTGACTTCCTTCCTCAAATGTGCAGAGTTCCAGAGTCTGTTTGCCCACCATGGTGTAGGTGTCGATGCTCTGGTTGAGGCACACGTGCTGGGCAGCCTGGTTGGCCCAGCAAAAGCTCTTGTCACAAGTGCTACACTTGAAAGGCTTCCCGGTGTTTATGTACATATGCTTCCTCCAGTGGCTTTTCTGGATGAATTTGCATGCATATATGGTGCACTCGTACTTCTGCCTCTTCACCTCCCTCTCGTGGTAGTCCTGCTCCAGGTTGTGTATGTCAGCGATTTCTGAGGGGAGGCGGGGTTTCCGACTGCAGCTGCCCATCTATGATCAGGGAATTTGAGATGTGCTGCAGCTCACTGTCACTGATCATGCCCGCTTCAGGCACTTCCTTGGCGTTTTTCCCAAGGTCAGCTGCATTGCTGCAGAGCCACAAGGGGACGCGGCTTTCCCCCTGCTGGCTGGATGCGAAGCGCACTCCCATGTGAATCTGGAGGTGCTCTCGCAGGCTGCTCCGCAGGGTGAAGTGCCACCCACAGAGGTGGCGGGTATAGTACTTTGGGAAGCTTGCTTTCCTCTTCATGATGCTCGGCTTGTCGTGGGCAATGCTGAGGGATGCAGTCTGCTCGTGGGAGGAAGCGGCTTCCAGATGGGTCTCCTCCCAGGGAGGAGCGGGAGGGATAGGAGTGGAGAAGAGTTCTGGAGACAGTGAGGTCTGCAGAGGGTTCGAGGGAGTCATGTTTGTCCGATTCACCTGGGCCAGATTGGATGTCAGCTGAGACAGCTGTGAAGCCTCAGGCGCCTGTTCCTGGCTCCTCCTTGAGGTCGGTGGTCTTGGTTCTCACCGGTTTCTCTCAGCTGGTGATCTGCGGTCTGAATGCCATACAATGAAGAGGTCAGTGGAAAGACTTGGTCAGGATGAGAAAAGGTGTCTTGGCTGGTGAGGCTGGATCAGTGGGTACACGTGCAGAAACGTGTTCCACTGCTCTAAGGGAACAAGATCGATCAACTGAGGCACCATCTTTCCAGTGTACATCAAATGCAAAAGAAACCTGAAGATGGCAGGCTGTATGGCAATTGGTTTCAAACGGACACACTCGCTGGTCTGATGAACAAACAACATCTTAAAGTAATTGGAGAATGATGCAAGAACTGATCCGTGTGCCTTGAAGTGCACATCGCCGATTGCAACCTGTAGTCACACAGGAAACCAAACTCTCGCTGAGCGTTTAACTGTTGCAGTAGAAAAAGTCCAGGGTTGGTCAAATCCATTTTTTAAATATCTGTCGCCGGCACTGCTGCTGCTGCCGGGGATGTGGAGGAGGCTTCGCTGGGCACCTTTGGCCATGCAGTCCTCTCAGCCTCAGCCACCTCTTCACCTCGCTGCTGCTGCTGCTAGAGCCGTGGTCAGTGTCTGCAGCTGGGCGGCAGCGGCGGCAGCGGAGCTATTCCTCTCAAATATTATCATTTTTATGTTGAAACCTGCAAAGTAATCTCTGGTTATTTTGAACTGAATAAGAAATAATTATAGACTTTAATCACCTTATTATACTATAAAACCTGAGTTTTCCTCTTAACTTTCTTTGGCACTCCTTATTCACTATTTCATCCTTTTTTTTTTTTTTTTTTTTTTTGTAGATCTCAGAAGACTCTGCTTTTGGCTTCTCTGAGATCAACGTTTTCAGCTTAAGCACATGAATTCCAACATGCAGTGTTTGTGAAAAGTAAAAAACAAAACAAAACAAAACAAAACAAAAAAAAACCTTGCTAACTCTTCTGGGATAAGACGATATTTTCCAAAAGTAATGACCAGGTAAATTAATACAATTTTCTTCCTTTACTCATTCAGTGTTTTGGTGTCATCTCCCATGGTAATCCTAAAAAAATAATATAAAGATATAAATCAAATTTTCATATGTGGTCAAGCTTTTACAGGTCACATTTGATCACTGGGATACAGTTGTCTTATTTTGTGATATTCATGTACAAATACATGGCATATGCCCATTCTTACAAATTTACTTTATGTATTTTAAAATTTTAATGTGCATTTTTGTAGTATAAGTGGATCCATATTAGTATGTACAAAATAACATTTGAAAATTGTATTAGGCCAGGCAAAGTGGCGCATGCCTGTAATTGAACTTGCTGAGGATTCTCAGACATCAGTATTGTATGTTCAAAGCCAGCCTCCACAACTTAGCAAGGCCATAAGCAACTTATAGAATCTCTGCCTGAAAATTAAAAAAAAAAAAAAACAGTAATTAAAAGGGCTGTGGGTGTGGTTCAGTGGTTCAGCACCCTGTGTCAATTCCTGTTACCACCACCAAAAAAAAAAAATTTTTGAAATTGCCTTCTCTCGCCAAAAAAGAATAAAATGTGTTTTATGAAAGAAAACATATCAAAAAATTCATTCTATCATTCATTCTATCATATTATTTATGGAATATACATGATCTTCTTCAATTCATTTTAAAACTTGAGCCTTACAAAAACCAAGCATTGAATGACATGTGTTAATGACCTGTGTCTCAATACCTTTGAATTTTATTAAGTTCAGTGTGACTGAGGGATCTGCATTCCTACAAACAGGAGAAATGACAAATGGGAGGGTGGAGATGCAATTAATTTGCAATCATATTCAGGAATTAATGGATTTGTTTGTTCAATGCCTTAAAACAATTTGAAAATTGTTTTCTGAAAGTGAATTTCTGTATGAGAAACAGAAAAAGCTTAGACTTTTTCTTGATATATCCATAACAGAAAGGAACACATTTTGATTTAATCCTAAGCACACCTAACCTTCTTTTATGTGGTGCCATGAGGAACCACAGAAAAATATTCTTCTATTCATATTTCTATCTCCAGGTTTAAGCATATCAACTACATATGATTTAATTATGTAAATATATCATAGTATTATAGTAAAGAAAGGTCTATATTTATTTCCATGCTGATGTATTATTGTTGTTAGAAAGCATCCTGGGGAATGTGAACCATTCACAAAGATGAGCTAAGATAATCCTGTGGCCCATCCCCTCCCAACTGTTCCCCATTGTGATTATGCCTGGCATAATAGAGTTTAGAAAATGAGGGGACTAAAGAAACGCTCTCTGTAATCAGTGGGGTAATTTGAGAAACAATTATCAATAAATGGTTCTAGGAATGATGCTGCCAGTTTATTTCTTGAATACCATCTTGTGCAAGGCAATGATATTTCAATTAACTCACTGAAGAAATCAATCTGCCCCTAGATTAGACATTGTGTGTGTAAGGACATATAAATAACAGTGAATGTAGCTTAAATTTATGAAATAGTTCACATTTGAAAAACCCATATATTGTAAGAGGAAGGATGGACAAAATAAGCATATGAGAGAAAAAATTAAGCATATGAGAATAAAAAGAAATGTAAAAAAAATGTTTGGTTTCTTAGAGGTGAGAGTGAGAACTGGGGGAATCCTCAGAGTTACAACTTCCCTAATTATCTGGATCAAGGAAGCAGCTATGTCAGATATTGTGCCATCCTGCCATAGCCAAAATCATGGGCAGCTGAATGATACATACATCTTTATACATGTTACCTAAACTAGTGTTAACTGCTCAGGCAGTGGACATCATATGGAGGCCAGAAAAGAAGTAGAGAGAATTACAGGAGGAGGAAATACCTCTGTTGACCCCACTTCAAGTTGAACTCTTAGGACCTTCTAGTGAACAGATTTCAGGAAGAAGAAGCAAAGGGAGCACACATCTGTTTCTTCATCTGCAGTGTGAGCATCAGCTTCTGTCTCTCTTAGGGATGACATGACAGGGAAATCTTATTACTTACTCACCAATGAGCTATGGATGTGTAGCCTCACATACTTTGGTTTGTCATTATCACACAGCTCAGCTTCACAATTGATGCTAATTTTCTCATCCTTCTATTCACTAATGTAAAAATGCACAGAGCAGATCTGGGTGGTGACACTGTTCGTACTTCAAGCAAATTTGTTTTGGACTGAGGATCATAAAGGCAGCACCCTCTACCTTGTAGCACTACTTGTGGTATAAATCTATGAAGAGCAATTGGGAGAAATGTCTGGCGTCTCAGGAAAAGCAAAACCATCACCAGCAGAAGTCAGTCCTGCAGGCATATCTGCCATGAAATACACGAACTCCAGCAACAAGATTAGCAAAACCCTGGACAATATTTGTACAAATGAATGGCAACTATGTGTGAGAAATAGAGGAGAGTATTATTGGTTAATAGAGGTATAATTGGTTAATAGAGGTTTGTAAATTGTTAGGGTTGTGCAATACATCTCAGGGTTCACATGTAGAGCTATAATATTTATATCAGGGCTTTTGAAAAATTTTCCTGATAAAATCCACTAGAACAGAAAGTGTTCTTTTTAAAAGTATTTTTGTTTGTAGATGGACACAATACCTTTATTTTATTTTATTTTTATGTGGTGCTGAGAATGAACCAAGTGCCCCACAAGTGCTAGGCAAGTCCTAATGCAGTGAGACACAAGCCCAGTATGAGGAAGTGTTCTTTATAAAGTAAAGAAACAGGAAGCCCCAGAAGAGATTCTTTGAAGACCCCAAGTTATTACTTGGAAACCCAAGCAGAACTACATGAGAGCCTGTCTCACTGATTGATTTAGTGTGTAAGATTAAAGTCCTGCTTTCTTACTCAATATATTTGCCTTTCTTGTTTCATCTGTTCTTAGTTCCAAGAAAAAGAGATGTGTTCACACTTATCTGTTCATTTTCAAGACATGAAAAGTCCAGTTTTGGAAAAAAATCTGAAAATTAGGTACAGTGACCAGGGCAGAATTATATTCAAGTGACAGAAATACTCCTCTAAACAAAATCAGATTCAGATACATCCTTGTGACAGAAATTGGAAAGGGTACCCTTTTTTTATTGTAAACAAATATAATACATGTTGTTTCTCTGTTTCTACATGGAGTAAAGGCATACCATTTGTGTAATCATAAATTTACATAGGGTAATGTTGTTTGATTCATTCTGTTATTTTTTTCCTTTCCCCCCACCCCTCCCACCCCTCTTTTCCCTCTATACAGTCCTTCCTCCCTCCATTCTTGTCCCCCTCCCTAACCCTAACCCTAACCCTAAACCTAACCCCTCCCACCCCCCATTATGTGTCATCATCCGCTTTTCAGTGAGATCATACGTCCTTTTTTTTTTTTCAGATTGGCTTATCTGACTTAGCATGATATTTTCTAATTTCATCCATTTGCCTTGAAATGCCATAATTTCACAATTCTTTATGGCTGAGTAATGTTCCATTGTGTATATATATATATATATATATATATATATATATATATATCATAGTTTCTTTATCCATTCATCAATTGAAGGACACCTAGGTTGGTTACACTATCTGCCTATTGTGAATTGAGCAGCTATGAACATTGATGTGACTGTATCGCTGTAGTATGCTGATTTTAAGTCCTTTTGGTATAGGCCAAGGAGTGGGATAGCTGGGTCAAATGGTGGTTCCATTCCAACCTTTCTGAGGAATCTCCACACTGCTTTCCAGAGTGGCTGTACTAATTTGCAACCCCATCAGCAATGTATGAGTGAACCATTTTCCCCACATCCTCGCCAACACCTGTTGTTGCTTGTGTTCTTGATAATCGCCATTTTAATTGGGGTGAGATGGAATGTTAGTGTAGTTTTGATTTGCATTTCTCTTATTACTAGAGATGTTGAACATTTTTATGTATCTGTTGATTGCTTGCAGATCTTCGTCTGTGAAGTATCTGTTCATTTCCTAGCCCATTTGTTGATTGGATTATTTGTACTCTTGGTAGAGTTTTTTGAGTTATTTATATATTCTGGAAATTAGTACTCTATCTGAAGTATGAGTAGCAAAGATTTTCTCCCAATCTGTAGGCTCTCTCTTTGCATTGCTCATAGTTTCCTTTGCTGAGAGAAAGCTTTGTAGTTTGAATCTATGCCAGTTATTGATTCTTGGTTTTATTTCTTGTGCTATGGGAGTCCAGTTAAGGAAGTCAGATCCTAAATCGACATGTTGAAGACTTGGACATACTTTTTCTTCTATAAGATGAAGGGTCTCTGGTCTGTTTCCCATGTCCTTGATCCATTTTGCGTTGAGTTTTTTGCAGGGTGTGAGATAGGGGTTTAATTTCATTCTGTTGCATATGGATTTCCAGTTACCCCAGCACCATTTGTTGAACAGGCTATCTTTTCTCCATTGCCTATTTTTGGCACCTTTGTCTAGTATGAGAAAATTGTATTTATTTGGGTTTGTGTCCGTGTCCTCTATTCTGTACCATTGATCTACCTGTCTATTTTGGTACCAATACCATGCCGTTTTTCGTTACTATTGCTTTGTAGTAGAGTCGAAGATCTGGTATTGCGATACCCCCAGCTTCGCTCTTTCTGCTAAGGATTGCTTTAGCTATTCTGGGTTTCTTATTCTTCCAGATGAATTTCATAATTGCTTACTCTATTTCTGTAAGGTACATCATTGGGATTTTAATTGGAATTGCATTGAATCTGTATAGCACTTTTGGTAGTATGGCCATTTTGACAATATTAATTCTGCCTATCCAAGAACATGGAAGATCTTTCCATCTTCTAAGATTTTCTTTAATTTATTTCTTTAGTGTTCTGTAGTTCTCTTTGTAGAGGTCTTTCCCCTCTTTTGTGAGATTGATTTTTGTGATATTGATTTTTTGTGTTTTATATTTTTTGAGGCCATTGTGAATGGGGTAGTTTTCCTAAATTCTCTTTTAGAAGATTCATCACTTATGTATAAAAGTGCATGGGATTTATGAGCATTGATCTTGTAACATGCTACGTTGCTGAATTCACTTATGAGTTCTAAAATTTTCTAGTGGAATTTCCGGTTCCTGTAAATATATAATCATGTCATCAGCGAACAGGGATAGTTTGATTTCTACTATCAAACTCAGGGATAGTACTGATTTCATAGTGTCCCAGAGATTTTGATATGATGTATCTTTGTTCTCATTTACTTCTAAGAATTTTTTTATTTCCCTCCTGATGTCTTCTGTTACCCATTCATCATGGATTGTTTCTTCTTTTCCTATTCATGTCCACTTAATTACTTTGGTTTGTCTAATTGCACTGGCTAGAATTTCAAGGATGTTGTTGAACAGAAGTGGTGAAAGAGGGCATTCCTTCCTTGTTCCAGTTTTTTGGGGAAATGCTTTCAGTTTTTCACCATTTAGAATGATATTGGCCATGGGCTTAGCATAGATGGCCTTTACAATGATAAGGAATGTTCCCACTGTCCCTATTTTTTCTAGTGTTTTGAGCATGAAGGGATGCTGTATTTTATCGAATACTTTTTCTGCATCTATTGAAATAATCATGTGATTCTTATCTTTAAGTCTGTTGATATGGTGAATGACATTTATTGATTTCTGGATGTTGAACAACCTTGCATCCGTGGGATAAAACCCACTTGATCGTGGTGCACTATCTTTTTAATATATTTTTGGATTCAATTTGCTAAAATTTTGTTTAGAATTTTTGCATCGATGTTCATTAAGGATATTGGTCTGAAATTTTCTTTCCTCGATGTGTCTCTGTCTGGTTTAGGCATCAGGGTGATATTGGCTTCATAGAATGAGTTTGGGAGGGTTCCCTCTTCTATTTCATGGAAAACTTTGAGGAGTATTGGAATGAGCTCTTCTTTAAAGGTTTTGTTCTCGGCTGAGAACCCATCTGGTCCCAGACGTTTCTTTGTTGGTAGGCTTTTGATGACCTCTTCTATTTCATTGCTTGAAATTGATTTATTTAAGTTGTGTATGTACTCCTGGTTCAGTTTAGGTAATTCATACGTCTGTAGAAACTTGTTGATATCTTTGAGGTTTTCTGTTTTGTTGGAATATAGATTTTCAAAATAGCTTCTAATTATGTTTTGTATTTCACTTGTGTCTGTAGGGATATTTCCTTGTTCATTCAAATTTTAGTAATTTGAGTTTTCTCTCTCTTTCTCCTTGTTAGTGTGGCTAAGTGTTCATCAATTTTGTTTATTTTTTCAAAGAACAAACTATTTATTTTGTTAATTTTTTTGATTGTTTCTTTTGTTTCAATTTTGTTGATTTCGTTGCTGATTTTAACTATTTCCTGTCTTCTACTACTTTTGGTGTTGGTCTGCTCCTCTTTTTCTAGGGTTTTGAGCTGTAGTGTTCAGTTGTTTATTTGTTGATTTTTTCTTCTTTTGTTGAGTGCACTCCATGAAATAAATCTTCCTCTAAGTAGTGATTTCATAGTGTCCCAGAGATTTTGATATGATGTGTCTTTGTTCTCATTTACTTCTAAGAATGTTTTTATTTCCCTCCTGATATCTTCTGTTATCCATTCATCATATAATAGTGTATTATTTAATCTCCAGGTGTTGGACAAGTTTCTGTTTTTTATTCCGTCATTTATTTCTAATTTCAATCCATTATTATCTGATAGAATACAAGGTAGTATCTCTATCTTCTTGTATTTGCCAACATTAGCTTTGTGGCATAATATATGGCCTATTTTAGAGAAGGATCCATGTGATGCTGAGAAGAAGAAAGTGTATTCGTTCTTTGTTGGATGGTATATTCTCTATATGTCTGTTAAGTCTAAATTATTGATTGTGTATTGAGATCTATGGTTTCTTTTTTTTTTTTTTTTGGGTGCTGGGGATCGAACCCAGGGCCTTGTGCTTGCAAGGCAAGCACTCTACCAACTGAGAGATCTATGGTTTCTTTATTCAATTTTTGTTTGGAAGATCTCTCCAGTGGTGAGAGAGGTGTGTTAAAATCGCCTAGTTATTGGGTTGTAGTCTATTTGATTTCTGGAATTGAGAAGGATTTGTTTGACATACATGAATGAACCAATGGTTAAGGAATAGATACTTATGATTGTTATGTCTTGCTGATTTATGCTTCCCTTAAGCAGTATGTAATGTCCTTCTTTATCCCTTCTGACTATTTTTGGCTTGAAGTCCATATTATCTGAAATGAGGATGAATACTCCAGCTTTTTTGCTGTGTCCGTGTGCATGGTATTTTTTTCCCATCCTTTCACCTTTAGTCTGTATCTCTTACTATGAGATGAGTCTCTTGCAGGCAGCATATTGTTGGCTTTTTCTTTTTAATCCAATCTGCTAGTCTATGTCTTTTGATTGATGAGTTCAGGCCATTAACATTCAGGGTTATTATTGTGATATGATTTGTATTCCCTGTCATTTGACTCATTTTTGTTTTTTGACATGATTTGGTTTCTCCTTTATTTGGCTATTCCTTTTGGCTAGTTCCTCCTGTTGCTGATTTGCATCGTTGTTTTTCATATCTTCCTCATGGAATATTTTGTTGAGAATGTTCTGTCATGCCAGATTTCTTTCTGTAAATTCTTTTAGCTTTTGTTTATCATGGAAGGATTTTATTTCATCATCAAATCTGAAAGTGAGTTTTGCTGGGTATAAGATTCTTGGTTGGCATCCGTTTCCTTTCAGAGCTTGGTAAATGTTGTTCCAGGCCCTTCTAGCTTTTAGGGCCTGGATTGAAAAATCTGCTGATATTCTTATTGGTTTCCCCTTGAATGTAATTTGATTCTTTTCTCTCACAGCCTTTAAAATTCTGTCTTTTATTGTATGTTAGGTAATTTCATAATGTGCCTTGGTGCGGGTCTGTTGTAATTTTGTATATTTGTAGTCCTATAAGACTATAATGTTCATGGTTTCTTACCATCTTCTCTATTTGGTCAATTTTGTTTTCAAGATTAAATATTTTGTCTTCAATATCTGAGGTTCTCTCTTCCAGGTGTTCTATTCTATTGGTTATGCTTTCTATGGTGTTTTTAATTTGATTTATTGTTTCCTTCATTTCGAGGATTTCTGTTTGTTTTTCAGTATCTCTAACTCGTTATTGAAATGATCTTTTGCTTCCTGTATTTACTCTTTCAACTGTTGATTGGTGCAATCATTTAATGTCTTCATTTGCTCTTTCATCTCCTCGTTTGCTTCCCTGATTGTTTTAATTATGTACACTCTGAACTCCCTTTCTGAAATTTCTTCTGCTGTGCTGTCATTGGGTTTTATTGATATAGTATCTAGGTTTGTTTGGGACATTTTCTTCCCTTGTTTTCTCATATTGGTTAGATATCAGTGGGACTCTGAGATATTGCAGATTTCCTCTATTGGCTTATAGTGTCCCTGTAGATTTCCAGTTTATCACCTCCCAGCCTTCAGTAGCATGAATTCTTGGAGGAACTTGATAATGCAGTGCTTGTGAAGAAAGCTGCCCCAAGCCCGATACCGGGTAGAGGGCTAGGGTCTGCTTTGGTGTGGAAATCCTCTCAGTAGGGCGTCCTGCTCCTAGAAGCTGGCTGTTGACAGGGCCTGCCACCACCAGAGGGAGCTGGGCTGCTCAGGAAATCCTCTCACTGCTCTGCACTGGTCCTGAAAGCCACCTGCCTCCACGGCCTGCAGCTGAGCCAGGGACTTGGGATTAGTTCTGTGTGGATAAGCTCTCACTGGGCAGGTCTGCTCCTAGAAGCTGGCTGTGGATCGCGCCTGCTGCCCTAGGGAGCAGCACTGCTTAGGGAAGACTCTTGCTGCCCTTCTCTGAGATGCTGCCAACTGTCTGGGCCTGCAGACCGGGGTGAATTTCACCAGGTGGGAGAAACTCACCCTGCTGTTCTATGTTGGTCTGAGTCTCTCAATACCTCCCCTTCTTGAATCTTGAGTTCTGGAGCAATGGGAGTTGCAGTCACCCTCTAGTTCACCAACTTGGATCCCCGCCCACCCACCATTATTTTTAGAGACCAGGTTTTTCAGCCTCTTGAGCCCCTGGGATTACAGGAATGAGCCACCATGTCCAGACAGTAAAAATCTTTAAAATGAATTTGGTTTAAGTATTGTTAGAGAAGGACAAAAGAAACGGCAAAAGGAAACACATTAAAGACATGAGAGTTGTGAATCTTTTCTTCTCACCACGAAGTGATCTCTCACTGGGTGAGTCCTGGTCATGAGTTCGGTCATGGCTGAGGTTGCAAACCTCTGAGTATGATCTGCTTGTTGTAATTAATGTGATTTTTTGGGATACTTTTTATTTTACAGAAAAAATAGGATATATTACAAAGTTCTCATAGGTCTTCCTGCATAGAATTTCCCTTGTTATCTACATCTTCCATATCTTTGATAAATTTTTTGCCCTTGCTACACCAATATAAGGTTACCAATATTGATACAATTCTTAAAAAGTTGTACCATTGTGTTTTTTATGACAAAAGGGTAGTTCTCAATATCCACCATTACAGAATCATACAGAATAGATTCAGCACCCACAAGATCCTGATTCTTCCACCACAAATGTTTTTAACCTCTTTTGTTTTGCCTTTTCCAGAACATCATAAAGATGGAATTCCCAGATTGGCATTTCACACCAGGTACTTTCCTTTATAAGTCTCCTTTATTTTTAGCCTTTTAAAAATTTGCTAAGCAATATTCCATTGTATGAATGTATCAGGTTTTTTATTAATAACAGGAAAAGTTTCATAAATGGTGAGCTGATTGCTTTTGGTTCTTGGTTATCATAAAAGAGGAAACTAAGGACATTTGTATTAGGTTTGTGTGGACATAAGCTTTGAAATCCTTTGGTTAACAACTAGTAATGTGATTTTTGTGAAATAGATAAACCTGTGTTCAATTTTGTAAGAAACCACCAAAATATTTTTTGAGTCTACTAGGAATGTGGAGATTTCCTGTTGCTCCTTATTCTTGTCACCATTTAGTGTTGGCAGGTTTGAATTTTGTGCATATTTATAAGTGGGCTTAATTTGCTGTTTCCTATTATATAGTGTTGGTAAACTTCTTCTTTGATTATGTATTATAAGTAAAAGAATAATACAAATTCATATTTTACATAGCATGAATTATAAAGGCCAGTAATTTTCCATGTGTACAATTGGAATTCGACATTTCAATTTCATGTGAAACACTATCAGAAAATGAAGAGAATGTTGCTACCTAAGACAATATATACTCCCTTGAAAGGCTGAGAGGCACTGATTGCTACTTAACTGAACAGCTGAATTTTTGTTATGGAACAAAAATTCCTCCTTCTACATTGGATAGATTGTGAGGGGGTACATACCTTTAATTATGGCTACTTGGGAGATAGAGACAGGAGAATCATAAGTTTGAAGAAAGCCTCAATGAATCAGCAAGGGTCTAAGCAGCTTTTGAGACAGTGTCTCAAAATTTAAAAAAAAACTTGAAATCAAAAAGACTGGGAGGGGTTTAAAGATGGTGGACTATAGGGCGGCTGCATTTCATGTTGCTCCAGGATGCAGGATTCAAAAGAGGAGATAGTGAGAGACTTGGGACCAACTCAAAGCCGCTGGGTGAGTCTATCCTGTTGCGGAGGCACTCCAGATGGGGCGGTAGTCCCAGAATGCAGGGAACTTTGTGAAGTAGAGCTGCCCGGCAAGACGCCCCTCCCCTGCTGGAGCGGTAAACATGGACAACTGGGACCATCATAGAGGTGGCTGCTCAGCACAGCGCTTGGACTCGGAGCAACCATTGGGGCTCCGGGCGGCTGCCTGAGGAGGAGGTGCGTGGGGAGCTGTTTGGACTCAGAGGAATCACTTCTGAACACCGGGCGGCTGCCCGGAGGAAGAGGAGGAACGTGGTGGGTCGATTGGTCTAGGAGTGTCTGCATCAGAGGTACAGGTGGTTGCCAGAGGAGGAGGCGAGTGGTGAGTTGTTTGGACACAAAGCGACTGCTCCTGAACACCGGTGGCCTGCCTGGAGGAGGAGTGTGGTGGGTCCCTTGGTCTCTGAGCGACCGCTCCTGAACACCTGGGGGGCTATCCCGAGGAGAAGGAGGACAGGGCGAGTCACTTGGACTCAGAGTGACTGCCTAGGGCTATGGGTTGTTGGTGGGAGGAGGAGAGGCGAAGTGAGTTGCTTGGACTCCTGGTGACTGCATCTGAACACCAGGTGGCTGTCCAGAGGAACGGGTGTGTGGCGGGTCTCTGGGTCTCAGAGCTATTGTACAGGGTTCCAGGTGGCGGCTCAGAGGAGAGGCCGTATAGCCAGGCGATTAGGTGCAGAGCAGGGTCCCAGGACCTAGGCAGCTTCTTGGTGGAAGAGTCACACAGAGACACGCCTAGGGGCATAGCGAAGGTTCCAGGACTGTGAGCAGATTCTCTGAGGAGAGGCAGCCTAAGGAGACTCATCTGTGAAGGGTGAGGCTCCCAGGCCCAGGAGGTAGGTCCAGGCCCCTGGGAACGTTGCATAGGAAGGCAGCCCAGCCCATGTGGTAGTTGTAGATTGAGGGGAACTTCTACGAGGGGAACTGACCAGCGAGACCTCCCCAGCGAGTCTTTCCTGCCAGGTGAGGTTTTCCCATAAGGACAGTAAAACCAGAGACACTGACACAAACAGGCCATGCCTCAGCCAGAAGCCTAGTTCCCCTTTGGATGACCGTTGGTCAACAAGTGGAGGCACCTCTGCCCACTATCAGGGAATATACCCCACCTGAGGGTCACCACCCCTAGAGAGGCAGCTTCCTTGTAAAGCACCACATTATCAACTTCCTCCAAGACTTCAGGGTACAGAAGGCTAAGAGGGGATATACTAGCAATCTTTAGGGACATTATAAGTCAATAGAGGAAATCTGCAATATCTTAATGATCCACTGATTCCTGAACAATATGAGAAAACAAGGAAGAAAATGCACCAAACAAATCTAGATGTTACATCAATAAAATCCAATGACAGCATGGCAGAACAAATGACAGAAAGGGTTTCCGAATGCACATAATTAAAATGATCAGGGAAGCAAATGATGAGATGAAAGAGCAAATGCAGGCATTGAATGATGAGATGAAAGAGCAAATGCAGGCATTGAATGATCGCACCAATCGACAGTTAAAAGAGTAAATACAGGAAGCAAAAGATCATTTCAATAAAGAGTTAGAGATATTGAAAAAAATGAAACAGAAATCCTTGAAATGAAGGAAACAATAATCTAAATTAAGAACTCCATAGAAAGCATAACCAATAGGATAGAACACCTGGAACACAGAACCTCAGATATTGAAGACAAAATATTTAACCTTGAAAACAAAGTTGAACAAACAGAGAAGATGGTAAGAAATCATGAACAGAATCTCCAAGAACTATGGGATATCATGAAAAGGCCAAATTTGAGAATTATTGGGATTGAGGAAGGCTTAGAGAAACAAACCAAAGGAATGAACAATCTATTCAATGAAATAATATCAGAAAATTTCCCAAATCTGAAGAAGGAAATGGAAAATCAAGTTCAAAAGGCTTATAGGACTCCAAATACACAAAATTACAACAGGCCCGCACCAAGGCACATTATAATGAAAATATCTAACATACAAAATAAAGACAGAATTTTAAAGGCTGTGAGAGAAAAGAACCAAAAGAACATTCAGGGGGAAAAAAATACGGATATCAGCAGATTTTTCAATCCAGACCCTAAAAGCTAGAAGGGCCTCAAACAACATTTTTCAAGCTCTGAAAGAAAATGAATGCCAACCAAGAATCTTATACCCAGTAAAACTTACCTTCAAATTTGACGATGAATTAAAATCATCCCATAATAAACAAAAGCTAAAAGAATTTACAAAAAGAAAGCCAGCATTAGAGAATATTCTCAGTAAAATACTCCATGAGGAAGAGATAAAAAACAAAGAAGCAAATCAGCAAAGAAAGAAATTATCCTAAAGGAATTGTCAAATAAAGGAGAAACCAAGTTGTGTCAAAAAAATTAATAAATAAATAAAATTTTAAAAAATGAATCAAATGACCGGGAATACAAATCATATCTCAATAATAACCCTGAATGTTAATGGCCTGAATTCATCAATGAAAAGACATATACTGGCACATTGGATTAAAAAGAAAGATCCAACAATATGTTGCCTGCAAGAGACTCACCTCATAGAAAGAGATACCCATAGAATAAAGGTAAAAGGATGGGGAAGAACATACCATGCACATGGACTCAGCAAAAAAGCAGGAGTATCCATCATCATTTCAGATAATGTGGACTTCAAGCAAACAATTATGAAATTCATCTGGAAGAATAAGAAACCCAGAATAGCTAAAGCAATCCTTGGCAGAAAGAGTGAAGCAGTGGGTATCGCAATACCAGATCTTCAACTCTACTACAAAGGAATAGTAACAAAAACGGCATGGTATTGGTACCAAAATAGACAGGTAGATCAATGGTACAGAATAGAGGACACGGACACAAACCCAAATAAATACAATTTTCTCATACTAGACAAAGGGCCAAAAATACGCAATGGAGAACAGATAGCCTCTTCAACAAATGGTGCTGGGAAAATTGGAAATCCATATGCAACAGAATGAAATTAAACCACTATCTCTCACCATGCATGAAACTAAACTCAAAATGGATTAAGGACCTCGGAATCAGAACAGAGACCTTGCATCTTATAGAAGAAAAAGTAGGTCCAGAGCTTCAACATGTCGGCTTAGGACCAGACTTCCTCAACAGGACTCCCATAGCACAAGAAATTAAAGCAAGAATCAACAACTGGGATAGATTCAAACTAAAAAGCTTTCTCTCATCAAAGGAAACTATCAGCAATGCGAAGAAAGAGCCTACAGAGTGGGAGAAAATTTTTGCCAATCATACTTCAGATAGAGCACTAATCTCCAGAATCTATAAAGAACTCAAAAAACTCTACACCAAGAATGCAAATAATCCAATCGACAAATGGGCTAAGGAAATGAATAGACACTTCACAGAAGAAGATCTACAAGCAATCAACAAACATATGGAAAAATGTTCAACATCTGTAGTAATAAGAGAAATGCAAACCAAAACCACCCTAAGATTCCATCTCACCCCAATTAGAATGGCGATTATCAAGAATACAAGCAACAACAGGTGTTGGCGAGGATGTGGGGAGAAAGGTACATTCATACATTGCTAGTGGGGCTGCAAACTAGTGCAGCCACTCTGGAAAGCAGTGTGGAGACTCCTTAGAAAATTTGAATTGAAACCACCATTTGACACAGCTATCCCACTCCTAGGCCTATACCCCAAGGACTTAAAATCAGCATATTACAGAGATACAGCCACATCAATGTTCATAGTTGCTCAGTTCACAATAGCCAGATTGTGGAACCAACCTAGATGTCCTTCAATTGATGAATGGATAAAGAAAATGTGGTATATATATACAATGGAATATTACTCAGCCATAAAGAATGATAAAATCATGGCATTTGCAGGCAAATGGATGAAATTAGAGAATATCATGCTAAGTGAGATAAGCCAATCTCAAAAAACCAAAGGACAAATGATATCGCTAATAAGTGGATGATGACATGTAATAGGGGGGTGGGATGTGTTAGTGTTAGAGTTAGAGATAGGGTTAGGGAGGGGGCAAGAATGGAGGAAGGAAGGACTGTATAGAGGGAAAAGAGGGTTAGGAATGGTGGGGGGAAGGGAAAAAGTAACAGAATGAATCAAAGAACATTACCCTATGTAAATTTATGATTACACAAATGGTATGTCTTTACACCATATACAAACAGAGAAACATGTATCCCATTTGTTTACAATTTAAAAAAAAAGTACTGGGGATGTGGCTTAGTGGTTAATGATTGCCCAGTTTAATCCCTTGGGGTAAATTTTGGACCCAATTCACTAAAAGGCATTGAAACTGTTAGAAAACAATGTTTTGGTATCTTAGAATCATGATATGTAAAATCTTTATATTTTAGAGGCTCTTTTTCACAGCTGTTTAAAACGTCCCTGGAAACTCCTTTTAATGACATGTTTTTAATTCCACTTTTATGGGGTACATTATGGTAATTCAGTATATGTATACAAGTTGTACTAATCAGATCATAGTAATAAGTATTTCTGTCTCTTCGACTATTAATTATTTTTATGTGTCACAAATTTCATTTTGAAGCACATTTTAGGTTGTTCTATAATAATAGTTACAATACTTTGCCAAAGAAGTACCTGAAGGGATTCTTCCACTCCCTTCTTGGTGCCCCTCATTGAACTCTTTTGATCTATCTTCTCTGTGCTGTTCCTGTTCTCTGATGACCACTATCCTGTTCTGTTCTGCTACATTTCCTTATTACTTCCTAAAAATTCATGAGAACATGTGATGTTTGTTCTTCTATATCAGATATATTTCACTTAACATAATGAAAGTCCTTGGAAATTTTTTGGGGGGTAAGGTTTACTTAACAAAATTTACCATTTTAATGCTTTTTAAGAGTACAGATAAGAGGCAGTAAGTACATTCATACTATTTTGAAAATGATCACCATCCATCTCCAGCACTTTCTCTTCTTCTCAAACTATCCCTGTGGAGCTACCTCTGACCATCTTCCTCTGCCCTGACCATTGCCAGTCTATTCTCCATCTCTTTAAGTTTCTACTTTTGGTTCCCTCTTCTACATTAGAGTCTAAGAGTATTTGTTCATTTAAAAAAATTTTTGGAGTACAAAATACCCTTATTTTATTTATTTTTATTTAAAGCTGAGGATGGAACTCAATGTCTCACACATGCTAGGCAAGCACTCTACAACTGGATGACTATGTCAGTACCAGCATTGATTCTTCTGTAACTGAAAATTCACTTGCAATAATGTCCTCAAGGCTTATGAAGTATTCCCTCATGCATTTAATTTTTAGTTCCAGGTTAAATAATATTCCATGGGATGCCCATGCCATGTTTAGTTTATACATTTATATGCTTTTTGACATTGGGTTGTTTCCACCATGGCCCATCCTTAATAATACTAATATGAGTACTGGTATATATAAGATAACTTGTGTCCCTGATTTCAATTCTTTTCAGCAGATAAATAAAAGTACAGTTGTTGGATTGGGTATATAGTTCATGACAATAAGTGTTGGCATATTATTTGGTCAAAATACAGTTGATTGAAGCAATTACTATGAAGTGCTGTACACCCTCAATGTATTTCAAAATGGCTATTCTAGACAATGAAGGTGAAATCCACCTTATATAAATCACATGCTGAAATCAAACAGATATTTTGGGCCCTTGTCTTATCACAAAAAGCTACAGGATTGATATTTCTATGATATTCACATATCTCAAAGTAAACAAATTGAACCAAACATGTATACACCTACATTCACTTAACCCAGAGAGCCTATGTTCTATGCCATGTTTCATTGTTTAGAAAATAGTGTATCAGCATGTTAGGAAAACTTATCCACCATCAGTAGTTAAATATGTGCTATTTTCCCAACAAAGATTTCAAGAAGTTAATTTGTTTTCCGGTAAGTATCAGCAGCAAAGGACAAGTTGGTATCAGTAATGCAAAGAGAGATCCTACACAGTGGGAGAAAATCTTTGCCACTCATACTTCAGATAGAGCACTAATTTCCAGAATATATAAAGAACTCAAAAAACTACAAGAAGTATACAAATAACCCAATCAACAAATGGGCTAAGCATACGAACAGACGCTTCACAGAAGATCTACAAGCAATCAACAAACATGAAAAAATGTTCACCATCTTTAGTAATAAGAGAAATGCAAATCAAAACTACACTAAGATTACATCTCACTCCAATTAGAATGGCGATTATCAAGAATACAAGCAACAATAGGTGTTGGCGAGGATGTGGGGAAAAAGGTACACTCATACTTTGCTGGTGGGGTTGCAAGTTAGTACATCCACTCTGGAAAGCAGTATAGAGATTCTTTAGAAAACTTGGAATGGAACCACCATTTGACCCAGCTATCCCACTCCTCGGCCTATACACAAAGGACTTAAAATCAGCATACTACAGCGATACAGCCACATCAATGTTCATAGTGCTCAATTAACAATATCCAGACTGTGGAACCATTCATCAATTGATGAATGGATTAAGAAACTGTGGTGTATATATATATATATATATATATATATATACACAATGGAATATTACTCAGCTATAAAGAATAATAAAATTATGGCATCTGCAGGCAAATGGATGAAATGGAGAATATCATGTTAAGTTAGATAAGCCAATCTCAAAAACCCAAAAGGTGAATGATCTCACTGATAAGTGGATGATGACACATAATGGGGAGTGGGACGGGGCAAGAAAGGAGGATGGAGGGACTGTATAGAGGGAAAAGAGGGGTGGGTGTGGTGGGGGGGGAGGAAAAAATAACAGAATGAATCAAACATCATTACCCTATGTAAATGTATTATTACACAAATGGTATGCTGTTACTCCATGTACAAACAGAAACAATATGTATCCCATGTGTTTACAATAAAAATAAATTAAAAAAAAAGGACAGGTTGTTCCATAGCCATTGGTCACAATCACCTGAATATAACAACAGTGTTCTTTCCACATACTTCTTGAGGAGAAGTTGCAATGCAAACAGTACATAAGCATAAAGAAACCGATGAGCAGTAGGATGGTCCAGATGACCCTTGGTACAGAGGATAATTTTGGAAACAGACTGGTGCTCTGAAGATTTTGGATGTGCATTTTATGCCCAAATGATACAGCCACAATGTATGCACATGAGAGGACCATGGTTTCTATAAGAAACACGTCCCAGAGTAAACCTAATACAAAAAATAAATTATTAGAAAGTAACTTACTTGTAAAATCATGCAAGAGTCAGTATTAAATATAAGATCATGTAAGGTCACATTAAAGTAGAGGTAGAAGAGTATAAGAAGGGAACACTCAAGGACATGTACAAGGTCCCCACAAAGAGGATGAAACAGAGGCTCTGATGTGGGGAATTATGTTTAAATTTTGCCAAAAAGAAGCTGGCAAAGTTCTGGGGCTATGGGTAATGGCCTGCAGGGCATCAACAGGTAGGTGACACAAATGAAAAACTTTTCAAAAATCTGTACAAGTATATAAATGATTTACATTTGATGTCTTTCCTAAAGTCCTGAGACACAGAAAATTTGTACAGGTATACCACAAAATTATCAGCTTCCCTTAGGGCCTAGTGGCCAATGATCAGGTTGATGAGTTTGAGCCTGTGCTGGAGAATAAATGTGAAGAGACAGAAGAAGGATGGTGTTGGCTGAGATACCAAGGCTGACTTCAGAGAAAAGTGCATTTCTTATGCAAGTAAAATTATGTAGTTGGTCTTTTGCATCTTTTGAGCAAGGACTCTCATATATCTCTGGAAAAAATAAAGATGAACTCTTTATTTCAAATAGTATCAACTTCATGAATCACAGATTATACTATAACCATCAGGAAATATGGATTCACCCAACACACCCTATTTCCACTTCAGTGCTCAAGTCTCTCTGACATTCTCTATATGTCATTTCCTATTATTACTAAATCATGTCTGGATTACATAATAATTGTTGGGCTCCCACTGTTCACCAGCTTTCTTATCCATTCAGAATTACCATAAATTATTGAGAACAGTTCTTGATTATAATTTCATCTTGAAGTTTTCTGGGGTAGTATCTTACTTGTTTTTCATCTTTCTTCTCTCTTTTTTAATTTTTTGGGGTGTTTTTGTACATTGATGCAATACCTTTATTTTATTTATTTATGTGGTGCTGAGGATTGAACCCAGTGCCTCAAGTATGTGAGGCAAGGACTCGACAACTTGATGAAGTCTCACGTATATTTTGGAATTTCAACAATCTGATGAATTAAATTTGGAAGATTCCATAATAGTGGGGAATTCTAACTCTAAGAAATAAATATCAATGGAGTAATTGTGTACATAATTATATTATTTCAGTGCTGCTTTTATTCTGGTTTATTTTCAGAGTTAATAATTTTAATACATCAGTTGAACCAACATTGAGAGGTACACACTCTAGGACACATTGTTTGAATTTCCATCTGTGGTCCTCCATGGGGTTCAATTGTGACCCTGAGCAGTCTATGAGGCTAAATTCTGATCATCATCTATAAAATGCAGGCAGTTCCATTACCTGTGTTCTAGAGGTATTATATGTAAAGGAGGATGAAATACTAAATATGGAAGCATTTATGACCTATAATAACCTCAGGATATATGGGTCATTATGTTTTAATTATGCATTGCATCAGATAGGTACCTTCAGAGGTTTTGCCTTAAAAAAGTTCCATAATACTAGAACATTTTAGCAATATGTGTACCAAGACCTTTGGTGTATATTATGATTGTCTATGGATCCCACTATCCATCTTACATACCTGCTGTTATCATCACCACAATAACTGTCCTAAATGAGCCAAAATCAATTATCAAATATTAGTAAGACATATTCTAATGTTTTTTACTATGTTATCTGGAATTGGAGTGGTAATTAAAATCATAGGTAAAATAGATTCAGAATCATTGTATTATAAGTTTTTCAATAAAGAAAAATCATTTTACTCAAGTCTGAAAGATGGACCTTCAAAAGAAATCTTATTTTCATCTCATGAAGTAAACAATTTTTCTATTCAGAATCCCATGAATCTAATACAGAAATTTAATATTTTATTTTATATACACATCACGTTTGTGTTTTAATTCAAATGTCTATAATAGTGTGTATGTACTTTAAACTCTTTGCAGGCACAAATTAAAAGTATCAATCAACAAAAAGTAATATTTAATACTAATTCATTTCCATCTCTTTGGATCATGTAGATCTACATGGCATGATACAAAGAGATATGAGAAAGCTTACATATTCATGAACATGGGATATTATTTAAAAATTCATAGTGATGTCAATGCTTGGTTAAAACATTGGACTGTTTGTTTTTGTTTCATTTTTAATCCAAAGCTACTATTTTTTTTTTAAATTGGGATCCCACATTAAAATTCAACACATGTATTCAGTGTGTAGTGATCAAAGTAGGGTAATTTTCTTCTTTTCAAATATTATCATTTTTTCCCATTTAATTAAATGTTTATTCAATGAAAGGATATATAAAAACTTACAAATATGAGACCTCAACTATAAATGCAATAGGATGATGGGATATTCAGTTTTTAACATGTACATACAGTGTAGCTCTTGACTATTCTCCCTCATACCATCCTCTTTGGTTTTAACTTCTGATTCCTATTTTGTCCTGTGAGACCACTCATTCTCTTTTGGCCTATGGGAAGATTAATGGATAACTTATACTGCTTTGAGACAAGTGGAGAAAATTTCAATGTTAGGAGAAAAATAAAACCTAAAAATCCAAGAATATACATCAAAATCAAGTTTTTCTCCAAATGACAAATTCAATTTTGTCCTGATTTCTCTTTGCCATTTTAGGTACTTCAGTGAATGTTGCCGGTGAAGTACTAGCAATGACTTTCAATAAAGTTACATCTCCTGCTCACACCTGCACTGTGAGACGCATACTCCAATAGCCTTTTCCCTGCAGTATACACATTGATTTAAAAGCAACTGCTTGGTACTGAACAAATTTCCCACTGGCAACTGCTAGAAAATGGCAAGTCATTTTCTATTCAGAAAGACAATCGATAGTACTTTCAAATCTGACTTTTAACAAATCTGCCAGACACTAAAATACAGCATTTTGTTGTTCAACTTGGAAAGAAGCCAGCACTTAGCTAAGGCATGTGCATTAGTTCACCTGTTATAGCAAGTATTCACATTTTCTCTTACAAACACCCAAAGTCACAGCTTGTTATGTTTTATCCAAAAATTAAGATTGCCATCACATTATTACTTTTTCTGTTTTATTGAAGCAGATTTCTTAACTAATGATTTCTAATAACTGGACATAATCTCAAAGGGTGCATTCTGAAACAAGACACCTAGAGGATAAATACTAAAAACGTTTTCTTGGGTTTAACGTTTTCCCACACCTTCTAGGTTTTGCATATTACAGAGCACAGCTTTGTCTCGAAGAAGCGTGCTGTATTTTCTGACACTGTTTTTCTGAGAAGGAAGACTCATTATCCAGGGAAAGTCATAATTTTAGTTTACCAAATTATATTCTCATTGTTTTATTTTCTTACAAACCCTTCATTACTTCCGTGTATGCCTTAAAACAGTCTCAAACTTCTCAAAATCTATTTAAGTTTATAAGTCCTACTGACCATTATCTTTCCAATATCCCCTGACTTAAAGTAAATATATTCCAGGTTTATAATGCACAAAGCCTTTCCAGAGGTGGGGCTGGGATGGGGAGATAAGGAAGAGGAAGAGGAACAGGAACCTGTGTGTGTCAGAGTCTGAACTGTGGTTCTGGGCTGGGGAAAGGGAAGGAAGAGAGTTTGTAAAAATGACAGTTTCTAAAAAGACAAGCAACATTCAGTCTAGTAACACGGTTTCCTTTTACTTTTTGATGGACACTAACACTGGGTGGTCAGGTTCTGCTACTTTTGAGTCCACACTGCCCAACAGAATAGACTGCCCCTCATCTAGGGCAAACACGTCCGACTTCTGGTTTTGGCATGAGCATTTGAGGACCTCTTTGGGGGTTGAGAACGTTTTGTCACACAAGTTGCACTTGTAGGGTTTGTTGATTTGCACCAACATGTTGTCCATCTGACTTCCTTCCTCAAATGTGCAGAGTTCCAGAGTCTGTTTGCCCACCATGGTGTAGGTGTCGATGCTCTGGTTGAGGCACACGTGCTGGGCAGCCTGGTTGGCCCAGCAAAAGCTCTTGTCACAAGTGCTACACTTGAAAGGCTTCCCGGTGTTTATGTACATATGCTTCCTCCAGTGGCTTTTCTGGATGAATTTGCATGCATATATGGTGCACTCGTACTTCTGCCTCTTCACCTCCCTCTCGTGGTAGTCCTGCTCCAGGTTGTGTATGTCAGCGATTTCTGAGGGGAGGCGGGGTTTCCGACTGCAGCTGCCCATCTATGATCAGGGAATTTGAGATGTGCTGCAGCTCACTGTCACTGATCATGCCCGCTTCAGGCACTTCCATGGCATTTTTCCCAAGGTCAGCTGCATTGCTGCAGAGCAACAGGGAATGCGGCTTTCCCCCTGCTGGCTAGATGCGAAGCGCACTCCCATGTGAATCTGGAGGTGCTCTTGCAGGCTGCTCTGCACGGTGAAGCGCCACCCACACAGGTGGCAGGCATAGTACTTTAGGAAGCTTGCTTTCCTCTTCATGATGCTCGGCTTGTCGTGGTCAATGCTGAGGGAAGCAGTCTGCTCGTGGGAGGAAGCGGCTTCCAGATTGGTCTCCTCCCCGGGAGGAGGGGGAGGGACAGGAGTGGAGAAGAGTTCTGGAGACAGTGAGGTCTGCAGAGGGTTCGAGGGAGTCATGTTTGTCCGATTCACCTGGGCCAGATTGGATGTCAGCTGAGACAGCTGTGAAGCCTCAGGCGCCTGTTCCTGGTTCTTCTTGGAGTTCCGTGGTCTTGGTTCTCGCCCAAGATTCTCAGGTGCGGAGGCAATCTTGGTGGCTTGTCTCAGCTGGTGATCTGCGATCTGAATGCCATGCAATGTTGAGGTCAGTGGAAAGACTTGGTCAGGATGAGAAAAGGTGCCTCGGCTGGCGAGGCTGGCTTCCTGGATCAGTGGGTACGCATGCAGAAACATGATCCTCTGGTCTAAGAGAACGGGATCAATCAACTGAGGCGCCATCTTTCCACTGTACATCAAATGCAAAAGGTACCTGAAGATGACAGGCTGTATGTCAGTTGGTTTAAATGGACACACTCACTGGTCTGATGGACAAACAACATCTTAAAGTAATTTGAGAATGAAGCAAGAACTGATCTGTTTGCCTCAAAGTGCACATCGCCGATTGCAACATGCAGTCACACAGGAAACCAAACTCTCGCTGAGCGTTTAACTGTTGCAGTAGAATAAGTCCAGGGTTGGTCAAATCCATTGTTTTAAATATCTGTCGCCAGCACTGTTGCGGGGGGTGTGGAGGAGGCAGCGCTGGGCACCTTCGGCCTTGCTGTCCTCCCCGCCGCTGCTGCCTCTCCTCCTCCCTTCTGCTGCTGCTGCCACCGCCGCCGTGATCGGTGTCTCTGGCGGGGCGGCGGCGGTGGCGGCTGCGGCGGAACTTTTCCTCTCAAATATTATCATTTTTATGTTGAAACCTGCAAAGTTATCTCTGGTTATTTTGAATTGAATAAGAAATAATTATAGACTTTAATCACCTTATTATACTATAAAACCTGAGTTTTCCTCTTAACTTTTTTTGGAACTCCTTATTCACTGTCTATTTCATTCCATTGTTTTTGTAGATCTCAGAAGATTTTGTTTTTGGCTTTTCTGTCATCAACGTTTTCAGCTTAAGCACATGAATTCCAACATGCAGTGTTTGTGAAAAGTAAAAAAAAAAAAAAGAAAAAAAATAATAACTCTCTAACACTAGTGGGATAAGACAATATTTTCCAAAAGTAATGACCAGGTAAATTAACACAATGTTCTTCCTTTACTCATTCAGTGTTTTGGTGTCATCTCCCATGGTAATCCTAAAAAAATAATATAAAGATATAAATCAAATTTTCATATGTGGTCAAGCTTTTATGGGTCACATTTGATCACTGGGATACAGCTGTCTTATTTTGTGATATTCATGTACAAATACATGGCATATGCCCCTTCTTACAAATTTACTTCATGTATTTTAAAATTTTAATGTGTATTTTTATAGTATAAGTGGATCCATGTTAGTATGTAAAAAATAACATTTGAAAATTATATTAGGCCAGGCAAAGTGGCACATGCCTGTAATTGAACTCGCCGAGGATTCTCAGACATCAGTATTGTATGTTCAAAGCCAGCCTCCATAACTTAGTAAGGCCATAAGCAACTTATAGAATCTCTGCCTCAAAATAAAAAAAATAATAATTAAAAGGGTTGTAGGTGTGGTTCAGTGGTTCAGCACCCTGTGTCAATTCCTGTTACCACCACCAAAAAAAAAAAAAAAATTTGAAATTGCCTTCTCTCACCAAAAAAGAAAAAAATGTGTTTTCTGAAAGAAAACAAATCAAAAACTTCATTCTATCATATTTTTTATGGAATATACATGATCTTCTTCAATTCATTTTAAAACTCGAGCCTTACAAAAACCAAGCATTGAATGACATGTGTTAATGACCTGTGTCTCAATACCTTTGAATTTTATTAAGTTCAGTGTGACTGAGGAATCTGCATTCCTACAAACAGGAGAAATGACAAATGGGAGGGTGGAAATGCGATGAATTTGCAATCATATTCAGGAATTAATGGATTTGTTTGTTCAATGCCTTAAAACAATTTGAAAATTGTTTTCTGAAAGTGAATTCCTATATGAGAAACAGAAAAAGCTTACACTTTTTCTTAATATATCCATAAAAGAAAGGAACACATTTTGATGTAATCCTAAAAATACCTAACCTTCCTTTATGTGGTGCCATGAGGAACCACAGAAAAATATTCTTCTATGCATATTGCTATCTCCAGGTTTAAGCATATCATCTATATATGATTTAATTATGTAAATATATCATAGTATTATAGTAAAGAAAGGTCTATATTTATTTCCATGCTGATGTATTATTGTTGTTAGAAAGAATCCTGGGGAATGTGAACCATTCACAATGATGAGCTAAGAGAATCCTGTGGTCCGTCCCTTCCCAGCTGTTCCCCATTGTGATTACGCCTGGCATAATAGAGTTTAGAAAATGAGGGGACAAAAGAAAAGCTCTCTGTAATCAGTGGAGTAATTTGAGAAACAATTCTCAATAAATGGTACTAGGAATGATGCTGCCAGTTTGGTTCCTGAATACCATCTTGTGCAAGGCAATAATATTTCACTTAACTCACTGAAGAAATCAATCTGCCCCTAGATTAGCTATTGTGTGTGTAAGGACATATAAATAACAGTGAATCTAGCATAAATTTATGAAATAGTTCACATTTGAAAAACCCATATATTGTAAGAGGAAGGATGGATCAAATAAGCATATGAGAAAAACAGATCAAAAGGGAAGCAAAAAAGAAATGTAAAAAAATATATATTTGTTTTGTTACAGGTGATAGTGAGAACTGGTGGAATCCTCAGAGTTATGACTTTCCTAATTATCTGAATCAAGGAAGCAGCTATGTCAGATATTGTGCCATCCTGCCATAGCCAAAATCATGGGCAGCTGAATGATACATGCATCATTATACATGTTACCAAAACCAGTGTTAACTGCTCAGGTAGTGGACATCATCTGGTGGTCAGAAAAGAAGTTGAGAGAATTACAGGAGGAGGAAATACCTCTGTTGACCCCACTTCAAGTTGGACTCTTAGGACCTTCTGGTGAGTAGTCTGAAGGAAGGAAAAGTGAAGGGAGCACACATCTGTTTCTTCATGTCCAGTGTGAGCGTCAGTTTTCGTCTCTCTTAGGGATGACATGACAGGGAAATCCTCTGACTTACCACTGAGCTTTGGATGTGGAGCCTCACATACTTTGGTTTGTCATTATCACACAACTCAGCTTCACAATTGATGCTACTCATCCTTCTATTCACTAATGTAAAAATGCACAGAGCAGATCTGGGTGGTGACACTGTTTGTACTTCAAGCAAATTTGTTTGGGACTGAGGATCATAAAGGCAGCACCCTCTATCTTGTAGCACTACTTGTGGAGAAAATCTATGAAAAGCAATTGGGGGAAATGTCTGGCGTCTCAGGAAAGGCAAAACCATCACCAACAGAAGTCAGTCCTGCAGGCATATCTGCCATGAAATACAGGAACTCCAGCAACACGATTAGCAAAACCCTGGACAATATTTGTGCAAATGAATGGCAACTATGTGTGAGAAATAGAGGAGAGTATTATTGGTTAGGTTTGTAAATTGTTAGGGTTGTGCAATACATCTCAGGGTTCACATGTAGAGCTATGATATTTATATTAGGGCTTTTGAAAATTTTTCCTGATAAAATCCACTAGAAGAGAAAGTGTTCTTTTTAAAAGTATTTTCATTTGTAGATGGACACAATACCTTTAATTTATTTATTTTATTTTTATGTGGTGCTGAGGATGGAACCAAGTGCCTCACAAGTGCTAGGTAAGTTCTATTCCAGTGAGTCACAACCCCAACCTGAGGAAGTGTTCTTTATAAAGTAAAAAACCAGGAAGCCCCAGAAGATATTCTTTGAAGACCCCAAGTTATCATTACTTGGAAACCCAAGCAGAACTGCAGGAGAGTCTTTCTCACTGATTGATTTAGTGTGTAAGATTCAAGTCCTGTTCTTGCTCAACAGATTTGGCTTTCTTGTTTCATCTGTCCTTAGTTCCATGAAAAAGAGTTGTGTTCATATTTATGTGTTCATTTTCAAGGCATGAAAATTCCAGTTTGGGGAAAAAAATCTGAAAATTAGGTACAGTGACCAGGGCAGAATTATATTCAAGTGACAGAAATGTTCCTCTAAACAAAATCAGGATCAGATACTTCATTGTGACAGAAATTGGAAAGGGTACCCTTTATAGTGAGTAAAACAATGAAGACTAATTAACACAAATATTCTCCCCTCATACTATGAAGTATTATATCCCTGGTGTTTTGAAGCCAGTAATGGGAAATTACCAGCTTGTTAATTTGATTTTTATAGTATTTAATTTATTTTCAAACCTCTAATTATGACTCTCTCATTTGACATTTTTCTATTGATCTAGTACCTGATAAGGGAAATTTTAATTGGTAAAATTAATTTGGATACAAAAATTTCATGAGAAAATACAAATATGTAATTTATAGCAATGTGATATTCCCCTCTATACATTGAGCATTCGTACACAGAATGTGATTTTCTTTTAAAGATTTCAAAATTTGCAATGACTTAAACTATAGAATTGCTTACATCTGTATTAGTTCTATTTGATTTATGAAGATGACAGAAGCAAAATTATAAATATTAAAAATGTTAAATTAAAACTTATGACTTACTTGATAATATATACCATAAAGTTTAAAATCTCCAGATGACATAGCATATGTAATTTTTCTGATTGAAAGGTAATAAAAATGGAAAAAATAAAATTAATTGGCATTTTCTTTAAAATTAACTATCTAAAGAATCTAAATTAAAGAAGCAAGCATTCTTAGAAGAGATTATATTCATTTTGTCATAGATAACACATCCTCTGGGCTGAGTAGGACTGTTGGACCTAAAATATCCTCTACAGCTACTGCAAACCTCACTAGTAGGTTCAAATTTCCTGCTTTCATAGACATTCTTGGACTCACAATTACAATTCCTCTACTTTGGGGTGAGGAATTCCTGGTACCTCCCCTGGGTACCCAGTGACTCTAAGAGTATTCTCCCTTTTGTGTGTGAGGGGTTCCTCTTTCCCAGCTTGTTCCCATGTGGAGAACCTGGTTTCTGGGTTTTGCTGGTACTGTATGTCATAATTTCCATACTGGCAGTTTTGTGATCCATACTCTGAATAAAATATTAAAATTAATCTGAAATAAAACAAAATATAAAAAAGTAGAGGTAGAGCTGAAGGTCACAGGTTGAAGAGATAAGGAGCAGATTAAATGTATTGGGAGCTGTGGTGGAACCTGAGCTCAGATTCTGTGCTAAGGAACCTGCATTATCAGCCATCATCCTCACTAATGGAGATGAGGGAAGCCTGCATTTCTCTGAGAGAAACCAGGTAAAATTAGTCTTAGTATTCTCCGTACTATATATGAAGTTATATAAAGCATTATAGAGTTACTTTTTATTAGGTAGAGGGGAGTGCCAGGAGGGGAAGTGGTATAGAGGTAAGAAGGATAGTAGAGTAAAGCAGATATTATTATCTCATGCACATATATGACTGCATGACAAATGTGTTCCTACAATATGTACAATCAGAAAATGGGAAATTACACTCCATTTATGTATTATTTATGAAAATATATATTACTCTCATGTTCAACTAATTAGAAAAAATAAAACATTTTTTTTAAATGATGAAATGGAGTTCTTGAACCTGGAGTCATAAGAAAATAAAATCACTTCAAGAAGGCCTACAGATGTTCCAGATGTTGGAATCAGAAGATAGGTCTTTAACACAATGATTATCAATATGTGAAGGGTTAATACAAGTATGGCAACAAATGAAAATTTAGTTATTTTTAGAGAGAATCATAAACTTTAACTAAATGGGAATATATAAAATGACAACTCTAATATCAACAGGCTAAAAGGGGTGATTTGAAAGAAAATTTCAACAAATGCCAACGCATGAGACTTATAAAGCCATGTTAAAGGAAAATTTAAAATAGAATAATGCCACAAGTTGTTGAACAGGCATTCAACATATGTGCAAGTAGGGAAGACTCATCTGGGGAGGAGGCACATCAGGTTTTCATGCACTATGGAAAAGTTTTTCACCATATGCAGCCCAGTTCTGGAGTAGTTAAACCTCTGTCTTTGGTGACCATGGTTTTGCCCTACTCCCTTGCATAACGTGATCAATTTATCACCAAGGTGTCACCTTAAAACCTGTCCCACATGTAAACTCATTCCATGGAAGGTTTCTGGAATGATTGTGACAAATGGGTTGGTTTGCCCCCAACTTTATGGAGTTTTCTTTTGTGTGGAGCAACATAGAGCTCTTTGAAGAGGCACAGAAGTGTAGACATACATCTTTGTTTTTATACTGTGAGCTTACTGTGTGGCTTAGAGAAGGTGAGTCCAATCTCTCTTTGTCTTAGTTTCTCTGATTTTTAATATAGGCAAAAATAACTCCATCTATAATTGTGAGGATGAGGCACCAGAACCTAATACTTGGGCTATTGCTTCAACAAGCTAAACAAGAATCTCTGGAAATTAGTTTTCAGGCATTGGATTTATTAAAGCTCTGGGAGGTCCCCAGATGTAGTGATTAGTCTCAAATAAATGTTAATGGACCAAGGTCTTGAGTGGATCAGCATGCATTTGAATTCTGGATTTTATATATTTTATATTATATTTTATAGAACCTTGAATACATTTTAACCTCTCATAGCTTCTATTTATTCATCTGTAAGATGGGACTGATGCCATTTTCTTTCCAAGGCTATGATGAGAATTAAAAGACTTCATAGATAGTAAGTACTTGGTGCACAGGTGAATGCTCCCTAAGCCAGGGTAGGACAGGGTTTTGTATTCTAGCTTTATTGGTGCACACCATAAGCAGCTCTGTTGACAAAGACTTGAGCAATCTAACAGCACTCTGTCTCAAAATAAAATACAAAATATGGCTGGGGATGTGACTCAGTAGTAAAATTGCCCAATTTCACTTCCTGATATAAAAATTCATTTCTATTAGTGCATTATAATTATTTTAATAGTGTGTTCATTGTGACATATCCACAAATGTGCATAACATTGTTTGATCAGTCTCATTCACCAACTCCTGAATTTTCCATCTCATCCTCTCTCCCAGCAGTCTCTACTCCACTCCTCTACCTCCTATTTTTGTGAGATCCCCTTTCTTTTTTTATTTCATTTTTCTTTCTACCTTTCATATAGGAGAGAAAATACTAGAAACTTGCCTTTCTGAGTCTGAGTTATTTCAATTAGCACAATGTTCTCCAGGTTCATTTATTTCTCATAAATGACAAAATTCCATTCTTCTTTTTGACTGAGTAGAATTAGTGCACTGGTGAAGATTTATATAGATGCTTATTTACTGGGAATGTCACCTACCAGCACACAGGAGTTCCCATGTTCAGTCTAGCCTGCTGTTGTGGGAACCAGGGTACTAAGACCCAGGGAGCAAGAGGTCTGATGTAAAGCATGTGGGGACCTTCCATCTGTGGCCTTGATTGTTTTTGCACCCATCAACCAGCCTGATCACCTCCAGAGGGTCCTTCATTGTCTGTGTTGACTACTAACTTGTCTCTCTGAGTTTTCATTATAGTTTTCTTCCTTATACAAGGGAGGCAGCCTGAAGGTGAAATCTCAGCATCCTCCAGGTGTTAGCTGTAGGACTCAGCTCACAATTCTTTCCCTTGTGTTTATGCATGAAACTGTGTCTAGCAGCATTAGAGTGGCCAAATCATCACATAACTTTTCTGTTATTCTGGACCTGAGATCTGACTGGGGGCAGGTAATCTGTAGACAGAAATGACCTGGGCCCACTTTCCTGGTTAACTTGATTAAATGGTTTTATTTTTCTGGGATTCACATTTACTATGTTATAAAGTGTGATTGACAGCTCATAATGGTGACACTTAATGACAGCAGCAGTCATGCATGAGCATGGACTGTACTAATGTGTTTGGGACTTTCATCCCTTCTCTCTTCACTGGAACAATGAACCCTTTGAGCAGTAGCCATGTTCACACCCATTTTGCAGGACAGGGATGCTGATCTATGTAGATGGTAATTTGCTCAAGTTTATGCAACTAGCAAATGGCAGCTTCATTCTAACTCTGCAAGCAGAGGGGCAAAAGCAAAAGTGAGCATGGTAAAGTGATGGCTGTTGTGATCAGATCTCACAGCAGGAAAATTGGAAAGGAGGAGCAGGAAAACGGAAGTCCATCTACAACAAGGGGTTGGGTGTGGCCCCTGAACACGTGAGAACTGAGAACAGTGTCCAGGGCAGAAGCAGGCTGAACTCCTGTCTTAAAGAGTGACTCAGAAAGCACCAGTTCAGAAAGTTTGAACCTACCAAAACATTTGCTTGCAGGGATAGGGCTCAGTGGATTTTTTCCCAATTTATTAGAAATGCAGAATGTGGGGATGGCACTTAGTGGGTCTCCCTGAGCAACTTGCTCTTGTTTGTGCATGTACATAGGTGCAGACGGAGGGAAGCCCAGAGAGCCCATAACTTGTTCAAAACTAATATAAGTGTTCATATAGGTGGAAAAAGTTGAGTGGACAAAGTTCTCATTTGAAATGTATTTTAATTTGTTTGGTCTGCTATAAGTAAATACCAGAAACTATGTACCTTATAAGTAGAAGAATACAGATTGTGTACTTCTCAAAGGTAGACTGTCCAAAATAAAGTCTCCAGAATGTTTATTGACTTGTGAGGAACTTCTTCCTCATAGGAAGCTCTAACCTGAATGTTTGTGTTCTCTGAAGTACCTAGGTTGAGCATCTCCCCACCACAGTGATAGCATGAGAAAGTGGGTCCTTGGAGAGGTGATGAGTTCATGAGCCTGGAGACTTCATCAGTGGAATTTGTGCCCTTATGAACAGGTGCCAAAGGTTAGCTGGCCCATTCCAGCATATGAGAACACAAAAAGATGCTCCCATCCATTAGAAATGTCCTCACCAGACATTGACTCTCTTGGTGACTTCATCAGTAAAAAATGAGTGTCTGTAGCTTATAAGTCACCCATTCTATTATAATGTATCATACCAACTTATTCAGATTAATGCAGTGCACTGACTGGCTATGTCTTCACAGGAGAAATTGAGAGATCTCTTTGTGGCTATTTTCTTCATATAGAACAATAATTGCATTCCTGTGGTACAACTCCAATGACTTAATAACCTCTGAGACTTCATCTCTTATCATCACCTTGGGGGTTTAGGATTTCAAGATAAAAATTTGGGGAGAACATAAACATTCAGACCATACTAAAAATAAAGACCTTCCTTTGTTAAAAATATCTTGTTAGTGCCTGACACTGACATAGATGTAGGTGCATCTTCCCCTTCATTTTGTGAATTTTTGAGGACATGTGTGCCCTCAGTAGAGAATGTTCTTCATATCTGATGGGACACCTGGTGACCAGCTTCCCAAGGGTTGATGACTGTGTGAAAGCTGAGTGGTTATCACCCCAAACCTAAAGGACTTTAGGATGTTGTCTGCTGGGTTGTTAAGAAACAGCCCCAAAATGGGCAAGGAGAGTGTCACCAGAATGGTGAGTGGATCAACCTTGCCCCTCTTCTAAGGATACCTTCAGTCAAAGGCTATCATAAGGACATGAAAACACATATTGGTCCCACATGGGAGATGGAGAAGAAGGTTGGTACTGGATGGACATGAGAGGATTTAGTTCAGCCCAGGTTCACAATAAGCTATTATGAAACACAAATCTCTATTTACACAGGGTATAGGACTGGTCATTTTCCCCCAAGTGTGTACAGCCATGTTTCTGGAAGCAGGACCTGGAAGGAACTGTCAAGTTCTTTCTGTTTTCTTGGCATTAAACTGTCAAAGAATCATTCAGTATATATTAACAACAGCATTTGTGCACTCAGCAGGTTGGTTACTCTCTATCAGAAGTGACTCCTCCTCTTGTGGCCTCCAGTCTAATAGAGGAACCATGGAACTCATGTGGTCCCTTGCTGTGCTAACAGTACACATAGCTAATGGATTCTGGCACCATTTATTGTCCAGTACTGAACAGCAACTGTTACCCCACAACCACAATTTCTACTTTAGATAAAAATTTTGTGCACATTGAACTAGAAGATCCTGGAAATTAGATAAAATTAAAAAATCATTTAACCCAGAATAGGATGGTTGATGCTAGGGTGGTCAGACCTGGAAAGCTTCATTTTTATCTCTTTGATTTAATTATAAGTTATTACCATATGGAATTCAAGAAGTTAAGAATATTTGATTTTATATTTAGCCATTGATCTTTTAGCATTTTAATTTTGTAATTTTTTCAGATGCTCCCTGTACCAAATACATTTATAAAAATTGATGCCATTTATGATGTCAAATGTTAGTTACTCATTTTTAATTGTAAAAACAGGAAATCAGGTAAGTATAGTTAACAGGATTAGTCATCTTCTTCCTGTTGACAAAAGTATTCTTGAAACAAGAGATATTAATTCTAGACATTTTATATAGACCAACAATTTATATTTTGACCACCTAGAAAAACTTGTGAGTTACTAATTTTAAAACAATCTTTTCGCTCAACTTTTTACCTAATTTAAATTGAACTTGTTTTTAAGTCACTGGAACTAAAATGCATTTGGATACATTTTCTATTTCAATTTTGATATCTGAGCTCTCATTCTTCTATATGCCAACTTTGATACCATGTACATGTTATATAGGCACAAGAACATAAGTAGACAAAGCAATACTATACAAAGGGATGCACACACATGTAAAACAGACAGAAAACAAAGATCTTGTATCCTATTCGATAGATCTCCACAGGTAGGAGGCAACAATGAAGATGTTTATTAAAGTCTATATTAGATTTAACCTGTTAAAAATTAAGAGTCAATCAGATTTACTTTATGACCTAAATATAGGGGAGGCCTGTAGAGTTGAAAATGCTAGGTGTCATGGCGGACACTGAAATCAAATGTTCAGGTGACCACTAGTCCTTGATGGCTTTTGGAGATTTTTCCAACATCTACTTGTCTATGTCCTTCTTAGGATTTTACTAAGGGATATTTTCCAATGCATTTGGGAGACAATTCTTGAATATTTGTCCTCAAAACACATATGGAGTATAAAAACCTGTATAGTTAGGTAAAATAAGACTGATCAGAAAAAAATATATTAATTTAGGTGTGCAGGATGAGATGTGAATTCACTACAAAAACATGAGGTTAAAAATAATAAATTTTTAAAACAGGAGTTCTAAAAGTCACACAGTCCTAATTACTAAAGGAGCATGTAGAACATCTCTATCAGATCAGAGTGTATTTTTGGATCAGATTAGATCCAATCCAGATATTTAAATAATGTGAGAGTCTTGAAATCCTCAGGTAAATATTTTTAAGGTGAAGAACTTGTATATATGAGATCATTCCCTTTTTCTCTAAGTGCTGCAGTTTTTAGGTAGGAACTTAAGAAAGCAGAGTGAAACAATATGAGTAAAGATAATATTGCCAGTTGTTTAAGTTCCACAATAGCTTGCATTTAAAAGTGACCTTTTTCTCTGTGTTCTCAAACTGGGTTTGAATAATTGTCTATCCAGTTTGCATTTTAATTGCAAGCCTAGGATTTATAAACATCTGGCAGAAAATGAGAAATAAGGAAATCTGCTGTTTTGAGCTAGAGAGAAAAAACCTCATGAATAGAGCATTTTATTCATTTTTTTTCTATTGTAAAATCAATCTCTTCAGGTGTGGTACTATAGTTTATGTTTTTTCTAAAGGCACCACCCTTTTTGTATTCCTCAAGCTTTAATATTTACTGTGAGCATTTGTACACAAAGGTTCCTCTCTTTGGAAACTGCATGTCCTATAGTTTACACCCAGTTCTATACTTGCACACATTACCCTTCTTTATCTGACATGCATCCTCAAGAGAATACCCTCTTCTAATTCTTGAAGTTCCCCTGTGTCCATTCCCTACTTGGGCACCAAATGCTACAACCCAGAAGGGTGTACCCTAAATACATCAAGGGGAAATGAGTGACTAACAAAGACACAAAAATCCTTACCAATAGAAAGCTGGGTCTAAGTGAGACACCAAAGTCTATTGCAGAAAGAGTGATGATGAGTAAGCACAGTATGTTATATAGGTTTTATCTCTGAGATAGGTAGATAGGACTCAGGAGTGTATAGCGAGGACTTTCTGATATGTTTAGAGATTGCTCATTGAAGTATGGAGAATTCATCTCTAAGGTGTGTCTAGATTAAACTTTTAGGTGTGTAAGAAGGGCTTTTGATGTAAGTAAGGAGGGCTTTCTTAGTTGTGTAGGGAGGTTACTTTGAAGTACATAATAGGAACACTCTAAAAGGTGAAGAGAGGGCTTTTGGAGGCATGCAGGAAGGCTGAATGAGGTATGTAAGAGAACTCCTTGACATGAGTCAGAGTGCTCCCATAGGGAAGTAAGAAGGGCTGTTTGAAGTGTATAGAGAAGTCCTCTGTAATGAGTGAAAAGGGCTTTCAGATTTGTGCAGTGTGATCTCCTTGAAATTTTCAGGGATGGATCTCTGAGGTATGTAGAGGCTGCTCCTGAGATAGGTAGAGTAAGGTGGGCACTCTGAGGTTTGTAGCAATGGTCCTATAAACTGTGTAGAAAGGGCTCTATGAGATGTGTAGGAGAGTGCTGTGAGGTGTGTTGTGTCAGAGGGCACCTTGAATTGTGGCCTTCTGAGTTGAGTAGGTAAGGCTCACTAAGATGAATAGGGAGGGCACTCTGAGGTAATTAGAAAGAGCTCATTGAGTTGTATATAGAGGGACTTCTGAGGTGTGTAGTGAGAGTTTTTGAGTTGAGTAGTGAGGACACATACAGATGTGAAAGAAGGACTCTGAGAGTTGTGTAACAGGACTCAGTGAAGTAGTAAGAGAGGACTTTGAGATATGTAGAAGGACTTTCTAAGCTTCATATGGAGGGCTGATGAGGTGAGTAGAGAGGAGTATCTGAGTTGAGTAGGAAGAACTGTCTGAGATTTGTAGTGTAGGTTCTCTGTGGGGTGTAGGAAGGAAAGTTTGAGGTCCGTATGGACAGATGGATCACTGAGTTATGTTCAGAGATCTCTCTGAGATGTGCAGAAAAGACTCTTCATTTGAATAGGAGGACATTCTCTGGTGTTTAGGAATGGCTGTCTGAGGTTCGTGGGGAGGACTCTGGTGCTTAGTTAACTTGCTCTGATTTGTGTAGGGTGGAATACATGAGATGTGAAGAAGGAATCTATTAGGGGTACAAGAGGGTTTTTTCTGAATAGGAGCACTAACTCATTTGTGTAGGGAGGATTCACTGATACAACTAGTGAGAAGTCTCTGAAATTAGTAGAGAGAACATTCTGAGTATGATGAGAGGGATTTTTAGGAACATAGAAGGAATCTTAGGTTTTTATGCAGGGCACCAGGGAGTATCTCAAGGGCACTCTGAGGTTTGTAGGAAGGGCATTATGATGTTCATATTGAAGTCTCTCTGAGATGTGTAGGGAGTACTCTCTGGGGAAGATTCTCTGTGGTTTATAGGGGTGAGAATGGGTCCATTGAGCTGTTTTGGGATGACTCTGTAATGTGAGTAGTGACAAATATCTGAGATGAATAGCATGGACATACTGAAGTGAGATGAGGACTCTATGAGGTGTGTAACACAGCTTTCTCAAGTGTAAAGGGAGGGTTATCTGAGGTGTACCGAAGGCTGTGTGTAGTGTGTTCCCAGGTTTCGCTGAGGAACACAAAAAGAACTTTCTAAAGTGTGTAGAGATTTCTCAGTGAGGTGTATATTTTGTGTATGGATGGCCCTCTGAGGTGTGTAGGAACAACTCTTGATGTGAGTAGGGGTGCCTTTCTGAGGTGTGTACAGAGATGACATTGAGGTGAGCAGGAAGAGCCCTTGAAGGGAGAAGGGGATGTTTTCTGAGGTGTGCAGGAGTGTTGTATGTGGTGTGTAAGGGGAGTCAGAGTGTACTGCTAGGTGAGAATAACAACTATTTGAGGTATATAGGCAATGCCTGTGTGTTGAGTAGAAATGACTCTCTGAGTAAGTAGAGAGAACTCACTGAGGCAAACAGGGATGACTCATGATGTGAGTAGTGAGGGCTTTCTGAGATGTGAATGTTGAGCACTCTGGAGTGTGTAGGGAGGTCCCACTGATGTTTGTAGGGAAGGGATTGTGACCTGTGTAGGGTAGGTTCTATATGTTGTGTAAGAGTGTGCTATGACATGTGTCAGAGGGCTTCTTGAAGTGTGTGGCTATGCCTTCTGAGTAGGTAAGCTCACTGATATATTTAGGAAGGTCACTCTGAAGTAAATAGAAAGTACTCAGTCAATTGTCTATGGTGGGGCTTCTAAAGTGAGTAGTGTGAACTATCTGAGATGAATAGGGTGAGCAACTGATGTAAAAGTGAGGGATTCTGAGGTGTGTAGAGAATATTAATTGGGGTGTAGGCACATTTTGGTGTGTAGAAAAGGCTCACCAAAATGTGTAGGGATTAATCTCTAATGAGAGTAGTGAGAGATCACTAAAATAAGTAGGGAGGACACACTGGGGTGTGAATAAAGGGTACTATTCGGTGTATGTCTGGGGGTCTCTAAAGTGTGAAGGAAGGGATTTCTGAGGTGTGTAAGAAGAACTTTCTGAGCTGAGTGAGAGGGTTCTAAGAGGTATGTTGGGAGGACATTCTTAGTTCTTTTGTGTGTGTGTGTGTAGGTTTTCTGAGTTGTATAAGAAGGTCTTTATGAGTTGTGCAGGAGGAATCCAAGAGGGGAGTAGGAGGGATTTTGATTTAGCAGGAGTAGTATGTCAGTTGTGTAAGGACAGCCTTCTGAAATGAGTAGTACCATCTCTTTGAGATGAGTATGTGTAAAAGACAGATTGTTATGGGAGGGTGTTTTGAGTGGAGAAGAGGGAGTCTCTGTGGTGTTAAATGAGAGCACACAAAGGTGTATCACAATAACTCTCTAAGGTGTGTAGGAAGGTCCATTTTGTTAAGTACTGAGGGCTATCTATGATGCATAGGTAGGGTATTCTGAGGTGTGTAGGAAGGGCATTCTTTGGCTTGTATCAAAGTCACTCAAAGACGTGTAGGGAGTCTTACTCTTCCAAATGAATTTTATGATTTTCTCTATTTCTATAAGGTATGTCATTGTGAATTCAATAGGAATTGCATTCAATTTGTATAGCACTTTTGATAATATGGCCATTTACTAAGGTGATAGAGGCTACTTAGTTCATGGAGACTTCACTTTCACAGGGACTACTGAGATCATAGACTTTTCAGACCATAAAGATTTCTCAGATCATAGAGTTGAAGTGGGTCACCCATGAAATTTAGATGACTCAGACCAGTAAAATACACAAGTAGTGGTTTCACAGGTAATAGAGGTACCTGAGTAATAGACTTACATGAAATTGAACATGCTTAGTTCAATGTTTACTGGTATTTTGGCTAATGTATCTGAAACTTAGTGGTGTATTCATAAACAAATTTTTATATATGTAAATATGTCATTTACCTGTTCAACTGCCTCAAGGGTAAAAGAAATATTTGTATGAATAGTGTTACAAAATTCACAAAGAAAAATGTACCTTCATATATGTTTTTCTCTGTTTTCAGGATTACATTTTTATGAATTTCCTCTTTCCTTATAGGCCTATTCATTACTTAACCCTAACCAACATTGGATGCTAACCCTAACTGTGCCCTGCACATAAGATCATTTTACATTCATACTAAGGTGAATGTATATGCATTCTTTAGCTTAGTTATGTGAAATTTAAAGGTGTTTAAATATATGCATATATGCAATTTACCTGTGCATTCCTCATATCTAAAATAAGGTAATCACATGACTAATATTAAACTTATCACCACTTCCAAAAATGTACATTCTTATATGCTTTGCTATGCATTTTAATGCATCCATTCTTATGAATATTCATTTCTCTTGATATAACTCTTTATACCTTCACCTTAAACCTAACCTCAGGCTATAGTCAGTATTAGTCTTTTTCCTACACACTAAGCTCACTTGTCATAAAACCATAAATACTTAGTTGAACACATACTTAGTTGAATGTTTACCATGGTTTTGCCTTAACTTTGTGAAATTTAGTGTAGTAATCATTGACATATTCATATAATTTCAAAAATGTCAATTACCTGTTCATCCCCCATTTCTAAATATACTCATATGGCTAACATTAAAAACACCACCACAGACATAAAATGGATATTCATATATGTTTTCCTAAAAGTTTTTATGCATCAATTTTTATGAATATTATTGTTTTTTGATGTGCCCATTAGTTACCTAATGCTAACCCTGATCCATCCAAAATTTTGTAATAACTCTAAATATTTCCTACACCTGCAACATCATGTTTGTGAGAGTCATCCACATTGTGTATGTAGAAAGTTCATTTGGCCAGATGTAGGGACATATGCCTGTATTCCCAGTGGCTTGGAAGACTGAGATAGGAGGACCTCAATTCAAAGTCAGCCTGCAAAATGGCAACGCCCTAAGCAACTCAGTGAGACTCTGTCTCTAAAAAAAAAAATACAAAAGAGGCCTGGGAATATGGATCAGTGGTTGAGTGCTCTGAGTTCAATCCCCTGTACCAGAAAAAAGAAAAGAAAGACAGAAAAAGAAAAAAAGAAAAAACGAAAGCAAAGGAAAAAGAAAAGCAAAGAAAGTTGATTTGTATTAAATAGTGTTCCAGTGCATGAATATACCACTTGTTTGTGTCCAGTTCTTCTATGTGCTCTCATGAGTAGTGATGCTTCGAGCCTTCTTGCCCTTGTCCCTTTGTGTTCATGTGGATGCATTTCTCTTGGGTTTATTCCCAGGAGAGCAGCTGGTAGGTCACCCAGTATGTGAATCTACAGAAGCAGTTACTGTGGGTTTTCCACAATGGCTGAGGCAGTTTTGAGACTGAGAAAGAGTTTCTGCAAGTTCCAGTTGCCCCACCTTCTTCTTAATACAGACTGTAAGAAGTGGTGGGTATGTAGTGGTAAGGCCATGTGGTTTTCCTGACTGATGACCAGTGAAGTTGAGTGTCTTTGTTTTGATGTCTAATGACCATTTGGACATCTTTGATATTTTTAGCCTGTTTTTTGTTTGTTTGTTTGTTTGTTTGTTGAGCTTGTCTGTCTTTTTATTGTTGGTTCTTAGGAGTTCTTTATGTAATCTGAATGTGAGTCCTTTGTCAACTATGTGTATGCAGATATTCCTACTCCATGGCTTATACTTGCACTCTTTTCTTGCAAACAAATTGCTTTTAAAAATCTCACTTATTATTTATACTTTTTCCCCTATGGTTTTACTCTTTACGTATATGTGTCTTTATGTTAGAAGAGTTACCTCACTATTTGGGATAGTGAATTTAGCAGTGCAGAAGCTTACTGGCACTGAATTTCCTTTTTCTTGAAGGTGATTGGGTGTTTTTACCTTGATTCTTCATGGATTTTAGTTTCAAGTTTATTAGGCAGTCTTTTGGTCCTGATGATGGAGATGATTTCTTCCTACAATATGTTGTCTTTTCATTATAATTATTTATGCTTTATTGCTAGGACTTATTCTTAGATGTTAAAAACAGTTTTAGATATTTTATCTGAAGTTGGATTTCAGCTCTAGGGGCTCTGCTTTTTGTGTATTGGATCACCTCTCACTTTCCTTTATTCTTCCAATAATTTCCGTCACTTTTTTCCACTTTGCTCCATTCACAAAGTTCCATATTCTCTTTTTCCACACCATACTTTCTGTGGTATTTGTTGTATTTTGTGCTTCTTGTAGTTGATTCTTCTTTCTAAAGTGGTTTTGTTCATTTTTCTTTCATTTTTTAAATCTACTAACTCCCATCTCTAGTGTATCCCTTTTCCTGCAATCATGTACTTGTGCATGGGGTCTGACTTTAGAGCACTGAACAAATTCCAAATTATTTTTTATTCCTGTTGGAATTGTGTGACAATGTTCCTCTTCTCTGGTGTTTTTCAGTGAGTCTTCTTTGTACATATGGGAATTTTGGCACAATTTTCAAAACTTGAAGTATCTTCAGACACAGTGTTTCTTATTTATTTATTTAGTATTTATTTATTTTTTTGGCATATAGAAGAGTTTCTTGGAATAATGTCACTGGTAGTTTCTGGTGGAATTAACTTTGTCTGGGCAAAGGTACTTTTTTTGGTTTTTCTGCTCAAATTGAGAAGATAATTTCTTTGTAACTTGGTCCCTTTGAATTGTCAGGCCTCTGCATTTAGAACCTAAGCAGGTTCAGGAGAACTGCTCTCAGCTGTGAGTCACCCAGTGTCTCTCTGCTGCAACTGACGAATACAGCCAAGCTCTCTGATTATTTTATAGGTCAGTGCTACCTAGATACCAGGACCAGTCAAAGTATATCTTATAAGAATAAGGGTGCAAAAATCCTCCACAAAGTACTAGCAACCCAAAACCCATAACATATGAAATGAGTTCTACATGATACAGTTTGGACATATCCCAGGAACAGAGGTTGGCTCAACATCCCAAAATCAATTAATGTAATGCATCATGTAAATAAAATATAAAAGAAATCACATGATCATCTCAATGGATAAAATGTACTTTTGAACAAAAATCAATAATCTTTCACAATGGAAACATTCAACAAGCCAGAAACAAAATGGAATTTCTTGAACATGACATAGACCATGTAGGAAAAAGCCACAGCTAACATCTTACTTAATGATCAAACACTGGCTCTTTTCTCCCTAAGATCAGGAATAAGACAAGGAGGTCTAATTTTGCCACTTCCACTCAATGCTCTGGAGTTTCTTCCCCAAGGGCATTTGGGCAAGGTATGTTAACAAGGTTTTTCAGGTTTGAATAGCAGTAAAACCATTTCTATTTGCAGATTTTATAATTTTATATGTAGAAAATTTGAAGGAATCAACACCAACAAAACAAAAGAAAACAAAAAAATTCTCCCAAAACTTAGGATCAGGGCTGGGTATATATAGGTCAGTTGGTAGGGTGCTTGCCTCTCATGCACAAGGCCATGGGTTCAATCCCCATCACCAAAAAAAAAAAAAAAAAAAAAAAACAGGATCCAAAGCAGCAACACTCCTGCCTAGAAGATCAATGTACACATTAGTTGTACATTTGTACACTTGCATTAAACAATTTCAAATTGGAATGAAGAGGGCAATTCCATTCATCAAAAAGAAGAAAGTACTTAGGAATAAAATTAAAAAAAATAAATTATACTCTGAAAATTACAAAATACTTAACCAAAAACTTGTACATGAAATTCATAGCAACATCTTTTATAATAGCTAAATCTTGGAACCTGCCATCACTGGAGAATGGGTAAACAAAGTGGCCTGTCTATATGCAGAATATTATTCAGCCTCATGAAGGAATGAACACATGGATGAACCTTAAATACATTCTGAGAAATGAAAGAAACCAATTGTGAGTCTGCATATGAATGATTCCATACATATGAAAGTCACAATAGGGTAATTTATAGAGACCAGAGAACGACATCCCCAGCCCTCTTTTGAATTCGATTTAGAGACAGGTTCTCACTGAGTTGCTTAGGGTCTTTATAATTTTCTGTGGCTGGCTTTGAACTTGACATCCTACTGCTTCAGCCTCCCAAACTGCTGGGATCACAGGTGTGCACCAGCATGCAGCACTAGATTACTCTTTATTTAAATCTGGAGACATGCAACGTGTGGAGGGTGGGGAACAGCTAAAAGGTACACATTATTCAATTGACTTGAACGGTCACATATATTTATAATCACACCAATAACCATTTTGAATTGTTCACTTTCTATATTTTTTATTGTGATGAATGGCCAACATGTCTCCATGTCTCCATGCCTCCTTTTCCTTCCTTTTCATATCCTTCCTTTTCACAGAAATGGCAGCTCTTCAGGGCAATGAATATTTCTTGTTTTCTTTGTAGCATCACCATGACATCCATACAGGTTTTTTCTCAAATCCTTTCTGCTTCCCCTACAGAGGTGTATTTCAATCCACTGCTTGTGCCCAGTGCCTCGCTTTCTTGCAAAGTAGAAGAAGTCCTCTTTTGACACCAAAATCCATGTCGTTGGCCCAATTCATACCACTTGCTTTACATGAAAATTTCACTAACCCTTGAAATTGGGTATAATATCTTTCCTCTTACACCAATTTTGTTATATCTCCAAGCTCCATAGCCTGTTTTCTTGTGACTTTTCATGGTCCCTGGTCCCTGTTTTATATACCCACCTTGTATGGTCTTTTTTCTCCCACTTTATATTCCTTAAATACACAGAGATTGTTTATTATTATCATTATCATCATCATCATCATCATGAACATTAACTCTTGATAATGTTCAAATTAGTGGTTTTCCCTATGACATTTCTGTGCACATATATATTGTGTTTTAATTGTATACACCCTCCACTCAACCTTCTCTTGCCTTCTGTTTGGTCCCCTAAGCTAATAGCCCTCTTGCACTTTCAGGTTTTTTTTTCCTGTTAGTCACCATATATGAAAGAAAACATGCTACACTTGGTTTCTACACAGACTTACTTTGTTAACATGATTACCTTTAGTTCCGTTAATTTTCCTGCAAATAACATTGTGTATATGTCCATAATTTCTTCACTCATTCATCTGTTGACAGACATATAGGCTGATTCTGTAACTTGGCTACAGTGAATATCACCACAATAAAGATAGATATGCAGGTGTCTCTTTTGTATGCTGACTTTCTTTCCTTAGGTTTATACCTGATTCTGCTGGTCCATGATCATGGGAGTTTTGTCCATCTTCTAATACCTTTCATATTTATTCTTTAGTGTTTTTATCCTTAAATTTATTCTTTAGTTGTAGGTGGACACAGTAGCTTTTTTGAAAATGTGAAATGGCTGAACTGTGGGGATCAAAACCAACTAAACTTTAACCCAAAATGTGGTCTAAAATGGCAAAAATGATTGTTTACCAATGTCTCATCTCTTAGATTTATTTCTAGATTCATACAGAACTGTGTCCTTCACATTTCTACTTCCCTATCAGAGAATCACAAAGTTAACATGTCCAAAACAGTTCTTGATTTCACATCTCTTCCCAAATGCTTCTAAATGAGAAAACCAAGTACTCAGTAGCTCAAGCCAAAACTCTACTGGGTCATCATTGATAGTTACTTTTTTCTCATCCCCTACATTAGCAAGTCCTCTTTTACCCCAAAATGTATCTCAAACCTGTCCATTTTGCTTTATCCTGTATCCCTGCTGTTTCTAGTGTACAGAACTGTCATTCCTATCTTTGATTACTACATTTCCCACCTGGTTTATTTGATTTCACTCATGCTCTACCCAATCTACTTTCCACAATTTGAAATTTGTGGTGTTAGATCCATTATTAGGTTTCCATGATACAAAAACATAGATCCCAAAACTTTTGCCTCTGTGACCTCTAAACCTCATATGATTTGGGAAATGCCTACTCTGCATCCTAAATCCAAACCCATTTCCCCTTCACTGACTGAGCTCCAGTCCCACTAGGTTCCTGTTCATGACACAGTCCTCGTCTACCTTATTTCAAGGTCTTTAGGGTTACAACCCCTTCTGGTTATTCTTCCACCCTGCTGGTTCCTTACCCTCCAAGCTCTAATGTTACTCTCATCACTTCCCTAACAATTATGCCTCAGGGATTCCCCCAACCCCAGTTACTATTTATCAACTCTTTATCTTTCATATTATTTATCACAATAAGAAATCACCTCATTTTTCCTCTTTTAGTTCTTTAACCCTTTTTCTCTGACTGGAATGTAAGCCTAGGTAATAGCCTATCAACTTACTGTTCATAAGCAGCTTCAAAGGGGAGCAAAGCCAGGCAGTAGTAAACTTCAACTTCCAACTGTTAGTATCATCATCTCTGTGCCTCAGGAGTTTTCCAGAGCTGTGAAATAACTGCTGTGCCTGTGAAGGACCAGCAGGTCACAGTGACGAGGAATTATATCCCCTGCCCGTTGGTATATAAATAATCTATGAGAGAGAGAGGAATAATTCTGAGACACATGTTAGTCCAGAAAATCTTACCAGTCAGAATTATGGGGAAAAAAACCTGCAAGGTAAGATTGGAACTAGGATGAATGGGTTTGCATGTTACTCAGTGGTTTAATAGAAGACCTAGAAAGTAGAGTTTCTTTATTTAAAACACTGTAATAAAAACCTAAGTTTCTAAAGTCTTACTATTGAAATTAAAATGAGAAAACCAGGAAACTAATACTTGAAGTCGATCTGTCTAATTGAATTCTCTCCACAAAGATGCTGCTTGTGTCATTATTTAATGACAGGATAATTACAAATGTATGACCAACTAATCTGTTGGTAAACAATGCTAGAAATGATGAGAAATTAGATCTTGCATTCTATTACCAGGGCATGCTAAAACAGCAAATTAAAACTGTTTTATTATATTGCCATTTCATTTTTCATATGTTAAATAATTTTTTTTATAGTAAGCAGTTAGAAGTTTTCAGTCGTATTTTCTAACTAGGAAAAAAAAAATACCCGCAGTGTCTGGAAATGGAGACAACTGTTACATTATTTTAAAATATAATGTAAATCCACCTTGTTTTTAAAGCTATGGCAAGCTAACCCTACCATGTAAGCACATGTATTGCCACTGTCGGGAAGGACCCTAATATTTTATGATTCTTTGTAGTTTTGAAATAACATGTGGATATTTAGATGTGGAACCAAAATTTCCCCAGCCATCACCTATTTCATCCCATTCTTCCTCATCCACGTGTGCAAGCACCCACCATGAATTTGTCTAACTTTTGCTAATTTTATACATTTACATATATACCCGTATTCCTAACTTAGTATACAACACTAATGTTGTTTTTTATTCAAATTAAATACATCATTATATTATGTACATCATCTTCTCCTTGATTTATTTTTGTTCAAGATCATGGTTTTAAGACCTTCCTCTATTAATGTAGATGTAATTTGTTACAGCAAATTGTTCCCATGTAAGAAATTTTATTCATCCTTAATGACTGCATTTAATGATAGGCATTTCTGGCTTCAAGAAATCATACTGCAGCCAGTCTGGGTGGAGCAGACGTGTAATCCTAGTGACTTGGGTGGGCTGAGGCAGGAGGACTGTGAGTTCAAAGCCATCCTCAGCAAAAGTGAGGTGCTAAGCAACTCAGTGAGACCCTGTCTCTAAGTAAAATTCATGACATTTTTAAAATTGTACCTCAAATTAACCTATCTTTTGTGTTTTTTGTTTTGTTTTGTTTTGTTTTTTTAATGAACAGTGAAGCCAGGAGTGGGGCTCAGGCCTGTAATCCCTGCTACTAGGGCAGCTGAGGCAGGAGGATGGCAAGTTCAAGCAGGCCTCAGCAACTTGGCCAGACCCTAAGCAACTTAATGAAACTCTGTATCAAAATAAAAACTAAAAAGGACTGGAGATGTAGCTCAGTGGTACAGAAAACAAATAGTAAGGTGGTGGATTTAAACCTACATCATTTAGTAATTCAGTGAATATACAGAGAAGAGTATGTGCCTATACTTGGATTTTTTAAAATTGTTGGCAGACACAATAGCTTTATTTTATTTTTTATATGGTGCTGAGGATCAAACCTGGAGCCTCATGCATGCCAGGTGAGTGCACTACCACTGAGCCACAACCCCAGCCCTACTTGGACAAAAGCAGCATCTTGTGACAATAACTTATTCTGAAATCTTATTTCTTGCTTTAAAAGGCACATTCCTTTTGCATTCTAATCCATATATACGCCTATTTTAACATAAATTCAGTTCATGATGTTTATCAGATAACCGTTTTTTTAATGTGCTGACCAGCAGGGAATCCAGCAGGACTCTCACCTAAGAGGGGGGGCGTCTTTGCCTACCAAACTCCCACTCTGGTCTGTTCTTACCCACACATGGCACTTAATTCTTTTCAGCATCCCTCCATCTGTCAATCAGGCACATAGAGTGACCAGCCACCACGTGACACTGGGACAGCTCTGAGTGACTAGGAGCAGTCTCTGCCTCCAGGGGGCATAGCACAGGGAGACCTGCGTTGGCCAGCAGCTCCAGGGGTTCATGTCAGGTAGCAAGCCAGGGGTGTGAACAGCTTCCCAGGGAACAGAACCAACCGGGGTTTCAATGAGCTGAGGAAGTTTCTCCCACCCCGGGCAGACGTCGAATGAGGAGAGTGAGGCCGTCTCTGCTCCTGGAAACTGTTTTTCCCCAGAACTTTCCCACCTCCACAGGGCACAGGCCCTCTTCCCATGGAGTTCCTACAAGTACCCCACGTGCCCACAGGGGTCCTGGCCTAGCAACCAGACCTGGCACTTTGGAGCTCTCCTGGGTTTTGGGGACACCCCAGACAGCTGCCGCTGGGGAGACAATCCCTGCTCTGGCAACCTGGCCCCAGGGGTGCATCTGTCCTTCTTACAGCAGTGTTCTGGGGTAAGTACCATCATGCCTGGTGTACAGCCAAGGAAAAGAGCATTTAGAGAGTGAGAGACTTCCCTGGTAGGGGTGGAGTCAAGACCCAGCAGGCCTGTTGGTGGCTCCAGCCTATGGCCTCTCTCCACACCACACTGCCTGATGGCCAGAGACCCTCCATTCTGCTGGCTTCCTGGTAGTTTTGTCTCTATTCAGAGTGTGTTCTGATCGTATGGTGCATTGTATCTGATTTCTGACGTCCTGTCTCCTCTCCGCTAGACTGTAAGCCCAGGAGGGCAGCCAGGGCTTCCTGTACCATTTACTGGCTGTGCCCGTCCACAGTGGGTACTGCAAGGGCACCCTGATTGGATGACCCAGTTGGTGCTGTTTTTGTTTTCCAGTCCAGGGTTCAGGTGCTGATTCCTGAGCATCTGTGCTGTGGTGTGGGCGGACCTGGCCTGTGGGCCGCTCCTTGTCACCCTGTGCACACCTAGTGCTCTCCCAGATGGATGCAGCCTGTGCAGAAGAGAACCTAGCGCGCCACTGTCGTTGGCTTCATCAGAGAATGATGGCAATTTTCTCAAGCAGAGATAGAAGGACAGATGGGAGTCATTTAGACAGATAGACTTGGTGGACACCGTGCCCAGGAGGAGGGTCACTTCCTTACTCAGCTTCCTGACAGCTGGCTGGGAAAGGCAATCTTATTGATTCTCCTGCTCATATTTATGGAGACTTGCCACCCATGCTGCACTGAGCTGTTCCAGAGACCTTCAGGACCCAGGGCTCCAGCCCTCTTGAGTCTGTTGTGGGTTTGTCTCATCAAGGTTCTTTGCTTCAGGCCTCCACAGCATAGGAAAAGCCAGGGAGCCGAGTCGCACTCATGAATATTTCACGCCACACCTGCTTTCTATCAAATCATCCGTGTTTCCTCTTCTACAAAAATCTGTATGCTAGTACTTTTCTTTTTCAGAGTTTTTCTTCCCGCAAGGGGGATAAGGAGAACTGGGCAAAAGAAGTAGCAGATTCAGGGATTTGTGAGGGAGTGAGGCCCTGAGCAGAGCCAGCCATCAGCGCACATGACTCAGTAAGACAAGCCACTCTGCAAAAGTGGGCAAATAGCACCCTAGGCCCCCTGTGCCTCATGGAGGCCAGCAAGCCACACTGCTGCCAGTGAGACCCTGCACACCAGCCGAAGTGCACAGACACACAACTCCACTCTGGGAAAGCAGCAGCAAGCACTCCTACCCAAATCACCAGCGCCTCTGAGTGTGGTGTGGAGATAACGATATCCTTCTAAAGTGTGCGTGCATGTGTGTGTGTGCGCTCCCACATGTGCATGTGCACACAGTGCCGAGTGTAGAGTTGTTTTGCATTATTACAAAGTTACAAGGCAGGAGCCGAAGCCAGTGGTGGAAGTAGCCGGCCAGAGCGGGCGGGCGGCAAGGCAAGGCTCGGGAGCCGCACAAGGCCCTACGTGGCCGCCTCAGCATGTGGGACTTCGACAAGCTGGAGCAGCAGCTCAATGAGAATAAACAAGAAGGGGACAAGGAGAACTGCCCTCTGAAGTGCAACCACGACCGCTCCCCAAGTCGGGACCACAAATGCAGAAGCTGAGCCGGGACCGGCCCAACCCGCACCTGCCGCAGTGCCTCTTGGGACAGGAGACGACGAAGCAAACCTTTGACCAGAGGTACTATAGAGGAGCACGGTGGATTGATTCATTCCCCTGCAATGAGAAGAAGGAGGAGGTTCGTAAATACTGGGAGGTACAACCACTTGGCTTTGAGCACATCACCCCAATGCAGTACAAGGCTGTGCAAGCTGTGGGTCTGATTCCAGCTACCGCCCTTCTCCCCACCATGACCCCTGATGGTCTGGCTGTGACCCCAACACCAATGCCTATGGTTGGGAGCCAGATGAACAGACAAGCCCAGCGCCTCTACATGGGCAACATCCCCCTTGGCATCACTGAGGAGGCCATGATGGATTTCTTCAATGCCCAGATGCACCTGGGGTGCTAACCCAGGCCCCTGGCAACCGGGTCTTGGCTTTGCAGATTAACCACGACAAGAATTTTGCCGTTTTGGCATTTTGCTCAGTGGATGAGACCACCCAGGCCTTGGCCTTTGATGGCATCATCTTCCAGGACCAGTCACTGAAGATCCACAGGCCTCATGACTACCAGCCACTGCCTGGCATGACAGAGAATCCCTCTGTCTATGTGCCTGGAGTTGTGTCCACTGTGCTCCTGACTCTGCCCACAGGCTATTCATTGGGGCCTTGCCTAACCACCTGAATGATGACCAGGTAAAAGAGCTATTGACATCGTTTGGGCCTCTTCAGGCCTTCAACCTGGTCAAGGACAGTGCCACAGGTCTCTCTAAGGGCTATGCCTTCTGTGAGTACGTGGACATTAATGTCACAGATCAGGCCATTGCTGGGCTGAATGGGATGCAGCTGGGGGATAAAAAGCTGCTCATCCAGAGGGCGAGCGTGGGAGCCAGGAATGACACACTGAGCACCATCGATCAGACCCAGTGACACTGCAGGTGCCGGGCCTGATGAGCGCACAGGTGCAGATGGGTGGCCACCCTACTGAGGTCCTGTGCCTCATGACAACGGTGCTGCCAGAGGAGCTGCTGGATGATGGGGAGTATGAGGAGATGGTGGAGGATGTGCGGGATGAGTGCAGCAAGTACGGTCTGGTCAAGTCCATCGAGGTCCCCGGCCTGTGGATGGCATCGAGGGCCCCAGCTGCGGAAAGATCTTTGTGGAGTTCACCTCTGCATTTGACTGCCAGAAAGCCAGGCAGGGCCTGATGGGTTGCAAATTCCCCAACAGAGTGGTTGTCAACAAATATTGTGACCCCGACTCTTACTACCGCTGGGACTTCTGGTAGAGGTGGCCTGGGGAGGGTGGAGGCAGGGCTAGCTGGAGGCTTCTCTCCCCACCTGTCCCCCGCTTTCCTCCCTCTGAAGATGATGGGCAGAGGAGTGACAGCCGAATGATAGCCTGACAGCCGGCAGCACTGGAATGGCAGCAATTAAGGGTGGGGGGTGGGGGGTTGGGAGGTTAGGACAGGGCAGGGACTGGGGAAGTGCACACAGGCCCACACAGACACGCACCCACACAGACCCAGAGGGCAGGGGTTGGGATGGGGACAGGTGCACAGCAGGGCAGGTAGGACCCCCACAGCCCCTCCCAAAACAGACTTTTCTCCCTTACACCCCTTTTCTCCTCCCCTTCCCCATGGTAGGAACATAGTGTGCTTATATTTTATGGCCAAACTATTTTGAATTTTGTTGTCCGACCCTCCGTGCCCTGCCCTCTCCCCTTTCAGGACCACAGCTCCTGTCCTCTGGTCCTCCCGGTTCCCTGCCCTGGTTTCCCTGGTTTCTTAAGTAGTTGCTTCTCTTTGGCCTTTCCCGACTCGCTCCGACCCCCTCCCCAAGTCCCGTGGCCCCTGGCCCTCGCCTTCTCTCTGTGACTGTTTCATATTTGCTAAGATGAATTTGCTCATTAAACATTTGGTTGTATTTTAAAAAAAAAGTTACAAGTCAGGAACTCTATTTTATATAATCAATCTGTTTCAAAGAGGACAAATTAAGAAACCCATAATAGTCACAGTTGTCTTGAATGTGCCATCCTCTTGCAGGTGACAGCGAGCCCTTTCTGTGCCTTGGTCCCACAAGTTGGGGATCTGCCATGCACATCTGTGAGTGGTAGATGGAGGGCTTCAGCTTGGTTGTGAGTCCAGGCTGTGCACTGAACCACTGCCCAAGGGCTCATATCTGGAAGATTCTTCTGGGGGAGCTAAATGCAGAAGGCACTTCTCTGCTGCCAACGCAAATGCAACCAGGTTGATGTCTTTCTTCCTTCCCTCCTTCCCTCCTTCCCTCCTTCCCTCCTTCCTTCCTTCCTTCTTTTATTTTATTAAATAAAAATTTTCTAAAAAATCTTCCTAGAAGAGATAATCAGTTGAAGTTCAGAATCTGCCTCGACATGTTCCTGTCCTGGATCCTCCGCATAGCTCTGCAGGGACCACTGCACATCTGTGAGTGGTAGACAGAGGGCCTGGGGCAGAGGCCCCAGGGTTGGGCAACTGGGGTGAGGATGCCCCTGACCCCAGCCACTCCAGCATGTTGCCCTGGGCTCTGTAAAAAGAGCAGATGAGCATGGGGGTGCTGCCCTGAAGCTGCTTCTCTACCTACAAACCAACCACGGAGACTGGGATGTAGTCTAGGGCTTCAGGCTCTGGGTGCTGAGGGTGCTTGCAGGGCAAGGGCCCTGCCCCAGCCCAGAGGGAGCAGCCTGTCCATCCTGTCCTGCTGGCCATCTGGGACCTGCCTGTCCTCTGCTGCTTCGGTTCTGTTTTTACTGGACTTGGAAGTGCTGGGCTTTTGGGAGCCACCAGGGATGCTCTATTCCTGGGCCCAGAGTCTACCCCTGAGAGCATGTCTGTTGGCCGGTCTCCTGGAGACCACACTCCAAAGTGCAGCCATGTCCACCAGGACCTCCACCTGGGGGTCTGATTCCTGCAGCACCCCTGGGTCCCCAGTGGCTTTTCCACCTGATTAACCTGGGGAGAAAGTCCAGAGCATTCGCTGGGCCTGAACTTCTTCCTGAGCTTACTTCCCACAACGTGTGGCACCATCTGTCCCCCATGAGGCCCCTTGGGGACAGCTGGAAAGACTTAGATACAGTGTCCACTGCAGCCCAGATCTGTTCCAGTGAGCACAGGCGGTGGGCCTTCCAACCCTCTGTTTTCACCTCTTTATGTTTTTGAACTGAATTGGAGTCTGCCTGGCCACCTTTCTGAGCTCTGGTGCTTATGAGCCAGTTGGTACTGGTCCTGGTCAGGAGAACAGAAAAATCCTCAGGGAAAGTACAGGATGTGACAGAAAACTGAACTGGTGGACCAAGGGTAGACTGCTCTCGTTGGGCCACAGTGTGGGGATTCTGGGGGTTTGGGGCAGGAAATGGCAGTGCTGAGTCAGCAGGGTAGACCTTTCTCCTGCCTTACCACACAGAGACAGCTCCCTGCACAGTGCCTTTGATGGAGGAAGATTATTTGAGAAGCATGCTGTCTTGGCTGGGTCCCCAGGGGTCACACACAGCTGTTCAGTCAGGGCCCAGAGCATGGGGTACACACACACACACACACACACACACATATATATGCTCAGACATCCCTGGGGACCAAGCTCCCAAGAATCTGGCACTGGACACCCTCAGGAAGGTGGGCTTGAGGGCAGGGCCTGGCAGAATGCCCGGGTGTTTGGACCTGGGGAAGGTTTTCCTGAGCAGGCCAGGCCCAGAGGCAGCTTGGCTGTGCCAGGCTGTCTTGCCCAACCTCCGGAGAGCCCGCTGTCTCTTTCCAGCTGTACTGTGTGGAAACGATTACCCATGTAGCCATGCGGTAGCCTCCACACCATGGAAACTGGTGAACTGCAGCTCAGTGGCTTTCAGAGTCCAGGATAGACGCCCTCCATGTCAGCACAGATGCACTGTGCACCATGCAGTCCATGCACTTGGCTGCTGTGATGCTCGTGTTGACCCTGCTCAGGGAGGACTATCTATCATGCCCACTTGCCATGAGGAGACTGAGGCATGGCGAGCTCGGGTGATTTACTGTGGATGAGCTTCAACCTCCAGGAGCAGAAGGGCAGCCATGCCATCCAGCCTGGCTCTGCACCCTTGGATACGCAGCAGCCGATGGAGAACACACGGTCCCGCCCCCTGCAGAAGGCAACTGTGTTGAGAATAGGAAAGTTTACCAGCACAGGTCACTCAGGACAGCTGTGTTTGTAATCAAGTATTGGAAATTACCAAAATGCCCAGGCCTGGGAGATCTACTTGAATGAATTATGGTACATCCCTACAATGCAGTGCTAGTCTGCTGCCCAAGAATGAGAACAACTGACCCACACTGATGTGCCATGATGACCAGGGTCAAATGGCATGTCAAGGAAGGAAGATGCAAGTGCAAAACAGAATGTCCATCATGCCAGTCTTAGATATCTGTCTACCTATCGTACTCTCTATCCTTCCATCTATCCATCCATCCATCCATCCATCCATCCATTCATCCATTCATCCATCCATCCACCCATCTACCCAATATTCTCCCTGCAAAAAGAAATACAAGAAGGATAAGTAAGAAATAATTGAGAGGCTTGGCATCTACAGCAATGGGAATGGGTAGAAAGGGTTGGAGCAGACAAACCTCTGAGCACACACTTTTCACACCTGTGGTTGTCAGAACTGTGCTAAGGCTAATATTTTATCAGTTTAAAGTTTTGAATCCACATGGGGAAATGTGTGTGGGACAGACCGAGCACTTGGTCTCAGGAGCATGCTGTCATAGGTAACAGTGGCCTTTAACAGGACGGATTCTCACATCTTAGCACATGTGTCTATGGTTTGAAACATCCAGGAGAAAAGCCCTATCACGGAGCATGTGACATGGCATCTGGGCTGCTGAGGATGTGGGTGCAGTGACAGAGGTAATAGGCAAGAAAATGCTGCAACACCCAGGCTTCGGGTGCTTGGAAACAACAGGACATTGCTGGTGGCTTCCAGGTCACAGGCCCTCTGGGTTATGGCAGACGTCCCTCAGGGGAGCCAGCAGCTGAGCTCCTCCCACAGGGAACCTGCAAGAGCCCTGGATTGGGGTCGTGGAACTTGGCCGCAGGCCAGGCAGAGACCTTGGGATTCTGCTGCTGTCCTCTGTTCAGCGGGACTCTGTGGGCTCCCGTGTGTGCCAGGTCCTCCCTGTGGGGCTGAAGACCAGCTGGAGACAGAGACAAGCAAGTCGGCAGATTAGAGCGTGGAGTCAGATGGAGCTTCCCTTCCCACCCTGAGCAGCCCGGGCAGGGTGGGCAGGCTATGGATTCCTGAGAACAGGCTGTCTCTGGAGACTTTGTCCATTCCTATCTCCAGTTGGACTGAGAATACAACCTGACAGCTGCGCTGGGGCTGGTCCAGGCTGTCTGTATCTTTTCTTTTCTTTTCTTTTTTCTCTTTTTCTTTCTTTCTTTTTTTTTTTTTTTTTTTTTTTTTTTTTTTTGCGGTGCTGGGGATTGAACCCCAGGGCCTTGTGCTTGCAAGGCAAGCAATCTACCAACTGAGCTATCTCCCCAGCCCCTGTCTGTATCTTTTCTGACAGACACTGGGTATCCATGGATACAAGAAAGCATATTTCAGGACTCTGCAGCAGCATGCACTCGGGGCTCTGTGTTCCAGGGGATCAGTGGTGTTGCTTGGGTTTCTAGCTTTTTTGGGGGGCTGGTTCTGACTTCCTGGCCCTGGTCCTGCATGGTGAGATTCCCCTCCCCATGGAAAGCAGAGGGAAGAGCATCCCTCACAGCAGATGAGGGCCTGCATCCTAGTCCTCATTCCTTCTCTCCCAAACTGTGTGACCGTAGGCAGGTCACTGTCCTAACATCCAGGGTGGGGCAGCCTGGACAGCGATCCTGTGTGCTGTGTCTGGAGGAGCCCTCTCCAGGGGAGGTGCCTGTGACAGTCATGTGTGACAGCCAGCTTGAGTAGCCCTCCTATGGCTCCTTTAAACCTGCTTCTCTTTTCAGCCACATGGGAAGGAACTGAGTCTGAGCATGTAGGGTGGGAAGATGCTAACATCCACCTGCATCCAGGGTTGGACTGGTTGTCTTTTGAGAAGCCTCAACTACTTGCCTCTCTGATAATCAGCAGCACTGGGAACTGACCCGGGTCTGTCCATTTGGAACCAGCAGCCTTTCTTCTGACTCCCCAGAAATCCAGGCCAGCAGCTCAGGTGCAGAGCCCTGGATGCATGCCACCTTTGCTGGGCCAGTGGCTCCATCTCTCCGCTTCTGAATCTGTGAAAACAGGCCAATAACAGATGCACCTCTCAGGACTGGTGAAGGACCACACATGTTGGACCCCAAAGGTGGAATGAATGTTGGCTATCATGGTGGCTCCCAGTTACACTGGGTCACTGAAGTCTTGGCTCCAAGGAACCCAGGGTCTAGTGCAGGGGAGACTCCAACTCACTCACCCTCTCACGACAAACACATCCAAGGACTCACTCACTCTGCACTGTCTGGAACCTTGAGGCAGGTGCTGCTTGTCCATGGCAGTTGGCATGAGAGAGGCAGCAGCTGTGCCACCTTGTGGGTGGCAGCTTTAGGACAGGCTTCGTTTCTTGGCAAAGGCCCTCTGAAGTCATGGTTGCAATTGGGAAGTCCCCGGTCACGTTTCCTGACCTCGATTCAGGAGGAGACCTTTTTTGCCAGGAGAGGGTGGGGCAGCCTGGACAGCGATCCTGTGTGCTGTGTCTGGAGGAGCCCTCTCCAGGGGAGGTGCCTGTGACAGTCATGTGTGACAGCCAGCTTGAGTAGCCCTCCTATGGCTCCTTTAAACCTGCTTCTCTTTTCAGCCACACGGGAAGGAACTGAGTCTGAGCATGTAGGGTGGGAAGATGCTGAGAGAGGGCAGAGCCGAGCTCCATCCCCGGCTCTGCTGCCAGGGACCTGCTGGGGGCTCTTCAGGCCTGTCTGAGTTGAGAGGCGGTTCTGAGGGTGCTGGTTCCTGCACCTCCTGCTCTGGGCCAGATCCTCACAGCCAGGAACCAAGGAGCTGCTCACTTCTGAGGATGAGGGACAACACAGGGGCAGCGCCCCCAAGGCACTGGGGATGGTTGTCACCACTGTCATCTCTATTGCTGAATGACCAGCCGCACAAGACATCAGAAACACCAGAGTGCTTTGCTTCACCTTCTGGACACTCCGTGCTCATGTTCCTGTGCTCTTTCTTCCAGCTGTGGCCACCTGCTCTTGTTTTGAGGCCTGCCTGCATCACAGAGGACAGGAAATGGGCCTCAGTCCAGGTGTCCCCTCCCTGACTCTTTTAGAAAGGACAACCACACTGTTCAACCAGGACTTGCAGGCTCAGGTGAGCTGACACAGGATGGAGGAAGAGCATGTGAGTGCTTTGCCCCGTGTCCCCTGGGAACACCTGGCACCAGCATGCTTCTGAGCTGAGGGAAGAGCCCACAGCCTCCATGCAACCCTCTGCCCTTAACCTGCTCACAGCAGCCCTTCTAGGTGTGCCATATGTGCCCGCCGAGCTCTGTGCACTCTGTGCGCTGGGATCCTGCCTCCTCCCTGGGAGAGAGTTCATAGAGCCTTGGCCAGCTCTCAGCAAGGCTGGGTTTTCTCATTTGCTACCTTAGGACCTGGCACTCTCTGCTCCAGGGCCTTTGGACATCCAGTGCTTGCCACACCTGATACATTGTGCCCATGAGCTCTGTGCATTTGCTTCCTTGGATCTCAGGGTCTGCTTGAGTGTTAGCAATCTGGAGGGGTCTCTCAGGGTCACCACTTGCTCCAGATGTCACTTGAGGCTTTTCCTGGAACCATCACCATCTCGCTCCTTTGCTGAGGTATTTCTCTACAACTGGAGAGTTGGCACAACCAGGGCAAGGCCTGGGTGTTTCCCCTACCACCTTCCTGACAGCAGGAGACACTTCAGCAGGAAGCTGGCAGCATCTTTCTGGCAGTGAGTGACCTACAGATCCTGTGGCTCAGGCGCTCAGAGTCCAGTCAGCTCCTGGTGGCCACAAAGTCACCTGGAGGCCCTGGGTTCCTCTAACGTCCATCTACACACAGGCAGCTGTGGCTCTTCTGTCTCACCCTGCAGCTGTTTGGAGTCCCTAAAGCCTGCTAATCCCTGGTCGCATGTCATTCCAGCAAGCTCATGGGCCTTGCCTGGAGTTCCCAGCTGGTGGGCCAGCCCCACCTGCTGCACACTTAGTGGGAGAGGCTGATGTGCAGGGAGAAGCCTGGGACACTCTCGGGAGCCCTGAGAGGTGGCAGCAGGGTCTTCAGCTCTCAGGTGGAGGGAGACGAGGAAAGCCCTCCCGGCTTGTCTTCTCCCAGGAACCCCAGGTGGAGCTGGTCCCTCTGCCTCTCCAGAAGTTGCCACAATGTTACAGCCAGTGCACTGGAATTCTAACCAGAACACTGTGCTGGGAACAGGGCACAGGCTCACCTGGATCTGGTCACAGTGATCCTGCTGACGTTGGAAACCCTGTGGGACTGTCCTCAGCTGGTCTGGGCCTCCTCTCTCCATGAAACTCTCCCCAGGTTGGGCCACAGGCCTGGCCCCAGCAGCGGGGCGTGCATGCCAGCTGTCCTGTGTGCACGTGAGCCACCCACTGACCCGCCTCTCCCAACCTCACCTTCCCTTCCTGGGAAATGGGCTCACTCAGGCCCGCCACGCAACCTCCCCAAGCAAAACCTTTTGAAGGGGCCACGGCCAACGGCAGGAGGATGTTGTCCTGCGTGGGGACAGTCCCAGCATAGCTGGGCTCTTGGGCCGGTGTCCAGAGAACTGAGAGCACCCCAAACCTCAGTTCTTTTTCCCTCTGGTCTCAACCCCAGATCCTTTATGGACACTTGCTCCCCACTCAGAAGCTGTGGGCTTTGCTATTTCCTCAAGTTTTTCTGTGGCAAAGAAGGGGCAGCACAATGGGGACGGGAACCAAGGCCAGCCCTGGAATTGGGGACAGACCAAATGCCATGCCATGGTCCCTGGCCAGCTGGGGGAGCTCTTCAAGAGGACAGGACCTTGCTTGTCCTCGAGGTCATCAGGGTCTGGGACTTTCCCTGGAGACACCGTCACCCGCCAGAGCAGCCCTTTCCAGTCATGCCCCAGGATATGCTGGGTCTCCAGGGATGGCCTCAGTTCACAGGGAGGACACTGTGGAGGACGGGGCAGCAGGTGCTCCTGGGTGGTGCACATCGGGTCTTCCTGTGGGCGCCGTGGGTGCTGCCCGCAGGCTCTGCTCCAACAGACTTCCACAGTCCCGGGCAGGCCCTCTTCAATATAGGCTCGGGACATCTAGAAGTGGAGAAGGGGCCTCCCCTTCCTGCACCTCCCTGACCCCGGGATCCCACCTCCAGCCACTGCGAACTGTGAGTAGGGGTTCAATGCTTGCCAAGTGACCTCCAGTTCTGGGGTCACCTGGCCAGGGCTGACCTGAGGAGACTTGGGGCCAGGGCTTGTGTTCCCTCCGCACACAGTTGGGTGTTTCTGAGTCACACTGAGAACACGCTCTTCCACTCCCTCCACATCTCCCCTGTGACTCTAAAAGGAATCCAGTGCTCTGACCTGAGTGGCATCCTGCAACTCAGGCTGTGGTCAAGCTTCTCACGACCTGCACAGCGAAGGCCTCAGAAGGTCCTGAAGCCAGCTGGGCTCTCCCTCTACCAACAGACCCTCACAGGGACCGTGAGGTCAGAGACTCTCTGGATTAGTCACTGAAGCTTTCCCCACAAGTTGCCCACCTGTGAGTTGGGCAGAATAAGAAGACCCAGGCCAGAAGGTCCTCATGAGGACTTTGATGCTGTGCTGACACTCTTCTCACTGGGCAGGCCCTTGGTGAACGCCCGACAAGTGGGCACTATTGTTCTCAAGATCATCGTCTCATCTAAGGACAGAATTTTCTTTCTCACACCTCACTGCTTGAATCAGTGGAGCCTGCTGTTGGCTCACAAATGAGACTGTCCTTCCCCGTTGTAGCCCAGAAGCAGGGCTCCTGGGTCATCCTAGACTGGTCAGAGCCAGCTCTTCGGGGCCCAGGGGAGCCAACCAGGTGCAGTGATTCCTAGTGGAAGGAACAGGCCTCTGAATTCAGGTGTGCAAGGAGGCAGGTGAACCGCATGTTCAGGTGAGTTCTTATGCTGACCACTTGACTCTCCTGAAACAGCCAGATGAACAAGGTGGTCAGAGTCACAGGCAATATGTCGGAGATCTGCAGGTGCCTGCCCTTCACCATCCCTGCACTGTGAACATGTACTCTCCCCCAGAGGATGAGGGGAGGGGCGAGGCTACTGGCAGGTGCGTGAGGTTTCTTCTGAGCTCTTAAGAATGTTCTAGAGCAGTGTGTGCTGGGGCTGCCCACCTCTCAGTGCCCGAAAACCACTGAGCTATGTGCCAGGCATAGGAACATTCGGGGACTGCCTCTAAAGTTGGCTTTAAAAGGTGTGTCCTCGTGTTCAGACGTTTGCCAAATGCCCATTTGTTTCCCAAGATGGAAGACACGTGTAAACAAACAGACCGTCCTCAAGTCACTTTGAACAACCGGCATTTTAGAAGCTTTTGTAGCTTCCCCACTCAAGAAGTTCACCAAGAGGGCTGCTTGTTAATTCGAGGACAGAGAGAGGAGGAAGAGGACGCTCAGAACCAGGGTCTGACTTTGAAGGTTAAGTATCAGGACTCCCGGAGGTCAGAGCTGAGCGGGACGTCCAGGCCCACTGAAGATGGGCAGCAGTGGGTCCACCCCGGGCAGAGGCCACCCTCTCTGGGCTCCCCAGTGGCCAGGCCTCGGCTTCTACAGATGCCCAGAGCATCCTCCAGGAAGAAGGATGTCCCTGCCTGTAATATAAAGCCGATACTCCACCTCCCAACCACTTGTCAATCTGCGCTCTGCCTGCCTCTTACATTACAGGAATTTCCGGCTTAGGCTGCCACCATTTTCCTGCTTCCCACGTTATATCCTAACATGCTAGATAACTATTGGTTCACCAGTCAGCTTGCAAGTATTCTCCTCGGCTATTGGTTTCTTCCAGTCCGCGAGATTCCAATATCTGGGAGAAACTACACACCACCTTTCTCTTTTTTCTTTTCTTTTCACCCTGGAGTTGACATGTTAGTCGTCCGCATAATAAAGTCTCTTGCTTGAGACCTCCTGTCCATGGTGCATTTTTCTGGGAGCTATTGGTGAGCTGCAACTGAGACCAGTGAGCAGACAGCAGTTCAGCGGGATTGCACAGCAGCGGCTAGAATGACCGCGGGTCCCAATCTGCCTTACACTGCCTCTCTCACCTGTCCCACCCAGCAGGAGCCAGACTGCGGGGCCCACTGGCAGTCCAGGTGGTCAGCCCTGGAGGAATAAGGAAGAGAGATGAGCCACTCTGGGCAGACCCCAAGGCACCCCGCCCTTCAAAGAGATCTTCAGGCAGGTCAGGAAATGGTCAGGAGCCCGGCAGCAGCATCTGAGCAGGCAGCCTGGGCTCTGCCCAAGGAGGGGCTGGCAGGACCACCCTGGGGAGGAGCTGAAGCTACTCTGAACTCTTTTGGCTTTTTTTCCCATTTTGACTTTTTGTTTTTGATCATCACAACATTTATGAGGAACCAGGTGATGTTCTGATGCATGAGAACACCGAGTAATGACCGACACAGCCCTCTCAGATCTCAGGCAAGTGGACAGCGGAAGAGCCTTCCAGAGGCCAGGAGGTCCAGGGGCAGATGCTCTGTCACAGGCAACACAGGGCTGCAGCTAGGGGGCTGCGGCCAGAGCTCTGTTGCACAGCAGGGTGACTGTAGCTGATAATGATGTGCTGAACATTTGCAAAGAGATGAAAGAAAGGCTTTGTGTGTCCTCACCACAAGGAAAGGATACCCTTAAACTCTATGTGGCAGAGTAGGTGGATGGCAAGGAGAGGGTTTTTATCATTCGAATGCCCCTGACTTTTGCTTAAGGTTCCTGAGCCATTTATCTAGAGCCTGGCTCCCTGGAACATGGCCCACAGACTTCACCTGGGATCTGGCTGGAAACTCAGCGGGGGCTGGAACCCTGAGCCAATGCTGCCCTGCAACACGGGCCCTTGGGGACATCGGGGCCACCCTGTCCCTGGATTTGGGAACATGAGCATGGCTGGGAGTGGGGAAACAGGCTGTCTAGGGCCTATGTGTAGGATCTGCACCCTGTTGCAGGGTGACCTCGTGCCACAAGCAGGAGGTCGTGAAATCCCTGTGCAGTTCTGATTTGCATCTCCGGATCGCTGAGGATATTCAACGTTTTCCTTCCTGTATTTGTTTGCCATCTGTGTTCCTTCTTTTGAGAAATGTCTGTTTAGATCTTTAGATCTTTTGCCTATTTATCGAGTGGGCTATTAGGGTGATTTTGGGTGTCGTTCTATTTTTGGAGTTCTTCGTATATTTCTATGCTCTGGATTTGAATCCCCTGTTGGAAGAGGAGCTGGCAAAGACCTTCTTCCACTCTGCAGGCTGTCTTCATGCTCTTGCTTCCTCTACTGGTCTTCCCACTTGTTGATTCTCTTACCCCAGTTAGGACAGCAGTCCCCAAGAATACAAATAATAACAATTGCTGGCAAACATGGGAAAGGCACTCACTGCCTTGTCAGTGGGACTGCAGATTAGCACAACCACTTCAGAAAGGTATATGGAGAGTCCTCCATGTGACCCAGTTGTCCCCCTCTGTGGACAAAGGTTGCTTACTCTGATAAGGACTCACTTGCTGGTGAAGGGATGGAGATGGAGAAACTCCTGCCAAGAGAAAGAAACCAGACTCTGAAACGCAAGCGTTGGACATTCTCTCTTATGTGCAGAAGCTCACAAGAAAGAAAGTAATGAAAAAGGGACCTCTCGGAACTAGGGGGGACCACTGGGGTAGAGGTGGGAGCAGAGGGGAGGCTGAGGGGAGGGGAGAAACCCTGCAGGAAGCCTATCCAAGTGTGCCATGAGGTTTCCATTTCTATGTAAAGCTACAATGTGCCAATTAAAAATCAATCATAGAAGGAAGACCATCAGGCAGAGGAAGGGGAGGAGAGTTGCATGGGCACATGCCTTTATTAACATGTAAAAATGAGACCCACCATCCCACCCAATGGGATGTGCTCATAAAAACACTTTTAAAGAGAATGGGAGCCACAGCTTCCACCCCTGCCCAGGTCAGTCCCTCTGGCCAGGGTGGGGACTTCCCTCCGCACTTCTCACAGTGCCTGTGGTCCAGGTTCCCCTTGGAAAACAGCCTCGCCCGGTTTGTAAACACACAGAGATCCCAGGGCACCTGTCACTGGAGCCCGGCTCTCCCACTCCCGGGCCTGCAGCTGCCCTGCAAGGAGGAGCAGGCAAGATGGCATTTCCCAAGGCCCAGGGCCTCTCACACAGTCAGGGCACCACTAGCAAGCCCAAGACCAGCCCTTGTCACAGACCTGAACAAACAACTCAGCACCATGGCCTCAGGCGGGAGCTGTCCTGCTCTTTAGCGCTGGTCGCCAGCTGGCCATCCCCGGAGCTCCTCCTGCAATGGCCCGGAGGTTTCGGCTGACCGACAGGGTCTCCCTTCGTTCCAAGCTTTCTCTAGGACAATTCTGGCGGCTGGTCATGCCCAGAAATGGGCAGAGAGACCCAAGGTTCTGCCTTCAGCTCTAAAAGAGAATGAGTGTTGTCAGAAGTGGCCGAAACAGGGGCGGCCTGCTCCGCTCAGCTTCTCCGCCCACCCCTGCATCAGCCGTCTTGGGTCCACTTCTAATGGTGTCTTATTTCAGAATCAGTTGTGACATTGACCATAGAGACTTGTCACGAGACCCTTTTTGGTGATAAATCTCAAGTTTCAGGAAATACTCCAGTGACTAGCAACAAGCCATCTGCTTCAGAGCTGTGAATTACAATTGAAGGCCAGTGTGTGTGTGTGTGCGTGTGTGTTGGGTGGAGCGTGTGCATCCATGTGTGTGAACACAGCATAATCCAGGGGCAGCTGAGTGTGTCAGGGTTTTGAGTGGCAGCCTTGACTTTACACAGCCCTCCTGGTTGACTTTGTGCAAATAAATTTAGTGCTTTGGATGCTTATCTCATGGCCCGATAAATCTCAGACGATCCTTGTTAAAGAGATCACTGTGTCGGGCAGGTGGTGTGTTCAGGACTTCAGCTCTGCTTCTTTGTTTCAGTGCTGCCTTTCCTGTGTGCCTGGGCTTTGTTCTCAGGCTAACCTTCCTCATGGTTGCAGAATGGCTGCCAGCAGCAGCATTTGTAGCCACTGGCCTCCGTGTTCATTTTCTAGGTACAGGGGGACTGTTACTTCTCCAGCCTGGAATAAAAGTTTTTCTCACCTGAGGGGTGGGCTCCAGTCAAGTCCAATACTAGTAACAGTGGGGTGGGGGAGAGGTGGCTTGGAATCCAGGAACTGGGTCCTGAGCCAATCACCAGCAAGTGGGAGGGGTTTGCAGTGCCCACTTAACTAATGGGCTCCATCCTGAAACTGAATATTCACAGCCCCTTCAGGTCACCTGGGAGGGTAGAAATTCTGACACACGCACGTTACAACATCCGTGAGCTGCACGTATGCCATGAAAGACGTCGGCATGGAGGGACGGATCCTGCCCATTCCACCTGCAGAGGTCCCTGGAGCCTCCTGGCCTCAGAGTCCCTGAGCAGTAAGGTGGGGGCAGAGTCACAGAGCTGCAGTCTGGGAGGGTGGACAGGATCTAGAGGCAGATGGCGTGGCTTCCCAGGGCGTGGATGCATCTGGGACACACCCTGCACCCTGTGGGGCTGCAGTGCAGGACAAGGTTGTGTGCATTTTGCCGCCATTTTTAAATCTCAGTGATTCCTTCAAAGCTGCCTCCAGAAGCAGCGGGCCTCTTTACCCCATGTCTCCTGGGCTTCTGCCACATTTGCATCTATCACAGCTCTGGGGCCTCTGAGCCTGCCGGGGAGGCGTTGGCCACATGGTGTCCTCTGCCTGCGCTGACAGCCATAGCTCAGCACCTCCCTGGTGAACGCCATCTGAGAGTCGCTTCTCCAGGTCCCCAAGGAGCGAGGCACCTTCCGTCCACCGCTGAGCTGGTGTGCTGCTGAACTCGCCTCACACCTGTGCATTTTTAGTAACGTGTGGCCTCCCATCCCCTGCAGTTCCCCAGGCATGAGCACAGTCTGCGTGGTGCAGGGAACCTGTGGCCCCTCCACCCAGAGTGGCCTTGTCCCCGTTGGGAATCCCAGGTAGAAGCCTGCTGGTGGGAAATGTGGACGCCTCTGCTCCCTCGCCCAGGAGGGCCCAAGCATTGTAAAACAGGCCTTTAGCAAATGTCCCCTGCGGTTGACAGAGATCCAGTTGGCTAAGCCCCGTTGGAACCTCGCTTCTGCTGCCCCCACAAGAGCCTGGGGCCAGGGGGCAGTGAGTTCATCTGTAGGAAGATCTTGCAGGATGGCTCTGTGAACACCACAGATTTAGAAGATGTGGGCCACAGTGTCACGGCCTTCTTGGGCCTTGGGCATCGAGAGACCTGGTGAGATCTTAGCACCCCCAGAAGAACTCTCAACTTCACAGACGTGCATCCGAGCAGGAGGGACGAGAGGCCTATTGCCCCCAATGTCCAGGTTAGAACTTGAACCTGGACTCCACCCACCCAGAGCAGATCCTCAGCCTTGCCCCCCAGCCTCCAGCTGTGGAGAGCCCTGACTTGGATCATCATCTTTGACTGCTTTCTGTGCAAAGATGCAGGGCAAGATTGCCCAGGAGCTATGGTAAAGGCCTGCCTGAGGAAGTTCTGTGCAAATACATGGAATTGCATGTCTTGACCTTGAACTCAGACACCAGCTGCTGGGGGGGAGAGAATTCTGAGCATAACAAGATGACCATAATAGCTTGCGAGTGCTTTGACCTTCAAGTCTGCCTGCTTTACAGAAACTTTCCCACAGAAAGCCTTTTAACAACAAAATCTATTTGATCAACGTGCTGTGTCAGCTCTGGGCCACTGTTTCTCCATCAAAGTCGGTGTCCCATCTGGTCCCAGCATTCTCTGTTTTTATGTCTTTCTTAATCCCCTGTCATCCCTCCCTGGTCATTTAGGTTCAGCCATGCAGATATGGTGCCCAGCCCTGGTGGAGACTTTGTTCTTGTGTTGCTAAGTTGGGTTGCTCAACCACCCTGATGCCTGATTTTATTGTTTACAAAAGAGGGGTGACTGTAGTGGCCTCTTCACGAGGCCATGGAGGGTTAGCCTGTGCTGCAGGGCACATACCACCAACAATCTGAGTCTTGGTGCAACAAGGAGAGGCCAGTGGCTTGTGGCCTGGGCATCCACTGGAGTTGGGGGGGAGGGGACTGACTGAGGTGGGAGGGCTGGAGGATTGCTGCAGAAAGGCCTGCAGACCCCACAGCCATGCCGAGCTGGGCAGTGTGGGCTGCCTCAGGCTGAGAGATGAGAGGCCCGTCACGGCATGTCCCTTGTAGAGGCATGCATGCCAACAGGTATGCTTTGCCAGTGCTACTTGGAAGCTGGGTTGCTTGTTCTCCTCCAGATCCACCCTCTGCATGGCTCTCCTCTGTGTGCATGGTGGGAGTCTTCCTGCTTCCTCCTTCCTGTCTGGATTATCCCGTGGTGGACACCAGAGGCAGGTGGGAGGGCAGCAGGAGAGAGGGGCCAGTGTTCCTCCATGCCACTGCTCTCCCCAGGCCTCAGCCCAGCCTGCTCCAGCCCAGGGGGCAGCCGCTCCCTGCCCTGCTCCTCTGGGATGCTTCCGACTTTCGTAGGTTCCCACAACTGCACCCCAGCTCTGCACGCACCCCTCTGGAATGTCCTGTTCAGCTCCTGTTGGGGAGGCGTTGCCTGCCTGCTGAGCCCATGACCTGTGCGGAGTGGAGAGTCAGCCCACCAGGCGCCAAGAGCCATGCTGGTACAGTGTCGAACACCACCGAGGTCCCTCATCCAAAGAAGGCAAACTTTAGGGGAACCCAGCTGGAGGCCAGGGCCACCTCGCGTCATGAAGAGGTCTCTGGAGACCAGGACTCACTCAGCGCCCGGAGCGGCTCCCCTTTCATCTGCACCTGTGGAGGGGCTCCCGGCGTGCCGGAGCCTGGTTGGGCTTGAATTCAAGGCCAGTCCCGATGGTGTAGCTGATTACCAGACACCCTCCTTCCCTGCTCCTTCCTTCCTTCTCCACAACCCTCCTGGGGCTGACCCCATCCCAGCAGTTACGGCTGTGGGTATTCGACAGGGCGGGGGCACCAGGACCCTTCAGGGATCTCTGATCTTGCCCTGGTCTCACTGTGCTAGGAAGTCATCTGCCGCCTCCACAGGGCTGAACCTGGCGCTGATTGTGTGGAATCCACAGAGGGCAGACTGTTGAGGGACAGCACCAACCGGGCCCCAGTACTCAGTGTGTCAGAGCCGTCTGCCAGCACTGCAGGCTTGGGCAAGAGAACGTCACCCAGGAGTGTCCTTGGAGGGACAGTGGAATCTCACTGTGGCTAACCCTGAGTCCATGCCTTTCGGACCTTGCCTGGGATGGAACCAGTGTCGGCACACAGGCACTCCGCTGTGCTCCAGCACCTGGACACCAGCCCCTGCCATCTGAGCATCTCCAGGGACCCAGGTGTGAGCCAGTCAAGCACTTTTTTCACGGAATACTTACTGGAAAGGGCGAAGGACAGACAAGCGTTGGTTATTCAACCGCCATGCTTGGCACACGCTTCTCCGAAAATGAACAAAGTGAGCTTGTGACTTCCAGGAATTATTTGAGCTTTTAAGCAAAATTAGAATTTTGGAAGCTTATATCTGCCACCAGCGGCTTGTGCCCTTCCTGCTAAGGACTTTTCTGATGAGCACAGCATTAACACAGGCAGCGTCTTGGGCCGTGTAATGGCATGTGTTGATGCTTGGCACAGCTGCTCAGGGCAGGGAACACACATTTTCCAAATGACATGTGACAAAATCCAGGCGACTCCCCAGAGTGCTCTGTAGACAATGGGCTCTGAGGGAACAGACGGCAAAACTCACGAGGGACGTGGCTGTCGGTTCCAGGGGACCCATCGATAAAGGACCATCTTCTGTTGAGTTTTAGTGTAGTAGTAAAGATGATCCAACTTTTCTGTAGTATCAGAAGAGAAGACGGGTGTCCCTTCCCTATCCAATTGCACATCTCTGTGTGGGCAGGACTTTTGCTTTAATCCTAAATTGTGTGATCACCCCAGATAACATGCAGACACAAGTCAGAGAAGGCTGCTGCCCTCTTCAGCTGGACGCCACGGGACTTGTGGATCAGAGAAACCTCACCTACCTTCTCACTCCTTTTCAAAAAAAAGTTGCAAAATATAATCAATTTTTCAAAAGGGTGTTATCGGTGCTAACATGTGGTCACTGTACCCTCACCTCTCTTTCACGACTTAATGGAATATTTAGAATTTTTAATGAATTTTAATATCAAATTCCATAAATATCATAACTATCAGTAGATGGAAGCTGCATAAGCAGAAGATCTGTGTAATGTTGGACGAGTTCTGAGAGTGAGAAGCAGTCCTGAGACTCAAGGGCTGGAGGGCCTTGGTTCTAGGGGACACTCATGGTGGGCATTGGAGCAGGGCAGTTGCCCCTTGCTGTGCCCAGTGATTCCTGTCAGCTGTCCCTGTGATTGGGCGATGCTGTCCCCTCCGGTCTTGTACAGAAGCGGCTAGGGCCTCTTGTGAGGGTCAGTGAGAAGGAGCCTGCTACACACAGACCCCAGGCCCCTCCTACACTGGTGGGGATGACAAGCCTTCACCCTCCCTGGGCTCCACCAGGGCTGTTTAGAAACCTCAGGGGGTGGGACATGCAGCCTGCACACAGAGACCGCCCTCCCCAGTCCTGGAGAAGCAGGTGTCTGCACACAGATCCTGCCAGCAGCCCCTGGGACTGGTCTGCTGGCCCATTTTACAAACTGGCTTTTCCTGGCAAGGGAGATGGGCAGATGTTGGCAGTGGGTATTCTCCTGGGTCACAGGGTTCCATCTGCACTGGTGGATTCTGAGGTTACCCGTGGTCTGAAAGTGGTTTGTCTGTTCTCACTGGGGACCCAGATCAAGGCATCGAGTCACCCAGCACAGGGACCCTGCTCCCCATGCAGTCTGGCGTGCAGAGCCAGCACGCACGTCCCTCCTCCCAGGCGCTCAAGCCTCACAGGGAGAATCCCGTGAGCGTTACAAACACGCAGGTGCCAAAGTGCCCCCTCTACCTCCTGGCTTCCTTGGTGGAGGAACGAGGGAATGAACAAGGAAACTCAAAATGTGTCTGTGAGTCTCAGGTGGAGCTTGGTGGGATGCGAGCTCTGGGGAGGGTGGACCGGGCACAGGCTGTGCGCCAGCCCCCACCTGCCTCTGCTGGGGCTGCGGGGCTGGGTCTCAGCAGGTGGACGGTGGCCTCAGTTCGCAGCTGGGGCGTGGCCGGCAGGGGGAAGGCAGCAGGGTGGGGACCTGGGAACTCGGGCTGCTCATTCCATGGAGGGGTCACGGGTCACTCTTCACAGCAGCTGTGGCTCTTTTCATTGGGAAGAGAGTCTGGTGGAGAGAGGAGAGATGGATGGGGGCACACCTGTCACCGTGTGTCCCCTGGGGAGTGGAACGCATGTGTCCTACACCACGCACCTTGGGGCCCGGTGAGAGGGAAGTGGGCCTGGGTCTTGTCACCCCCAGGAAGAAACCATGGGTCCCAGCCTGGAGGACAGGCAGACCACGACCAGGTGGAGGGTGGAGGGAGAGTGGGCAGCACCTGGGTGAAAGGTGCTGGTGTGCTTAGCAGGAAGTGACACCAGGTGACTCAGGTCGCATCTTCACCACCAGGTGGAAACACTCAGTATCTGGAAACAGTGATTTGAAGCCAAATAGGAAAAGGAACAGAATGACCCAGCATAGGGAGGTGAGCATACCTTCGGCGCAGGACAGGGGGGCAGGAGGCCGGGAGCCCCAGGACTGGGTGCTTCCCCCAGGGCAACTGGATTTGGGTGGGAGGACAGTGTGGTCTGCGGGGTCTGCTAGGGAGTGGAACCAGGAGCAGGGCAGGGAGGATGGAGGCCAGGCCTGGGTCCAGGAGACATTGAGGTATGTGACTGACAGCCCTTGGGCAAGACTGGATGCAGCGGGCGGAAGGAGGGATGGGTCAGCCATGATGCCGGCATCTGCCAGGAGTAGGGCTTGATGTGTGTGGGGACCCAGGCAGAGGCGTGGAGCAGCTGGGACTCAGGGAGCAGCAGGCTGACAGAGGTGGTGGCGCACATGGTGGGTGCAGACTCCCAGGGAAGCAGGAGCATGAGAATATCTGGCAGCCGGTGAGGAGCGGAGCGTGTTCCTTGCACAAACACCTCCTCAGACTGGAAACCTGGGCTGTGGATGTGGAGGGCTCAGTCAGGATGCTCACACGACCTCAGTCAGTGCTCAGTGAAGTCCTGACTGTGTGCAAACCCACTCCCCAGAACCCAGTGGGCCACAGGGAGGCATAACACAGACCTGCTTTTCCGGGAGGCACTGTTACTCGATGCTGGACAAGTCACACCTTCTCTCTGTGCCACCTGAGATTCTTTCTTGAACATCCTGTACCCCTCAAGTGGGGGTGTGAGTAGCAGGGCCTGTGGGCCCTGAGTACAACCAACTCAGGACAGGCTCAAGAGGATGATCTCAATGACACTATGGGCAGAGGTGACCCTTACCTGAGGGAGTGGTTTCTACATGAGCCTTCAGGGAAGCTTCTGCCAACAGAGTGTATCAGTTTCCTGTTGCTGCTGTAACAAACTGCTACAGACTTATGGCTTCAAATAGCACCTATTAAAACTCTTGCAGTCTTGTAGAGCTGAAGTCTGGGTACAGGTGGCCCTGGTTCCGTGGACAGGTTTCAGGGGATGTCATCCTTCCCCTTCCAACTTTCAGAGGCTGTGTCCTTCAGCTTTGGGCCATACTACCTCTGCCATTGCATCACATCTTTTCCCGTATGACCTTCCCAGGTTATAAAGACCCTCCTGACAACAAGGAGGACCCAGGATAATCTCCACATCCCAAGGTCTTGTGGTCACAGCTGTGAAGTCTCTTTGGCCATGTGAGGTGACACATTCAAGGGTTCTGGGAATCAGGATGTGGACATTTCTGGGGGGTTATTCTGCCATCTCCTTCACAGAGGGAGGTTGTGTCTCCAGGCAACCCCACAACAAGGACGCTGACCCTGTGAACGCATGGGCCCTGGCCAAGCTGGCTCTGGCTGTCAACATGCAACTGTAGGGCAGTTCTGCCTCCAGCAGGGCCACCTGAATCATCCTTCCTGGAGAGAAAGGAGGAGTTTCTCATTTTCTACAGTCATGTTGGGAAGACTCTCTTGTTCAGCCTGGTCTGGAAGGTTCTAGATAGGGGGCCTCGAGTAGTGTCAAGAAAGCCCAGGTTCCTCTGCCAATGGTCTGGGGCAGCCTGTGGCTGCCTTTCTAGCAAGCTCCCAGAGGTCACAGGCTATGGGCAGTTCACTGGGCTGAGCTTACCTGGGGAGCCTATTTAATAAGACTCCTTGAATGGATGGAGTGTCCGTGGCTTTTCCCTGAACCTTAGGACCAAGATCGCTATGTCTGTTCCTAAATCTCAGTCCCCTATGAAGTTCAGAGCACTGAGCATGGGGTGGGGTGCCAGGAGAGGACCCAGTGCTGGCACGAGAGAAGCAGAGCTGGCAGCAGGAGGCAGAGCCTGCCCCTTGTCCTCCTCCGCTCTACCTGTTCTTCACCTGCTTGTGTGTGGCAAAACCCACGGTGCACACCAACCCACTGCACCCCAGACAAGGGCCAACAGTGCTAGGAGGCCCCTCTGCATGCCTGTCCTGCCCTGGCTACCATGGGCCTCCGGAGTTGTGCAGGGACATAACCTGCTCTGCTCAGCATCTCCAGCCAGCCTGGCTCCATGCAGGCTCTGTTTATTATTGTAGAGAAGCCTTTTCAAGGGGCTGAAACACTTGTTAAAATTAAGGTAAAAAATGTAAACCACATCCAGGCTCCTTCACCTGCCGCTTCAAAACCCACTTGTTTCTCCAGCCCCCACCCTCCCACAGGTCTCAATTAGCTCTGATGGGAAATAAGACCAGGTGACCCCTGATAGCAACAGGGCGGGCAAGGAGTGTGCCCACGCTCGGGGGTGCACAGCTTTCCTGGGCTGGAGCTCCTGCTGGGTCCTGTGGCAAAGGTTACTTGGGAAGGTTGAGGAAATCCAGTCCCATGATCCTGACAAATGATTAGAAGAGAAAAGAGCCCACAAACGCCACTGGTGTCTGGGCCACTTGGAGTCGACTCTACCACGTCCTGCGCTCAAACAAACTTCCCACCCCAGCTTGACGGCCCTTGGCATCTCAGAGTCTGCCTTGCGTCAAAGGGGAAGGATGAAGCTTCGTGACAACTTTAAACACCTGCAGGCAGAGCCCCGGAGGAGGACCAGGAGAGGCTGTGTCCCGGCAGAGCCATACTGTCAGCTCTCCAAAGAACTGGCTCTGGGCAGCTTTTTATTTCTGGCAGACGCCCCCACCCCTCCTAATCGGGGACAAGCAGCCTGCTCAGGGGGTGCTGGTCTCAAAGCTCTGAGTCGGTGTTCACTGAAGCTGCAGAGTGAGACCAAAGTGGGGCCCTGTGTAGTGGAATGGGGCTGAAGACTGGGCTTCTGCGAGCCCTGTGCTCACCTCCTGGTCCAAACAGGCCTGAGGTGGCTGCGGAGAGACCCTTGCCAGCTTCTTTCGAGGTCCCCAGCGGAGGAGAGGAATGGCTCAGTCTTTTAAGACGTTAACGTGCCTGGACTTGACTCCAAAGTGGGTCTGGACTGAGTTCGGGACACTGCCTGGATGACTTTCAGCATCAGCTCCTGTTAGGGTGGACGGGTCACCCCCAGCAGGTACGTTTGTGGGTCACTTGTGGTTTCTGGTGAAGGGAGAAGCCAACCCTCAGAGTCTGGGTTCAAAGGCCAGCTCTGCTGTTTGGGAGCGGGGTGATGATGGACAGACCCTCCCTGTCTGGCTCTCCAGTCCATCTTTGAGAGAGATTTGGAAGGCTGAGAGGCAACAGGAAGGGACCCTGCCCACTCTAGGGGGACGCCTGAGGTGACAGCATGGTGAGTCATTGGAACACTGAGCCCTGGGGCCGTGCAGGGGACTGAAGCCTGCTGGGATGCTCGCTTGCTCTCCAGGAGCCTTGGCCCCATGCCGGTCATCGTCCCATCTCAGTCTGCCTCTGAAGAGAGGAGAACATGAGGCCTGGCAGGGCATTCAGTCCTGGGAGCCATCTGTGGTCATGACTCAGTTCTTTAAGGCCCTGACCCAGAATTAGCAGTGAGGCCCCCAAGCAAAGCCGGACTGTAGGAAGCACCTCCCTGGCCTGGGACCCATGGGGGCATCCTCCTCAGGGAGGATGGGAGGTGGGAGACCCTGCTGCTCCTGGAGCCTCAACACCTGCGGGGGCCTTTGTGAAACCTTGTGGCTCTTCTGACAGCCACGGATGGAACCCTGAGGCGCAGGGGGTGGTCTTGAGTTCAGCTTCTGAAATCATCAATGGAAGCCTCCACCTTTCCCCGAGCCCAAGATGACAGCACGTCTGCCGAGCAAGGCCATGCGTCCCTCCCCCCCACCCCCCCGTCCTCCTGGGGCCGGTGGCACTGCCATCAGGCTACTGCACTGCTGTGGTCCACCTGGCGATCCTTGGACAGTCTCTGTGTGTCTGCCTGTATTCACAAATGTGCACAGAAGTGCGCTAAGCACACACTCAATTCCTCTCTCTGTCGAGTGCAAGGTCCCGTGCTGCCTGGGCCGCGTCGCCGCCTCCCACCATTTCCAGCTCTCCAGTAGCTTCCATGCAGTCGGCCTGGTTTGCAGGTGCTGCACAGCCTGCGGCCGACCCAGCAAGGCTGCAAGGAGGCACAGCAACTTCCTTTAGATGGCTGCTTTGCTGGTGGGGGGGGCGCACAGGCGCTGGCTGCATGGGCGCACGCAACGTTCCGTGACCTGGGACTTGCCAGGTGTCCAGGGCTAGAGCTGTCCTTGCATAGGTCTGGGATGGAGGAGGAACCCAGGAAAGCAGTTCCAAACCCATATGTTCCCCTTCTGAGCACCGGGCCTCACAGGAGGGCTGCTGGGGCCAGGCCACAGCAAATCCAGGGCAATTTAGGCGGTGGGTGGTCTCCAGTCATCAGGCAATGACTGAGAGACCGCCCTTCCTCAGGTCCGCATTTACTCAGCTGCTGCCCGAGCTCAGGCCCCGGCTCCTCATCCATCCCGACAGCTGCAGGACTTCAGGGAGCCACTCCTGGGCCTCTAGGCAGGGCTGGGGAGGTGCCAGGCATGTTCTTCAGGACAGAGCAACCTTGGCCCCGTGGAGGAGATGGACCAAGAGCAGTGGCTATTTCCCTTGAGGAGAGAGAAAGCGCCCTTCCAGAGCCTGGCTGGAGAGGGCTTGGGTTCTGCCTGGGACACAGGGCCCGTGAGCAGTGCTCCTTACCCTGCTCGTTTTCCTCAAGCACATGGGTCCACTGGCCCCTGCCTGCCCTCCTTCCTGTGTCTGGGGTTGCCAGGGATTTCATGCTCCTTTTGTCTTTGGACTGTGGGGCAGAGTGGGGGCTGTTCCTCTGGAGCTCCTTGTGTCTCAAGGGTCTCGAATGATCCAAAGTTCTGAGGGAGGGGTAGCGGGTTCCTTTCACCCTGCCACGGTGGAGAGGCAGATGGGGCATGGTCTCCAGTGTGGGTGAGGGCCGTTCACTTCAAGTGGTGTGGGCATGTGCCATAGCCCTTCTGGGTGCTCTGTGATGTCCTGCCACATCCCCAGGTGATAGAACAGCATAGGGGAATCTGAGAGACTAACCAGGCCGCTGGCCACCTGCCAGAGATCCCTGAACAGTGCTGCCAGATTTAATGAAGTACAAACACAGGATTGCAAATTAAAGTTGAATGTCAGGCAAACGACCTATTCGTTTCCTATGTCACCCAGCATGAACTCACGCCAGCACCTCTGCAGGAGCTTCCAGGCCCTCAGCCTCAGCTGGGGATGCATCACTGCCTCCCTTCATCACTGCAGCTCTGTGGCCTGCAGGAGGCCACCATGGAGCCAAATCACCAAACAGGGGGCTGAACACACTGTCTGGCACTGTCTGGAGCCCAGAAGTCCCAAATGAGGGCGTCTGTTGGGCTTTGCTCCCTCTGAAGACCCTGGGCTCCTTCCACCTCTCCCAGTGTCTGGTGGCTCAGGTGTCCTTGCAAGGTAGTGGGGTCACGCACAACTCTGCCTGGTCTTCACATGGCCTCCTCCTTGTCTCCATGTCGCGTGCATGTGCCAGTCACTGGATTTAGGGACCCCCTACTCCAGCACTCCTCATCTTAACTCCTGACACCTGTGAAAACCCTAGTCCCACAGTTCCAGGTGGGCATGAAATTTTTGTCAAATATTAATCAACTCATGAAAATATTTTTTTAAGTTTTATGGAACATATCTTATACTAAGATGAATCTTTTTCATCTGAAATTCAAATATTGCACAATATACACTAAAAACAATTCATTTTAAATTGAAGTTCAAATACTGTGTAGAAGCTATTTATGCTAAAAAAGTGATTTTCTCTTGCAGGGCTCCTCCCCAGGCCCAGGACAGCTAGAGTGGCCACCCCACCCATGGCTGCACTGCCTCAGGCCCTGTGGTCCCTCGAGGGAGGACAGACCACCTGCTGGAAGCAGAGTGCTGGCTGCCTGCTGTCCAGCCCCGGGTCCTGTGGGGCACGCAGCTCAGACTGTGGGAACTGAATGATGCTATGGGGAAGGAGACACCTCAGGGGGCCTCTTCTGTCCACAAGTAGGGTCCAGAAACTGTCATAGGAGCAGCATGGGCAGCACCAAGACCCGCAGGTGACCCTGAGGGGCACTCATCACGTAGCACTGTCCACTTTGGGCAGCAGGGAGACACAAACACATGGGGCTGCTGTGGTCCTTGAGGATCCACCTGGGTGGGTGAACCTAGGTTGCCACGTCACACACTGGAGTGGGGACAGGACATGGCAGGTGCACCCAGTCGTGCAGAGGGAGCCCCCAAGCAGGCGCCGCCATGTCCAGTTCTCACACCCAGCAGCAGTAATGTGGTGTCCCTGTCACTCAAGTGTACTCTGAGATCTAGAGCACGCTCAAGTTCAGGTGGAGCTGGGCGCTGGCCCTCGACCTGGCCTCATTACCGCACTGGCAGTGCCAGGCGTTGAGTCAGGCTCTCTAGAGCAACAGACCAACAGAGCATCCACAGCTGCGTGATGGTGGGCTGGCAGACACCACAGAGGCTGGACAGCCCCGTGGTGGCCTCCTGCAGGCCAAGGAGCTGCAGTAATGAAGGGAGGCAGTGACGCAGCCCCAGCTGAGGCTGAGGGCCTGGAAGCTCCTGCAGAGGTGCTGGCATGAGTCCATGCTGGGCGAAAGTAGAATCTGGAGCATGACATCCACGAGCAATGGCAGCAGCAACAGATGCACCTGCTGAGAGAGACTGAAGCTTGCACAGAGCAGGATGGCTTCCCCTTGGGCCACTGGTTTTCCATCTGGGCCTATCCCATTGGGCAGTCCTGCAATATTCAGGGTGCCTGACCCACGTGCCCATCATCTGTGGAAAAACCGTCCAGATATATGCTTTGCCAGTTTCCTAGGCATCTCTGGATGAAGCAAGTTGACAGCTAAGATTAACATCACCTGCATTAAGTCGCGCCTGAATCACTGCATGCCAGTGTGGCAGGAGGAAGTGGCACCCCCGAAGCTGAATCCAGGTGTTGGACTGGGCACCCATGAAGACCCAGGGCCCAGGCAATGAGCAGGGACTTGGAAGCTGGGGAGGCCAAGCCTAGAGCCTTTCTGCTCCATCTCCACAGTGCCATCTGGATTTTGGCGCTGGGCTCTGAGGCAGTGTGGATGAAGGGTGAGCAGCAAGCTGCCAGAGCCCATGTAGCCTACCTGCGGACACACGGAGAAGGCAGGTGGCCGGCCACATCCCACTCTGGGTCATCAGTCAGATTTGGCCTCCCGAGGCCCAGCACCACCCAGCATCTGTGACGAAGCCCAGCTGGACTGGGCTGAGTCCTCTGCCTGGGAGGCTTTGGAGGCTGGTAACCAGGAGACTGCACCCCAAGATACCAGCAGCCTCTGAGACTGAGGTTCGCACGCAACTCCTCAAGAGCCTTGGGTCACTCCCACTGGAAGGCTGGCTTTGGAAGACTCTGTTCCCAAGAGAGAACCTGTCCCCACATGCCCTCTGCCCTCTGGAAAACTTAGGACTTCAAATATGACTTGACCCTTGTGAAGAGACCCAGTTGTGCCTGAGGACAGAACGTGGCTGTGCATGGGCCATGGGCCAGGGGAAAGGGCAGCCAGGAAACCCACAGCCCTCCGTTTTTGGGGACCCCTTTTGGGTCAGGCAAGCGTCGGTTCTCATCCTAAGCCACTCTGGGTGAGGGAGTCTGAGCCCTTGTGCATCAAAAGCAGAGTCATGCCTGTTTCTGTAAATGCTTCCTTCGAGATCTGAGATGAGGGTCCTTCCCAGAGGAGAGGCTCTTCCACACAGGGGTGAGAAGGCCCTGAACATCTAAAGTGAAACCAGCCGGACTATTAGGCAGCCAGGAAGAGGGCAGCTTCCATCGACGGGGAGACGTGGGAGCTGCTGTCTCAGCCTCTGAGTCCAGTAGTCGCCCCTGCTGCCTGGCATTTCCCTTCTCCGTCTGGGCAAAAGGGCTCCCAGCACCTCTCCCGGGTCCAGAGCTTCCCCACGACAGACACCAAGCCTTGCTCTCAGGACCTCAGCTCTTCCCCACTCTCCCCACCCTGGAACACCCACTGAGAACGTGGGCCCCACACCCCCAATTCTTGTGCTCATTCGTGGTTGCTTCCCCACCCGGCCCCAGAATGTGAGCTCCGGAGAGGGGCCGCCTGGCAGCTCCCCAGAGCTTCTCAGAGCCTAGAATGGAACTGGCAGCCAGGTCTCTGTCGGTTTCATTATGTAACCATCTGTCATTTGAAGGATCCCAGAGGTTAAATAAAAGCAGGAGTCTCCTAGAAGCCCCCTGGTCCAGTTATGCTTGCTGCTGAAGCCAAGTGAAGACTGACAGGGAGGAGAACCACAGCCACTGGGTCCTTCCCACGCGGCCGAGCCTGGGGAGGGAGAGCCACCCATCACAAAGGCAGGGGACAGCAGGGACAGTGGGAGATGGGGACGGCTGCTCACAGGGCACTGGTTGGCTGGTTGCCGTCACTCCTCTCGGATTCCCTGTCCTCAGAGTGGGCAGATGGCAGGAGAAGTGGTGCTTCAGGGCTGAGCACTGTCCTGCCTGCACCATGTGCCCCCAGCCCGCGAGCTGCATCCCCATGTGGAGGCACCTGGGAAGGCTGGCCTCCACTCACTATCCATCCAGCTAGGACTCGGTGCTTAGCACGTCCATCAGCTCTGGCTGCCGTGACAAGGGCCCCACCTGGGAGGCTTCTCACATTTCTGGAGGCTGAAGTCTGAGATCCAGGTGAGATGGCTGGTTCCTCCTGAGTCCTCGCTCCTTGGCCTGCAGAGACTGCCTTGTTCCTGGTCTCCTGGGGTCAACATGTGGTACATGCCCAGGTCCTGACTGCTCAGATTGGACCTCATTTAGCCTCAGCCAACCCTTTAAAGGCCCATCTCCAAATACAGCCACATTCTGAGGTCCTGGTTAGGGCTACACCACTTGAACTCAGGGACATGGTTCAGCTCACAGGAACACCCAGCACAACACCAGCCTCCTGCCGCTGCTGGCCACTGGGAGGAGGCGGTGAACAGAGCCAGCAGACAGGTGCTGTGAGTGCCAGGCCTCAGGTAGGGGCCTCAGGCAGCTGGTTGCCACTGTGGAAGCTGTGGCCCCTGGGGCATGGCCTCAAGGACACGTCTGGACTGAGTCCAGAGAAAGGCAAGGTGGGCCATGGGCACCTGGGAGAGCAGCTGGCAGTGGTGACAATAAGTGGAGGGTTGTCAGCAGCACTGCACCTGCCTGCTGGCACAAGAGACCAGCGTGGCTGCACCAGGGAACACGAGGCGATGGGGGGGCATCTGCTAGGTCCCAGGACAGCAGGAGGATTCGACTTCAGCCATCACCATGAGAAGCCCTCCCCAGGGCACTGGCCCTAGGAAGGGATGGAAGACAGGAGCCCCTGCAGTCCCCGTGGCTCCGGAAGCCTAGCGTCTGCCCTGGAGCCTCTGGATCTCTTGGCCAGGTTTGCAAGTGCAGCATGGAAGGACGTGGGACAGCAGTGACGCCCCAGCTGGTGGGCAGCAGATCCAGAATGTGGCTCGCTGACCAATCCAGTTCTTCAGTCTTTGACTGCCATGAGCTTTACAGGGTCACAGTGAAAGCAGAACACACCCCACAGCAAAGCCGCACCTCGGCCTGAGCTGTCAGGTGCCCTCCCTAGAGTTTGCTGGAAAGGTGCCAGGCAGGAAGACCAGGTGCAACTGACGCTGGAAGGGACCTGGTGGCAGCAGCAGAGTGGTGCTGCTGGAGCACTGAGCAGTGCAGGAAGTTAAAGAGGCAGAAGTTCATTTCCTGCAATTCGTAGAGCTCAGCTGACTTTGGTTCTGCCCCTAGGCCTTTGGGGGCTGAGAGCCTGGAAGGAGCCTGGGGGAGCTGCTCCCTCCTTGTGGCTGAAGCTCACATGCAGAGGGTTCAAATACCAGAATTGACCCCACTGCCCTTTTCGTAGTGATTTACGATTGAGGCAGCCAGTGCAGGAACACGAGGGGGCTCCTCTGTTCCCAGCTTGCTGGAAGCAGCAGAATGGCCAGGGGAAGTGGTCTGTGTGGCTTCCTGTGGTTCCCCTGTTCCTGGGGGCAGGGAATCTATTTTTAGAATTGGGCCCTACCATGAAGTTCCCGTTGGCCGCTGGACATGACAGGGACTTGCGGTAGCTGTGGCAGGCTGCAACCCGCTCAACGCCAGGTTGGGATTTGGAGTGCCTGTCATCAAGCACATGGTGGGGAAGGCCACTGTGTCTCTCTGCAGGGTTGAGAGGGTTTGTCCAGTCCAGCTGATGCCCCAGGAGTGGCCAAGAATGAAGTCCTCACGTTGGAAACTGACAGATGCTCCGTGGGAGGCCGTGTGGCCGCCAGGCATGACGTCGGCCCAAATGCTGTGCCTCTCTGTGACATCTACCGGAATGCCGCGCCTCTGTGACATCTATCTGAATGCTGTGCCTCTCTGGGCAGGTCTCACGTCCTGCACCCTTAAGGATGACCTGATTTCAAAAGTTCATCTCCTGCCTGACTTCTCATGTTGGGGTGGGCTTCCCCAGGAGCAGACTGTGCACAGAGATTCAAATGTGACTTATTAGGGAGGTGGCCCCCGGCAATGCCCACAGGGGGGAAGCCAGGCAGGGCAGGGAAACCACAGCAGTGGGTGTGTCATGCCACCAATCATCAGGCTTGTGGCCCCAGCAAGAGCCAGAGATCGCTCCCCAGCCCCCCTCAGCTACCCAGCTGCACAAGTGTGGCTGGACCTGGGCTGCTGGAGGGGTGGCATGGCAAGGTGGGCAGTGCTGATCTCTGGGACCCAGAGGGAGGTGCTGGGACCCAGAGGGCAGGCTTCCTGGCAGGGAGTTGTGGGAGGGAAAGCCGTTCCTGCCCACCCATCCATTTCCAGTGCACCCTGAGCTTTGGCTTTCTGTGTCACTCACCACCCCTGCTTCACAGTTAGGAAAAGACTGATCCACTTAAACCTCACCGAAACTACAGCGCCATCTCCACATCCCAGTGTGACGGGAACTGCCACTGCATGCAGGCCCCTTAAGCACCAAGATGAATGGTCCTGGCCCAAAAGGCTTTCAGAGAAGTGTGCCAAGGAAAACGGATATGGAAGGAACACTGGAAGCGGGAGCGGAGAGGAAGTCAGAGCGGGGAAAGTCGTGTTGGGTTTTGAAGGATGGATATGAGCTTGCCAGGGAGCAGAAAATGTTCGAAAGGGTCTGATGCGAAAGCCCTGACTGTGGCCATGCTGACCCTGGAAAGCATTTACTGAGCACCCATTTCATGTGGTGGTTTCCTTCATGTCACCCAGGCAGATGTGCAGTCGGGTCTGAACAGATCTGTTAGCTGAGCACTGACCTCAAACCCATTGCTTTGCATACCTTGTGGATCTTATTTCTCCACATGGAAGCGTGGACTGCTCCGTGACCCAGGTGAGGCAACACTGGAATTCCAAGCCAAGAGACAGGTCTCGGACCAGAGTCCCTGCACCCTGCCCCACAGTCTGTGCCTGGCCATCATATACACAGTCAGTGAGGCAGCTGTCCCCACCTGACCCCCCAGGGAGGGGAAACCAGAGTGATCGCTGAAGGTCTTTGGTGTAACCCCTCCTTCCCCACTCAGCCCTGCCCCCAGGACAGAACCAGCAGGACTCAGAGGAGCTCTGGTCACCCGCCTCCATCATTTGACTAAGTGACAGTCAAGGAGAGGGAGCTGTGGCTGTCCTGGCTACAGATGACGAGAGACCAGTACAGAAGTGAGGCATCGGGGATCACCCGTGAGAATGATGGACAAAGCTCTGGGCTGAAGTCCTGCCCCTCCAGGGACCCTACCCTGAAGGACTGTCCTGCAGTACAGGCAGCAGGAGCTCAGGGGGCAGCAGGGGCAGTGACGTGCATCCTGGGCCCTGGGAGACAGCCCAGGGAGTTCCGTGGGGGGGTTCAGGCTGGGGAGACACCGGGAGTTGGACGGGGAACCTAGCCGTGGTCCTGCACACCCAGGTGAGGCAGCCCAGGGGCTGCCAGGAGCCACCTCATCCCAAGCCTGGCACTGGCTTGCTGCCTTCCCTCCTTGCAGACGAGGAGACTGAGGCCCAGAGCCATGGTGTGATCTGTCCAAGAGCGAGTCTAGCATGTAGGGATGCGCAGACAGGAGAGGAGCTGGAGCAGGGCAGTGCGAGGGCAAGACCTGCAGTTGCTTCTGCCCTCTCCTTCGAGCCAGGCCCTGGACTGGAAGGCCACGGTGCGGGCTTGCTTGGACTTCATCCCAAAGGGGAGAGTGACCAGGGAGGCCTCCATTCAGTGTGTGGAGTGACCAGAACCTGGCTTCAGGGGTGTCCCCGGGCAGCAGGAGGCTGTGAGTGACCTCAGGTCAACGTGTCCTACCTGGGCAGAGTCTAACTGGGCAGTCCCCTCCTGGGCTGTTGGCAGCGTCCCTTGCACATGGACCTGGCATGGCTCATGCCTGTGTGCTCAGCTCACTTAGGTGGCGATGCCTATCAGAGGCCGGGGAGTCCTGCACTTTCCTCCAGATCAGATACCGAGTGGCAGGCGCAGCGCTCCACGGGGCGGGAGCCTCCTGTGAGTCACGCTAGCCAGCGCCAGCCCCGGAGTCACTTTCCCGTACCTGAATTAATAAGATGATTTTATTCTCGTGAAATGCCACATTTCGGGGTAAAGCACAGGAACATTTCCCTGAACCTGGTGTGGCCAAGCCTGGCCCTGACGCCACCAGCTATGGGACCCCAAGAGAAGAGCGGCCTTGGGCCTGGCACTCACTCCTTCCACCCAGTCCCACTATGGTCCCCAACATCCTGCTGCGGGTTGCTTTCCATTTAAACTCAGCACGTCAATGTCTGCCTTTGTTAGCCAGGTTTACCTGCTGCAGAGGGATGTCCGAAAGGGTCTGCTGCGTGCTGGGGGCTTCTGAGGGAGCATGAAACAGAGGAGAAATGCAGGGACCTGGACAGCGAGCTCCACCCGCAACTGACAGCCAAGAAGCTGCAGCGGGGGAGGAAGACCACCCTGGTGGGTTCAGCTCCGACCACGGTCAAAGTGAGCTTGAAGGCAGCCCTTGGGAAGCATCTGACAGGAGAAGCCGTCCTTCAGTCCGCCCTTGCTCTGCGGGCAGTGCTCCTGTTTAATTTCAAGGAGACCCCTTTCCTGTGTCCTGACCATCCCTCCACCCTCTCCTGTCATCTTGTGTGCCCAAGCTCCGCTGCCCCACCAAAATGGTTAAAAACAAAACAAAACCCAGGTCCAGTCATTTACATGTTAGTATAAATCCGTGAGGAAGGGCTCCATTTCCAGCCTGGAAGCCACACCCCTGTTTCCGAGGACCCAGCAGCCACTGAGCTATGGCCACTTGGCTCCTGCCAGGTGGGAGGCCTTCCCACCTGCAGGCTCCCCAGAGCAGCGCACACGCTGAAGCCTTGTGCACACTTGAGAACACACCCTTGGGCCGCAGGGTGGAATTCAGGTCGCAACCCCCAGAGGCCTCCGTGGACTTTCCTGCACCAGGGACACAGTCGGGGTGCCCCCTTGGAAGGAGGTAAGTGGGCAGACGCCCACAGCTCGCACCCCGAGGGCAGGGGCGGCAGGGTACTGCACAGACTGGGGTGCCCGTGGTTACTATGTGGTCATGTTATAAACAGGAGTCTTTTTCCTTTGGGCAACGGCTCAAAACTGTCTGCCAGTGTCCATGTCCCTGTCCCTGTCTGCTGAATCATTTGCTGGGAATTACAGACCCAAATGCCAGCTGACCCATGGGACCCTCTGCTGGGAAAAGCAGGCGGATCATTTCAGCTCTTGTGTGACCCGCCCAGATTCTCTTTCCTCTGTTGGCTCCTCAGCTCCCATCAGCGTTCCCAGGACTCCTCACGTCCACGGCTGAGCACCTGTGTGTGCTTTAAGAGGGTGGTCTTGCTGCGAGTCAGGGAGGGAAGTGAAAACCCCACACTGGTTTCCCAATGAGTCCTGCAGTCACTGCACGAGCTAAGTGCTGGACAGAACCCCTGGGCTGCGGCTCCAGTCACTAAGAGCTCTGTCACCGACACTCCTCTCCCCACAGAGCCCCTGGTTTTCATATCAGCAGAACGAGGTATTGACCTTGGTGGGGCAGCAGCTCCAGGGTGTCACCCAGGCCAGCACCTCCCAGGCATTCTGCATTGTCACCTGGCGTCCCCCGCAGCCTGGAGTCTCCACCTGGCTTTCCTTGAGTGGGAGTGACCGGGGAAACCTGCTGCCTTGCTGCTGTCCAACGGCTTCCACCATGCCCCCTCTGGGCCAGGTGCAGGGTCACACTGACTGCCCTCCTGGGACCAGTCGGGGTCCATGGATGGAGAGGAACGGGTGGCTCTGGGGCCAGGTCATGCGTGGTGGCAGATTCCCTTCTGAGTCCCCTCTGGAGGGTGGCTAGTGGTTGGAAGGCAGGGGCACTACTTCCTGAGCTGGCCACTGGGGCTCAGAGCCACGTCAGTGGGCACCCCTCACCAGAGGTGAGCCTGGAGATTGGGGAGCTTGCCAGCTGTGCAGGCTCCCCCTGATGTCCCAGCGTCTGCAGTCCCTCCAGCCTGGGCTTCACAAAGCTGGATCTGGCAACATGGTGGGCTGATGGACACAGTCCCGCAGAGGACCGGACACACAGCAGTAAACCAAGGGGCCAGTGAGGAGACTCGGTGAACTCCCCCCACACAGGGGCTGGCCGTCCTGAAGGACCAAGTTTTCCAGACACCAGGCAGCACCAAGCCCACCGAGGAGGCGCTGGCCCCTGGGCGCTGCGTGCCAGGTGGAGCCGGTGCCGGAGGCCCCAAGTCATGGTTAGTGGAGGGCAGTCCCACCTGGTCCTCTCAGCCTGACGCGTCTAGTTTGAAAAATAATTTCTCAGACTTTCTTCCCCAGTGCTTCTCACGCTGTTTCCTCCCTGACCCTGAAGCCTCTGGTGGAGCCCAGTGGTGTCTAAATAGAGGACCCCGTCGGTTGCCCAGAGAGAGGCACGTCTCCTCCCGGGAGGTGAGAGGGCTGGTCGGGTGCGGAGGAGGCGCCTTCCTGGAGGGTCCCTCCAGCTGGGGGTGGAGTGCGGAGGACTGACAGGAGCCCACCAGCCTCGGGAGGGATCAGTTGGTGCCCAGTGTCCATGGAGAGAGCCGGCCTCCCCCTGTAAGTCTGTTAAAGGGAACCTGCCCATAGGGGCAGCCCCGAGGGGTCTGGCAGACCTGCCTCCCAGCTCAGCTTTCCTGTCCAACCAGTTGCAGACCTGGGCCTGTGCTCTTCCCTGGACGTGTGGACAAACCACGAGTGAGGCAGGCATCGCAATCCACCCCTGTGGCCTGTGGGACGTGGTGGGGACCTGCTCAGGGCTCAGCCCAGAACCCGGGCTCAGTGCAGGGGGCCCTCCAGCAGGAAAGTGTCCGTCGAGGGGGGGCACTGCACCTCCTGCACCTCATCCCACCCTACTGGGCCCGCACCAGGACTCAGTCCTGGGAAGGAGTCTGGACGCAGGAGGCGGCTCTGGCCGTCTGTGCCCAGCCCTTCCCAGAGCCTGGGTGCCCTCGGGGCAGGAGCCCAGCGCTCCTGCAGAGAGTGATCAGAGGCGTTGGAGGCAGTAACAGCACATTCTGCCTGTTCTCACTTTTTGCCATTTAAAACATTTTAATTTCAAAATCAACACCACAAAATGACTTTCAAGCTGTTTGTGATGATGAAGCCACTCGGGCTGGGAAGCACAGCCCGTGGCAGCTTGTGCACCGTGTCCTTCAAAACCCACATGGGAAACTGAGGCCCAGGGCCCAGAGGCAGAGGCACGGAGCTCCTGCTGCCACTCGCCACCCCCAGGTCCCTCCCCCACAGTGGCCCCACCAGGGCTCTGCCCATTTTCGTTCCATTCACGCTCAGCTGTGTGTTTTCTCCAGATTCTGTTTGTGGGACGTTTGCAATTCATGGTTAAAAAGTACCACATCTCAACTCCATTCAGGAACCTCACATTCCTCGTCTCGCTCCCTCATGAGGAACTGGGGATTCGGGCCTTCCATTGTGGGGTGGAGGTTTTCCTGCAGAGCTGAGCCCCCCATCCCTCCCCATGGGCTCTGAGGAGCAGACCAGGAAGCCTACTCTCCCTGTGATTACTCAACATGTCCAGGGAGTGGATCCTCAAAAGTAATCCCAAGAATGGCTCAGGGATTTTTCATGGCATTTTACAGATGCGGACCCAAGCTCAGAGGGGTGATGTGGTTTGCCTGGGGTCACGCAGCTCAGAGGGACTGAGCTAGGAAGTGACAGTTGGGTTTCTCTTCTAGGACAGCTCTTCCGTTGAATCTAGCTGCCTCTGTTGACCGCTGAGAGGTTCCTGGGGACCTCATGGTCGGAAGGCAAGCTTTCTGAAGAAATGTAGGAGTGTCCTCTCCTTGAGAGAAGACCCTAGAAACAAGGTGCCAGAGCTTTCCCCCCTGCTCCTTTTATGCTCAGCTTTCAAACAAATGTGTTTTGACAATGTTTAAGTGAAAAGAGAGTGAAGAGAGGGATACTTACCAGTTGTGGGGAATGTAATAACCTGTAACACGAAACCACCTTCGTTTATCTTGAAGGGCCTAACCCGGTTCCTCTCAGAACTTCCCATGTCCTGGCTGCAAGAAGAGAACCTCAGTCCAACTACAGGGCTACACCAAGCAGAGATCTGCACCTGGCCTCCGAGTGGGCCGGGGTTTCCACATGAGGGGCCTGGAGACCCACTCACCACTTCCATCCCTGGCAGGGTAGAGACGCCCCAGAGCGCCTCACTCCTGAAGAACCGAGGATCTCAACGCTCTGCCTTGTGTGGTTCTGTCCTATTGTCATTAAAAGATATTTCATTTGTTGGTTTATTTTAAAATAATGTCACATTAGCCAGAAAATATACTTTTATTTTTAAAAGTTATTTTAAAAAACTGGCATTTTGTGAGCACAGTGGTGCTGCTTTTTGTTTCTCTCTCTCTCCAGGGTCGGTGCAGGTTTCCTGAGCCTGGTCAGGTAGGCAGGAGGGTGAGGAGCCAGGCCTGGCCTGGTGGGGCCTCTCTCCTCTCCGGGCATGCTGTGACTGTCCCAGGTGCGCCTGGACCGCTGCTTTCTGACAGAAGTGGAGACCGAAAGCAGAGGCTGGCAGGGAGGCTCCATTGGACCTTGTGAAGTGTTCCCAGCCTCCAGAGACACTTGGAGGTGAGTCCAGCAGGGTTCAAACCAGGCGCCACAGCCAGGCGGCGCTCCGGAGGGGCCTGCTGTCCCCACGGCCCTCCCCTCGTGAGCGGACCTCGCACAGCCTTTGTTTGTTGGTTGGTGCAGGAGCAGCCGCTGACCATCAACAAGTGGGGAGAGCTGCTGCCCGTGCTGCTGTCCTGGGCGTGACCCTGGGCAAGCTGCTCACCCTCTCTGACCTGTTTCCACAACCACACTTGGGGGGGGTGAGCATAGGACCTCCTGCGGGGCCAGGGAGGTGAGGTGAGAAGGACGTGTCCATGCTCCTGCCCTCCTTGGAGGCAGCCTTCCGCTGCAGGTTGCAGATAAACACCTCTCCCTTCAACCCGCTCAGCGGCCATGGTAACCCAGGCCCCATTCACTGACCCTCCAGGAGGAACTGCAAAGTGACCGTCCTCTGGGTGCTCTGCGCGCCCAGTGTAGCAAGGGAAAGAACTGGACAGAGCCAAGGGACAGGAAGGCGGGCTCCCAGAGCCCTGGCCAGTGACAGCCAGGACAGCGTGGTGCCAGGCCCGTTTGGCGAGGCCAGGCCGGGAGGAAGGAGTGCTGCTCATTTCCCAGGAGTCAGGCATGTGGGCTGCCCTCGAGGGAAGTGCACAGGGAAGGAGGCGTGAGGGCTGGAAGCGGCACCGAGGCAGTTGTTACAACTGCGATGGATTATCGCAACTAAGGTGGGTCATTTTATCCCGGTAAATCTCAGAATAATGCAAGTATAGAAGATAATCTGGAATCAGGCACCGAAAAAGAATTCATTCATTTGAAAGAGAAGCTTAGAAAAATCTAAAAGGCACCCATCTTCTTTATTTTCATACCTACTCAAGTTTCATTTTCTAATCTGTCCCCTCCTGCCCCGAGTCCTCACTTCCCAGACTAGGAACAGCCTTGGAAAGCTGCAGGACTCCAGGCACGGGAATCCCACCTCGCTCAAGTCTGGAGCAGGAACAGGCGTTCTTTGCAGTTATCTTTCCTTGGCCTTTGAGAGTACTCTGGAAGTTTTGCTACTGAAATTTTCTCTTGCCATCCCGTTTTAGAATTTTCCAGTGAGATAAGAAATCTAGGCTCTATTTGGGAGCAACAAGCGGGGAAGGGGCAATAAAAAAGGAAAATAGGGGAAAAAGCCAGTGTCTTTCTTTGCACATCCAGAGGATCTACAGCCCGGAAGTCTTCCTTATTCCATTCTTGTTTTGGAGACAGAAAATCCGTCTACAGTGCTTTCTGCTGATTTGCAGGGCTTTTAAAAAAGATTTAAAAAACTTTTGTGACTCAGAATTAATAGTTTAAGGGTAAGAAGAGTGAGAGAGGGCTTCCTCTGGGCCCCGTCCCACACCCTGATAGAGCCACAGAAAGCCCCAGGGATGGGCCAGCTCCCAGGATGCGCTGCTGTGCTGGAGGACAGGCTGGCAGGCTCCCAATGGCAGAGGGACCTCTGGTCCCCAGGTGAGCACTGCGCAGGAAGAAACCTAGTCAAGAGATGTTCCTTACTCCTGGCACTGTCCCCTTACTGGGGACTGTCCCTTTGCAGTAAGAGGCTCCTTAAGACTAGCTCCACCCAGGAGGAGGCAGCCTGTGTGCCAAGCTGCCACTGGTTCCTGAGAAGGGCTGAGGGAGTGACGTCCACCCCTGCCCTGTGCACCCCTGCTTCCCAAGCTACCAGCAGGAGCCTGCAATAGCCAGACCTGCTTCATCACCTGCCCACATTCTTGCAGAGCTCTGGATGACCACAAAAGGGCCACCCCGCGGGCTTCAGCGTGTGGAGAAGGGGCAGCATTTTCCCGGGCACTGGGGTGCTGAGTCACATCTCCTTCCAGCTGCATAGCAACACGCCCATCCCTGTTGTGGTCCCTTCCACATGTGCTAGGGCGCCACTCACCAACCGCATTCCCTCCTAATGGATGGAGCGGGCCACGCAGTGCAGGGCCAGGGCCCCAACTGCAGTTGGGTTCTGCGGCTCCTGCCGCTCATGCTCTGGGAGCCGCCAAGTCGGCTGGTTCAGGGCCTAAGGTCTCCTTCAGCAGCCTGCTCTGAGCAGCAAGTGGGTGCTCAGTTACTGGTGCTGATTGTGAGGCCCTGAGAGGAGGCCTTGGGCGTGGAGAAGTGCCCAGGACTCGCCAGCTGTCCCACAGAAGGCTGCAGCTCCTGCAGCTCCTGGTGGTCTCTTCTCTTTCCCAGACCGGGAGGGTGGGTGGACTGCAGGGCGATGCGGGAAGGGCCGCGGAGCCCATACCCCTTGCCTTAGCGGTCTGCACCGGCCCCGCCCTCATGGGGATCCCCAGGCTGGGAGGAGGAGGCCAGTGGCTGCGGAGCTCAGAGAGGACACAGAGGAGGCTGGGCGAGTGCCGGACTCTGCCTGGCACTAGGACCTGCCCAGACCAGCTCCTGGTGGCCGAGTGGGGAACTGCAGCTGGTTCCGGGGCGCGGGTGAGGGAGCTAGAGGTCCCAGGAGAAGCTGCTGCCCTTTGCCAGGTGAGTTTCCTCGGTGAGCAAGCGGATGGAGGGAAATGCCAAACACCTGGCGGCTCAGATCGCGCTCACTGAAGACAAGGCCGCTAAGGAGATGATGGCGGAGAGAGGAGGTGCAGAGGAGCCGCCGCTGGCTTGAGGGACAGATTGCACTCTTTCTTCCCTGTGTGGGGAGGGGACGCCCACAGCCCAGGCACTCAGGGCGGCTCCCGGAGTCCACGTCCCACAGAACGGCCGGCACCTTTGTGATAACACTTGCCGCCCCTCATGCTCGCTGGGTACGGGACGGCCATGTAGTCCTCCCGGGTCGGAGGAGGGTGTTCCTGGCACAGGAGCGGGTGGGGCAGTGGCCTCCGTCCTTGGACTGCGTTTCTCCAGGGCTCCCGGCTTGGCTGCGCCTGAGACCTGAACACCCGTTCCAGGAGTTGGAAGGGATGTGGCCCTTCCTTAAGTGGATGCTGCGGTTTGTCCCGCGTGCGCGGATGACTCGGCGTTCCTGCTGGAGTCCCCCGAGCAGGCCCATTCCATGCTCACATGGAAATCAGAACTGGGAGCGCATCCCGGGCCAGGCGTCCAGAGGGCACCCCTGAGGCCACCTCTGTCCTCAGGCTCTTCCCGCCAAGCATGAGCTCACGGGAAGCAGGGGGCCCCACACAGGGTGACGGAGGGGCAGGGATGCTTGGGCAAGGTGAGCTCAGGCAGGAGCAGGAGTGACTGCTCCCCACCACCAGAAGGCTAGTCAATGACCACGTGGTGGGTAGGTAATAGCAGGGGCCACTGAGCAGGGTCAGGCACTGGGCTGTCGGGCCCCACCCTCCTGCTGCCCTGAGCTGGCCCTGCCTCTGTCCCTCTCCCCCAGATGAGAAAACTGCTGGTGATGAGTGGGCCGTGGCCGGAACAGAAAGTGCAGGTCCACACGGAGCTGTGCACACTGGGACCATGACCTGCCCTTCCCCTCCCCTGTGAGCAGCTGGCCAGCAGGCAGTGCCTGAGGTGGCCTCCGAGTCTCATGTGTGCCTAAGGTCCCCTCCTTATTGCTGCAGACCCCACTTCTGGATTCCTCTCCAACGTGGGGCAGGGACAAGAGGTGACCAACACTGAGTTGCAAGGTGGGGATGGTGACAGAGTTGCTTTGGAGGCCAGGGAGGCCTGTTTGGTAGGCTGGGTCGGGCCTGGGAGCTGGGAGGACGAGGGCATAGCAGAGTGGATGAGTCCAGGGTGAAACGTCCATCTCTCGGGGGGCAGAGCTTTCTGGCTGGAGGCGGGAATCTCACGGGCATCTTGGGTCATGGTTTCGATGGCTCTGGTTACCATCTTTCTTGCAGGCAAGGAGCCTCTGAGGATCTAACACAGCCAGGACCCGGAGAGGCATGCAGTGCCAGCCTGTTCTGGGAGCCGCCTCTGTCCAGGTTCCCCAGGTGAGGGCCTGCTCCATCTTGGACCCCCGTTTCTCCAGGGGAGCAGGGGAGCTGGGGTCCAGAGTGGGCTGGAACCTTCCCACCTGCTCCCTGCCCAGCTGTCACTTCTGGCCCTGTGCCTCAGCTTCCCCATCTGGAACACTGGCTACTGCCATCACCCACTCCTCAGTCACGGGTCACCCTTAGGATGCTTAGTAGGAAGCTGGGGGCAAAGATGGTGGTTCATGCCCCAGCGATGACACTGATCGTTGTTGCTGTTGTCGTTAACAAGCAGACGGAGGCCCAGAGTGGAGAGCGATTGGCCTGGGTGACCAGGACCCGCTCTGACCTTCGTTGTCCAGGATCGCCTCTTCACCACGGGGCTGCCCAGGAGCAGAAGCCCTGCGCTGAGAGGAGAGGCGGGAAGCACCAAGCCCCACCCTGGGATCCCACACCTGCCCCCGGGGAGGCACGGCCTCGGCTCCAGATGAGAAGAGAAAGCGCAGGGTTCTCTCCCCTGGAGGGAGGGGGCCATCAGTGCCTGGGTGCCTCGGTCCCCACCTACACTGGAGCTCCAGGCCAGGTGGGATGCAGGAAGGAACTCGTCCTAGGAAATGAGGTGGTGCCAGCCTCACCCCTCCTGGCCTCCACATGCCCTCCAGCGGGCGGGTAGACACCTGGCCTCCAGTTCCCTCCAGGCATCCCTGTAGCCCTTTCGGGATTGGACAATGGTTCTGAGCATGGCGGGGAGCAGCCCCAGCCATGCACAGGGACACTGGCTCCTGAGGCCTGTCGAACAGAAGTGAGCTGCCAATTCACAGGAAGGCCAGGTCCTGTGAGCAGAGTGCTCTCTCCAGGACACCATCCTGCAAGACCTCAGGTGGTGGCCAATGACCGGAGGCCAGCAGTGTGTTGGGGGCGGGAACACACGCAGGCCCTCACTGATCACAGGGTGAGCAGTCCCACCCAGCGTCCTGTCTGCACCCAGGATGGGCAGGAGGACCAGATCGGATGAGACAAGAAGCGGCTGGCAGCTAGAGTCCAGTGGCTCGTTGGCCTGCCACCCCAGCCCACTCTTAGCAGGCACCAGCAGGGAAGTCACAGCACCTTCTCCTCTCTGCGTTTTCTGTCCAGAATAAACCATGAAATCCCTGAAAATGTGCAGGAAACCCATCCAGCGTTCCAGATGAGGAGTTTGAACACAGGTTGCTGTCCCCTTAGGATCCCCAACTGGCCTCGGCTGGATCCTGAGGCGAGCTCCTCAGACGGCTCAGGGAATGTGCCGTTCATGGAACTAAAGAAGTGAAACAAGCCAGTGGGCAATAGGGGCTGGTGGGGAGTGGTCTGGATCGCAAGCACACACCCTGGGGGAATTCTTAAAAAAAAAAAAAAAAAGATTTTTGTGAGTAAAAACATTTTCTAAACTAACATTCATGATTGAAGAATTTTAACTGCAGGGAGGGGAAGCGATAAAGAGAACCCGGTATTAAGGCGGAGCCCGGGAGTCCTCCCAGCACAGCATCCCTCCTACTAGGTCCCTGTGGGAATCTGTACTGCTCAGCAGCTGCCCCCTGCCTTGGCTGCCCAGAGTGGCCTCGATTTCCTGGATCAGCAGGTGCAGCCAGTTCACATCTGTCCCGAGATGATGAAGCCATGATCAGACTGGGTGGCAGAGGCGTGGCCTTGGCCTCCTGGCACCCACACGCCTGCCTACTCTCCTGAGGCAGCTGGTACCCGCCTGGATTTGTTGCCTCAGCTTCTCTTGATGGAGCAGGTTCTCCTGATGACATGGTGGACAGAGGGGAGGCAGCCCCCTCCGGGAGTCTCCGTTTCCTGATTTTCAAGATGAGGGGGACAGCTGTCTCTAAGGCTGCTCTGGCCTCTGGTGCAGATGACCAGATGCCCGCTTTGCCTGGGAAGGTCCCATTTACGTTTGCTGACAGGTCATCCTCCAGGGTCACCCCCACTCCCCAAGACGTCCCTGTTTGCATGGCACTGTCACATTCCCTCCTGTGGTTCCACTGCTGGAACAAACCAAGCCTGCAGCCCACCCTAGCTCTGGCTTTCCAGGTGCAGAGGCCCATACCTTCCTCTTATTATTTAAACCAGTTTGGATACCTGCTGCTTGCACCTTCCTAGTCTGCTGAAGTGGTTTTCTAAGGTCACAGGGCGCCACAGCTTAGCATCTTGGGCTTCTCACTGAATGAAACAGCATGTGAAAGCATCCGGCACTGAGCACACTCAGGCATGCTTCAAGAATTAGGTTTCCCTTCCTTCCCTATTGGACTTGAAACAATTTCAACGACATCATCGGAAATTAGATCTCCAGACTGCTCATGGAGAATTGCACTCCTTAGTCTGGACTGTTGGGGCTTTTTCAAGTCATTGCATGACTTGGGAAATATTACTACGATGCCCTTATTCCCCCTGAGATGTGATATGTGTCACACGAACCCATTTGAAATTCAGAGGAGCACTTGAACGCGGGGTGTTGGGTGTGAGATTGGGAGCCCTTGGGTTTGAAGAAGGGCTTTTGCACAGTTCTGCTTGCCACTTGGGACACACAGGAGCACAGACAGGGCCCCTTCCCAGGTAGACAGGCAAAGCTGTCCACAGTGTGACTCGGGGACCCAGACTTCTTCTGCAGGGTGGTTGGAGTTCACAGCCTGCCCTATGTCCCACAGGGACTGAAAGGAGAAATGCTAAGGGCCTCTCCTTTCCCTGCCCTCCACCTGGACCACGGCTGGGCCTCTGTTCTGAGTGCAGGAGGGCACACAGGGCTGTGACCCCCACCCCAGCCTGCAGAAACCAGGCGGCTTCCCATCGCATTTCAGCAGCGGCATCTGGGAGCCGTGGAAGCTGTGGTGCCCCCTTGGTGGCAGGAGCTCAGGCAGCTCAGGGAGGCCCGGGCAGGACATGTGCTCTCATCCTGGTTCTCGAAGCCCCTACGGGTCTGCCCACCTCAGTGTGACGGTGTCCTTCTACCGCCTGTTTCAGAGGCCGGTCAGGCTCCACAGGCCTCACCAGGTGCCACAGGGTCCAGGCCATGCTCTCAGCCACGGCCAGTGAGGAGCGAGGAGTGGGCACTGAGAGCTAGGTGGTTGCCTGCTGAGAGGGGCACACAGCACGCCTGGTCACTCTGTGGCAGTGCTCCTCAAGGCCACTGCGGGACATGAGGGGCCAGCCCATGCCCCGGGTGGGGAAGGTAGAGGAGGAGGTGACAGCTGAGGCTCCTCACCACCCTAACTGAGACCAGACAGTCAGGAAGCCCAGGACACCCCCTTGCCAGCCTGCAAGTCCTGAGCATGCCGTCCTCCTGGTCCCCACCACCGTTGTGCCCTGAGGCTCCCCAAGGGCACCCAAGACTGAGCCCAGACTGAAAGACCCTGTCTGATTCGCCTTCATTCCCAGAGTTGGGGCCAACGTGCCCTGGGAACCAAGAACACAGAGACAGGTGGGGACGTGGTCACATTCTGGACACTTCTGCTCCAGGACCTCAGGGTGAGGAGTCAACCTCTTTCCCCAGGCCCCAGGTGTCCCGGACCCTCTGCCAGCAGCTGATGGACCGCTGTAGGGCCATGCTCACGGGACATGGAGCACAGATGCTCATGGCGTCCGTGCACACCAGCTTGCATCCCCTGGCTGCTTGGCTCCCTCGCCCCTCACCCCCACTCTTCCTCCAGGGAGCTGTGGCTTTGAGCAAGTGGGCATCATGCTGTCTGGGTCCCTCACCCAGCTCCCAGGCCATGAAGGGCCATGCAACTGGTGGCTCCTCTCTCTGAGCTCTGCGTCCCACACCCCACTGGGATGACCTCACAGTAACCAGCTTGTCCTGTGCCTGGAAAGCCTGTCCCTTCTAACCAGATTCACAGAACACAAGAGCAGGCCCTTCTCCGCAGAGGTTGGACGGGACCTCCCTGTCAGAATGTAGTCCCTCAGTTACTGCTTGTCATCAAGGACGGGCTTGAAACCCATCCCCTGGCCTGTGCAGGGCCACTGCTGGGGTCGCAGGAGTGCCAGTCCTGGTGTGAGCCCGTGTCACTCCCCTGGCATGAGGGAGTGTCTCCTATCATGTCCTCTAAGCTGTGCTCAGGGAGGACACCGGGGGCCCCCAAAGGGCTGGGGCCATCTCTCTGTGAGGGAAGGGGCAATTGTGCAACAGGCCTGCAGGGAGTTAAGGGGCACCACTGTGGGGCCATTCGCAGGCAGAGTGTCCATGTGGGAAGGAGAGTGGCAGAGGGCGCGGGAGAGTCCAGGGCTCAGTGGCCCCATGCAGTGGGAGTCACGCGGGCTCAGGGGCCAGGCTGCCGGGATGGCACTGCGACTCCACTCACCCATGGAGGGACGTGGGCAGTGACATGGCCACCTGTGCCTCTGCTCACTCCTCCTTGGCAGGGATGGTGGGGCTGGGGCCTGGGGGCCAGTGTAGCTGGAAGTGGGGCAGCAGCAGGGTGGGCCACATGGGCCTGTCCAGCCCAAGAAACACGCAGGGCTCCTCGTCATTCCATCACACAGTGTTGTCCAGGGCACAGTTGAGGGTGGGACTCCAGGAGCTGCCCGTGATCATCCTGGTATGCAGGAGCCCTCATACCGTGTCAGTCGGGCTAAGCTCTGGTGGTGGTGCATTTGATTCCCGACTCTGAGACACACAAGTGTGGGTGTGTCCGTTTCACAGCTGAGGGAGCGAAAGCTTCCCAGCCGTGAACCAGGGGCTGGGCTGGACTGGAACGTGGGTCCAGCTGGTTTAGGGGTGAGTGTTTCACACACCAGGACCAGAGACTGAGGCCTGATAGGGAAAATGTGGTTGAAGATGAGTCGGGGCGTACGGAGAACTGAGCCTAGGTTTGGAGGACTCTGCAAGTGAACATGTCTGCGTCACTGTCACCCAGCTTAGGCTGCACCCTGACAACACTTCAAAGGCCATCCTAAGCCACCTGGCTGTCAGCCCACACAGGAGACCCCATCTTGAGCACTCTTGTGAGAGGGTTCTGGCCACTCAGGAGCAGTGCATGCATATACGGTCCCAGCCAGAAATCTCCCAAAATTCAGCATTGCATAAATCTAATTACAACTGAATTTCCTTTTTTTGTAGATGTGACTGGATCTATATATCGATTCTCCAAGGGTTTCATTTGTGATTCTTTTTGGTAATATCTTTTTACTGATAATATGAGGTCATTTTCCCCTTCAACGAAATGTTGTATTTTTTTTTATATTTATTTCTGTTTCATTTCTGGAAATTATTCTTACGATTACAAACAATTTTAGATATTGGTAGTATGTTAAAGCAAGTTTAGATATTGACCTCTTAATTTCTTTTCTATTTTCTTTTTTTAATAATCTGTGTGTGTGTGTGTGTGTGTGTGTGTGTGTGTGGTGTGTGTGTTACTAGGGATGGAAACCAAGAACCCTCTACCAGTGAGCTATATCCCCAGATCATTTTTTTGTTTGAGTCAGTTTCTCACTAAGTTGCCTAGGCTGGCCTCAAAATTATGATCTTCCTGCCTGAGCCTCCAGTGTTGCTGGGATTACAGGTGTGTGCTCAGTAACCTAATTTGTATTTCATTTTTAGTGTGTCTGTGTATTTGTACATTGATATGCTCTGACTTTCCTTTTTTCCTAATAATTTTTATCCCTTTCCCTGGTAGATTTTGTTCCATTCACTAGTACCTGTTGTTTTTTACACACTATACTGTCTATGATATTTGTCATCCTTTGTACTCCTTGTAGTTTATTCTTTGCAGAAAGGAAGGAAGATTATTTTGTCTATTTTCTCTTATCCTTGAATTCTACTAACTCCTACCTATAATCTAACCACTTTCTCACCTTTCCTGGGATTATGTATTTGATTATGTAGTCTGGCTTTAGATCTGTGAGATCATTATTTATTGTTTATTCATGTTGGACTGGTGGGTGATAACTTTAATCTGTTCTTTTGTGTGATTTTTTTTTTGTACACAGGAGAACGTTATCACACTCTTCAAATCTTTAAATATCTTTAGACACAGTGCTTCTAATTTCACTTTATTGGTTTTTTAAAAATGTTTTTAGAATTTATTTAGTTGTTGAGGGACCTTTTCATTCATTTATATATATGCAGTGCTGATAATCGAACTCAGTGTCTTACACCTGTGAGACAAGTGCTCTACCATGCCACATGCCACAACCCCAGCCCTGTTTTTTTTTTTTTTTCTTAGATGTAAAAAATTTTTCCTGGAACCAGGTACAGTGATGCATGCCTGTAATCCCAGTGATTTGTGAGGCTGAGGCAGGAGGATCAAGAGTTCAAAGCCAGCCTCAGCAACAGCAAGGTGCTAAGCAACTTGGTGAGACCCTGTCTCTAAATCAAATACAAAATAGGGCTGGTGATGTTCTCAGTTGTCAGGTGCCCCTGAATTCAGTCCCTGGTACCAAAAAAATTTTTTTTTTCCTGGAATAACTGTCACTAATACATTCTTCTGAAAGAGTGAATTGGGAAACAACATATTTTTTTTTTAGGTTTTTCTGCCCAAACTTAGAAGACAATTTCATTGTAATTTGGCCCCTTAAAATTGGCATCTCTTACTTGCCATTCAGAACCTAAACTGATTCAAGAGTACTCCTGCTACTGACCCTGAGTTCATCTAGTGTCTTCTCTGTTGTTATTGAAGAATATAGCCAAGATTCCTGGCTCATTTTAGGGGGCAGTACTACCTAGATACCAAAATGAGTCAAAGCATGCCTTGTAAGAATAAGGGTGCAAAAATCTTTAACAAGGTACCAGTAAGCCAAATTCAGTAACAAAATGAATTATACAACATGACACTGTCCAGTATATCCCAGGAATGCAAGCTTGAATTAACATCCAAAAAATCAATTAATGTAATGCACTATGTTAATATAATAAAAAACAGAAATCACACATTCTTCTCAATAGACAGAAAAAAAGACATTTAACAAAAGTCTTTCATAATAAAGCATTCTATAAACCAGGAATAAAAGGGAATTTCCTGAACATGATACAGAGCATCTAGTTATACAGCTAACATCATAATGTTGAAAACCTAGCTGTCTTCCCCCTAAGATCAGGGGCAAGGCAAGGATATCCACTTTTGCTATTTCTATTTAATACTATGGAGGTTCCAGCCAGAGCATTTGGACAAGAAAAGGTAATAAAGGTATCCAGGTTGGAATACACATAAAATCATCTCCATTTGCAGGTGACAATATATAGAAAATCCTAAATAAATCAAGACACATCACAAGAAAAATAGAACTGAGTTCCGTTGAAGATATAAGATCAATCTGTAAAAATCAGGGCTGGGGAGATAGCTCAGCTGGTAGAGTGCTTGCCCCGAAAGCACAAGGCCCTGAGTTTGATCCCTGGTACTGCAAAAAAAAAAAAAAAAAAAAAAAAATCTGTAAAGATCAGTTGTATCTTTTTTGGCAGTAAACAAACCTTAATTGAAATTGACCTAGTACTATAATGAAGAAGAAAGTACTTCAGAATAAATTTAACAAAAGACCTTAATTTACATTCTGAAATTACAAAATAGGTACACAATGACTTGTCCATGAAAACCTATAGCCACATTTTTTTATAATAGTCAAAGATTGGAAACAGCCCAAATGTCCATTACTGGAACAAATGGTAAACAATATGGTCCATCTATATACAGAAATTTTACTTATAGAGCGTTTTAAATGCTTAGACTTGCTACAACTTGGAGGAACCTTGAAAACATTATGATAAATGGGAGAAGTCAGCTCATGGTCCATGTATTAATGATTCTATTTGTGTTAAAGTCCACAGTAGGGTTATCTATAAAGACAAAAGCTAGATCATTCATTATTTAAGTCTAGGTGGGTAAGAGGAGGAGTAACAGCTAAAGGGTATAGGTTTTCTTTTTGTATTGACAATATTCTTGAAAGAGACTTGGGATGGTTGCACATATATATAAATACAGTAAGAACCATTGAATCGTTCACTTAAATGGGCTAATTATCTAGTATGGAATTCTATCTCAATAAAGCTGTTAAAAATAGAGGTAGCTGTTTTACCAGCTTGAATTACCCTTATATCTATGTGCCTCCTTTTTGCACCCCTTTTTCACATCATTCCTTCTCACAGAAAGTTGCATTCAGGGTCTGGCCTACTCCTCTCGGCAATGAATATTTCTTGATTTTATTTGTAGTATCACTGTAGCATCCAAAATGAACTGTTTATTTCCTGTTTCTTTCCACATGGTTTCCAAGAGGACTGGCAAGAAGCAGAACTAGTTACTCCTTCAAAGTATATAATAGTATCTCAAGGCCAATGTGCTCTCCAAACACAGATGTATTTCAGCCCACAGTTTGTTGTCCAGCTCCTCACTCTTCTTCAGTATCAGCAAAACACAGACTTAACAGGGAATGGAGTCTACCTCCATAATGCAACATTTAGGTCATCTTTCACCATTTTATAAATTAAATCCAGAAATCCAAGATTTGGGTTCAACAACTGTATACTATTTCTTAATAGTGAACTTGAGCAAGTTACCTGTTTCCTAATCTCTTAAATGAGGATGATAACAGGCTTTAACTGATTGCTTGAGAATAAAGATTGATAAAGGCATGAGTTGACCTTTGATGATTCTAAGGGAAGAGACATGGAGATTTGTAAAGCTAATCTGATAATTTTATGTAGGTTCAATTTTTCTTTATTTTAAAGTAAACACACACACACACATACATACACATAAATTGCCCAAACATAATATTGTTCAGTGTTTTTGTTGTTTTCATTCTAGAGTGGGAATGAATATCAGAACCACGTTCTCACTTTCTCCAAGACATATACTGAGTTAAAAGGTTGCAAGGATGTGGACAGAAAGCAGAAAAAAGAAGAGAGTGTCAGGACTTGGAGATTAATGAGAATTGATAGTCCCATTGAGCCAAGACTGACACATCTGTTTTTGCCCCAGTAAAGACTGCTTAGGCTGTGTGTATCAGTCATGTCACTGAATGTTATTCAGTCTAGTGAGGGTTATTGTGACCTCAGTCTTATCTTTAACTGTATGGTCCCTCTTCAATGCTTTGGATGAAGCTCAGTCAGTAGGTGTAATAAGCTTTGTTGGATAGGGAGGAAATAAAAGTTACCATTATGGAAATATATAGGACAGTTGTAGGCAGGTACTGTGGACTTCCAGTTGGAAAATTCCATTGCCCTTGAGATGATCCTGGGTTTGTAGAGTTGTAGAGAACACTTAGGGAAAATTAAAATGATCTTATCTCATACCTAGATTCATGTCATGATTTTGGCATAAGTAATTAGACTGAAACTCCATAGTTCTTTAGTAGATTCTCTCTGGTTGGGATAGGGCCAGGATTTTCCCAGACTGCTTCTGACCTTCCTCCAGGGAAGAAAATGACCTTTCTCATTTCTCCATTTGAAAGCTTTCAGGAAAGCCTGACCTTTCATCATTCTTTTCCTCTAGCTCTGTCTTCTCATGGCTGCTTCACCAAGAGAAGAATCCAGAGGAGAACTGGTCAACTCTTGGAATTTAAAGTCTTGACCCATTTGAGTCAAATTGTTTCCAAAATGTAATCATTTATTTTACAGCATGTGAACCTTTTTATCACTAGTCCTTAAACTAATTACCTGATTTACTCCAAGGTGGTAAATGATGATTGTCAAAACAGTCCCATGCCTTCATTAGATGTCCTTCTTTTTTTCCAACCAGTCCCAAATCAACTTAACAGGGCATTCAATATCTCCTGAGTCCTAGTCTTCTGACAGAGAGGAGAAATTAACTTCAGTAGAGGGAATGGAAGACACTTTTATTGTAAAATTGCAACTTTACAAGGAGGAACCAAGTGGTTAAAGGGGACTCACAATATGAGAAATACTATTTACTCCATAGAATGGGGTATTTCAATTTGTTAAAATGGAATTTATCATTGGTTGGTATTTATTTCAGTATGTGACACTTTGTGATGCTTTTAGTTAGCAGTATGACCAGAAACAGAATTCATAGAGATTTGGGATCTGGCCAGGAAATCAGAGAGCCTAGTATTATTAACAAAACATATGCCAAATGCAGGGAGCCCAAGACCCTATACATTGTCCACAGAAAATAGTGTTCAGTTAGGGAGCATGCTTGTAAAGCATTCTTCCAATTTTGACAGATGGAAAATTCAACTGAAAGTAGCTTACACAAAACACAAGGAAAATGAACAGCCCACAAAAGCCCCAACTTTCTCCATGTTTTAAATCTAGAGGTAGTCACTGCAGCCTGCCGCAGCCTCTCAGTGACCTCACAAAGGACTGCTGTGATGTGTAATTCTCTGGGCTGCCATCCTAGTGCCTTGTGTTACAGGAAGGTCACAGGATGTGGTGACTGAGCCCGAGGAGTGTGGGGAGCCTGAAAGCACTCGGCTTCAGTCACACTTACAAACACATTTCCTCCCATCCCTCAGGCTGCCAGCTCTGATATTTTGTTCCTTTTTTCTCGAGTTCCCTGGAGTGCCCTTTTCTACCTTTTCCCTTTCCACCTAAAATGTTTGATCAGGTTTCACCATTAATATTTGTGTTTGTGCTTCTAGCAGTTGAAGATGTTCAGGAATGTAGTCATGGATTTCTCTTAGAGGAAGCGGAATGCATGGGTCTGAAACACAGGGATTTGTACAGACATGTGATATTGAAGAACAAGAGCCACCTCATCTCACTGGGTAAGATTCAGAATTTGAACTTAGAAATTCCTGCTATTACTTTGGATCATTTTTAAATAACTAGTGGGCATTTGTGACCTCTTTTTCTGGGAAAATGGATTGTGTTTTGTAAAATGAGCAGTAGCCATCATCAATGAAGACCTCCATCCTTGGCACAGTTCAGAAATGCTCTGTGTCTTTTTCTAAAAATTTGTATGATTTTTCTCTCTTCTTTAACTGAAGTACCAGGTGCAAATTTGTAGCTCTTAACCATGTGGTCATTTTTTTTTTTTATATATATCTGCTGGGTTGAACTTTGCTTTATCAGCTAGATATGTTCTATTTATTGGGGAAAGGGCAAGAAGTCTGGATTGTTTTGAGGAATGAGTTGAGAGGACCTTGCCCGTGAGTGTGGGTAAGCAGTCATTGGGTAGCCATCATACAGGATAGCTGCTGCTTAGTGAGGCACCAGCACCCCTGAAATATCCAGCTTGAGTATCACTTCACTGACCAAAAATCTCTGATAAAGGACTGAAATCTACACACTAAGCCTTTTCTAAGTGAACTTTCTTTTTACTCCAGATACCTCTTACTACAAAAAGGTTAGGTGCTATTCTTTTACTCCCGCATCATTATATTGTAGATTATTGGGATCAAGTTTCTTCAGGTCTTTTTAAAAATTTTATTTATTTATACATTTCTTCATTCTATACTTTGTAGCCTTAGTTCTCATTTTACCTACTTCCTCTTGAATTTTTCTTATTTTATGTTCTTTACCCTTGATTGTACATCTCATTTATCCATTCTCTGAAATAATATATACTTATTTTCTAATTTCATTTTGGGTTTAGAAGAGTGAACAAAGACTATATGATATATTAACCCATTTTGGGTCATAGTCCCAGAATTTGCACACATGTACAAACCTAAATATAGTACATGATATTTAACACATTTATATAGCATTTAATAAAATTATAGTAATAGCTTTGTTATAATAAATGACAGTAATGTGAATATAATATATGTAATATCTAGATTATGATTTCTAACCCATTTTAATGTCAATTTCATTGAAATATTCACAGAATTGAAAACTTTGGAATTAATGGGTTAAGAAATTTTTTATTCTTTTCTGTAACTGGAACATGCCTATACATTTCTGCATGAAGGGCAGGAAGAGCCAATAAAGCAAGTGCTTGAAAATCAGGATAATAGGTTAAAAGGGTTTCTGATTTCAGTAACAAGGAAGTGGCAGAATACAGGTTAAGTCTAAAGGATAGGGCTGGGGCTGTAGCTCAGTGGCCAGGCACTTACCTAGGATGTGTGAAGCAGTGGGTTTGATCTTTAGCAGCACATAAAAATAAACAAATAAAATAAAGACCTGCTCTCCATCTACAACTACAAAAAAATTAAAAAATAAAAAAGACTAAAGGACAGACAAGAGAATTCAGGTTCAGAAAAAATAAGCCCTGGTTAGTCTGGTTTCCCATATTTTTAATGCCTAATGTGTATTAAAGGTTGATTATATCATATTGAATTAAACACAGCCTTAATTCTTTAACTTGTTTTTCTGTTATTGATGTGGTAACCAGGCAATCTTTTTAAAAAATTTTGGGGGGATTAGGGAGGTACTTGGGACTGAATCTGGGGCACTTTACCACTGAACTACATCCCCAGACCTTTAATTTTTTTTTAAGATGGAGCCCCACTAAGTTGCTGAGGGCCTCACTAAGTTGCTGAGGCTAGTCTCAAACTTGTGATACTTCTGACTCAGCCTCCTGAGTCACTGGGAGTACAGACATGTGCCACCATACTCAGCTGGATGATCATTTTTTATTGAACCCCTCAGATGAATATGAACAAAACAGAACATTATGACTCTCATCAAATGTCTCAAGTTTTGTTTTTTCTTTTACATTTTATTTTTTATCTTTTTTCATATGGTTCAAACTTTGGGAATTTTTCAGGCATTTACTTCTTCTTGCTTTACATTCAGTTTTACTGTCTACACCTACATCGGGATATTAATGCCTTTTGGAGAGTAAAACTCTATTTACCTTCTTATCTTGCAGACATACATTCCAGGAATCAGATGAAGAAGTTATTAAAAAAATAACAGTAATATCACTTTTGAAAATGAGTTATTCTAAGGGGAAATAATGGAAATGTGTTGAAGCACAATCTTGGATGTTTATGTTCTAGAGGTGATATGGAAGTCAAAAGTCAGTTTCAAACACAAACAGGAAAATCAGGAGGAAAAAATGCCTACTATGAACCGGGACATGACTCGTACTCAACACCAGAGACTCAATTCAGCAGAGAGACTGAATGAGTTTAAAGACTGAAAAAGCCTTCTTTTCTGCTCCAGACTATGCTCAACATTAGTTAGTGCACACTGGTGAGAAATTCTGTGTAAGCATCCTGGGAAGACATTTCTTACTGATTCAGAATTTCAGACAGTTCACACTGGTAAGAAAACAAATGTGAAGAATGTGGCCAGGCTTTTAGTTTGCAATCAACTCTTACTGGTCAGAAGAGAATTCATACTGGGGAAAAATATTTTAAGTGTAAAGAATCTGGGAAGGCCTTTAGTTGTGGCTCAGACCTTACTCAACATTGGAGAATTCATACTGGTGAAAAGCCCTATGAGTGTAATGAATGCAGAAAGGTGTTTAGTCAGTGATCACATCTTGTTAACCTTCAGAGAATTCACATTAGTGAAAAACCTTATGAATGCAAAGAATGTGGGAAAACTTTTACTCATGGCTCACACCTATCTCAACATCAGAACATTCATGAAGATAAGAAATCCCATGAATATAAAAATTTTAAAAAAGCCTTTAGGTCTGGAACAGAACATAGTCAACATCAGTTAATTCACAGTGGTGAAAAATTCTGTGATGATAAGGAATGTCAGAGGATCTTTGTTCCTGACTTGGAACTTACTCAATCTCAGATACATCGCTATCTTGGGAAAACTTATACATGTAAAGAGTGTGGCAAGTGTTTTAGTTCATGTGCAAGTCTTAGTAGTCATAACAGAATTCATACTGTGGAGAGAGATTTAAAGTGTAAGGATTGTGGGAAGACCTTTGGTTGCGACTCAGACCTTACTTGAAATCAGAGGATTCACACTGGTGAAAAGCCTTATGAGTGTAATGACTGTAGAAAGGCCTTCACATGTGGCTCAGATCTTACTTGCCATCAGAGGATTCATACTGGTGAAAAGTACTATCAATGTAAAGAATGCAGAAAGTCCTTTAGTCAGCACTCACATCTTATTAACTATCAGAGAGTTCACACTGGTGAAAAACCTTATGAATGTAAGGAGTGTGGGAAAGCTTTTACTTGAAGTTCACACCTGATTCAACATACTGCAGAGAAATCACTTGAACATAAAGAATGTGGAAAGGTCTTTAGTTCTGTCTCAGACCATACTCAACATCAGTTAATTCACAGTGGTGAGAAATTATGTGAAGATAAAGAATGTGGAAAGACCTCTTTTCCTGCAGAGTTTACTGAATGTCACACTTTTCACATTGGTAAGAAAAGATATGAATGTAAAGAATGTGGCAAGACTATTAGTTTGAGATTAAGTCTTACTTGTCACAGGAGAACTCATACTGGGGAGAAACTTTTAAAATGTAAGGAATGTAGGAAGATTTTAGATTTCATTCACAACTCAGTGTCCACAAGCGAGTTCATACTGGTGAGAAATCCTATCAATGTAAGGAATGTGAGAAGGCCTTCAGCTGTGACTCAGACCGTACTCAGCATCACATAATTCATACAAGTGAAAAAACCTATGCATGTACTACTGTAGAGAAGCCTTTAGCCAAAGACCACATCTCATCAAACATCATAGAATTCACATTGATGCAAAATGATGAACATAAGGACTGTAGGAAAGCATTTACTCTGGGCTTACACCTAACACAACTAAAGAAAATTCATACTGGTAATAAATCACATGAATATGAGGAATGTGGAAAAGCCTTTAGTGCTGCCTCAGACCAAATTCAACATCAATTGATTCCCAATGCTGAGAAGTTCCATGAAGAAAAGGAATGTGGGAAGACCTTTCTTCCTGATTCAGAACTTCCTCGACATCAGACTGTTTATAGTAGTAAGAAAATATATGAATGTAAAGAATGTGACAAGTCTTTAATTTTCATTCAAGACTCCCTGGTTACAGGAGTGTCGGGGTACCGCGGACCCCATCCTAGCCTGGCACTGAGCCGGGGCAGCCTGGTTTGCAACATCAAGGACTTCAGTGCGGAAACTGGCACTGAGCTGGGGCGGCCTGGTTTGCAACATCAAGGACTTCAGTGCAGAACCTGGCACTGAGCCAGGGCGGCCTGGTTTGCAACATCAAGGACTTCAGTGCGGAACCTGGCACTAAGCCAGGGCAACCTGGTTTGCAACAAACAGCTGACAAGGACTTCCACACTGGCACTAAGCCGGGGCAACCTGGTTTGCAACAAACAGCTGACACTGCTTAAGGAAGTTGCCCTGGCACTAAGCCAGTGCCGGAATGGACTGCTCTGATTGGACAAGGTGACTCATGCTCGCTGCGTACCCTCTTGTTGCCCTTACTGTATTACATTGTTATCATGCTCTCCCCACATGCTCTGTAACCTGATTGGCTCATGATTCATATATAATGACCATGACTTCCTTGGAGGAAAGAGAGGAAAGAGAAGAAAGAGAGGAAGGAGAACAAGAAGAACAAGAAGGACAATAAAGAGCTCTGATGAACAACCAGTTTGTCGTGTCTCTCTCTGTGGGCAGAAGGAACGCGACAAGTGGTGCCGAAACCTGGGAATGAACCAGGGACGAACGAGGGACCCTTGGAAGACAACAAACCAGCAGCAACTACCTAGGTAAGTTTTAAAGATTAATGTTAACCAGTTTTTCTGTTGTAAATAATAAGTTTTAGAGATTAATGTTAACCAGTTTGTCTATTGTAAATATTAAAATAGGAGTGATAAAGGCAGCTTTAAAGTTCGCGGTAAAGGGACAATCAGGACACACGGAAAGTGGTCCGGGGACATGCGGAATGCGGTCCGATTAAAGTTCGCAGTAAAGCGACAATCAGGACACATGGAAAGTGGTCCGGGGACACGCGGAATGTGGTCTGGTTAAAGTGAAAGTAGCACGTGAAAGGCGGCTACACCCTGGACTAAGCAAAAAGCGGTCCACATTAAAAGTATTAAAGTGAAAGTGGCACTCAAAAGGGGGCAAATTAATCATGGGTTCAGAAGTGTCCAGAGTTCGCATGGAGGGGCCTCTAAGAGCTCTATTAAAAATAAATGGGACGCCTTTGAAGGCCTCCTCAGCGAGGAGATTCTTACATACAGTAGAGACTACAGCTCCTTGGTTTCTGGATGAAGGGTTATTAAATGCCCCACAGTGGGAACAATTGGGTGAAGACTTACACAAAACTAATCAACAGGGAACATTACCCGCTGGTACTATGGCTATATGGGCTCTTGTAAAAAGTTGTTTGACCTCACAAAAGGAGAAATTTCGACCCCCTCTAAATGAAGGAAATAACATTTTGGAGGAAGTGAAAGAACAAAGATCGTTGTGTTCCTTTCCTCCCCTTAAATCTGACCAAAGCGAGTCAGAAGAGGAACTATCAGATGAGAAACTTGAACGAAGGGTCAAAGATATGCAATTGACGCCACCTGGTGGTAGGAAACTATATCCATCCCTTAAAAACTTAGAAGAAAACATGCAAAAATCCTCTAGTTGCCCCTTTTACACGATTGATTCCGCCACCTTATGGCTCCAATACACAGTTTAATCCCTCAGGACCTAAAGCACCATTTCCTGAGTATAATTTAAATTGCCCAGAGAACCCCCCAATACAATCCTGGAGGGACTGTGAGCCCAATACAAGTTCTTGTTTTCCTGTATTTGAAAACCCACAAAATTAGAGGTATCACCAACCATTGGATTTTAAATTTATTAAACAACTAAAAGAAGCAGCTAGTACTTATGGCCCTCAAGCTGCATTCACCATGTCACTTGTAGAAACTATTTCATCTTTAAATTTGATCCCTAGAGATTGGGAGAATTTAGCTAGGGCTACTTTGACTGGTGGACAGTATTTAATGTGGAAAACAACTTGCCATGAGATTTGTTTAGACACAGCTAGAAGGAATGCAGCAGCGGGCAATCCTGCATGGAATGTAGATATGCTTCTGGGGCAGGGTATATTTGCCAATCAGCAAACAGGCTTTCCATTAGAGGTTTATGAACAAATTAATAAGATCTGCATTGCTGCCTGGAAAGCACTTCCTAACAAAGGAGAAGTGCGAGGTAACTTAACAAAAATTGTCCAAGGCCCCACAGAAGCTTTTTCAGATTTCATGGCTAGAATGATAGATGCAGCAGGAAAGATCTTCAGGGATGCTAATGTAGCTATGCCTTTAATTAAACAATTAGTATATGAACAATGTACAAGAGAATGCAGAAATGCTATTAATCCATTTAAAAGCAAAGACATAAAGGCATGGATGAAAACTTGTAGAGAAATAGGTGGCCCATTAACAAATGCAGGCTTAGCCGCTGGCTTCCTTCACATGGAAGGATTATTAAAGGCTTTATTAAAGGCTAATGGAGCACCTTTAAAGGTTTCCTCAGCTAGAAAGTTTTTAAAAACTATAAAAGACAAAGCCCCTTGGTTTTTAGATAAGGGCTTATTAAATCAAGAGAAACTATCACAAGAGACAGAAAAAGGCCCCCCTCCTGATCCCTTCCACACAGCTCCATGGCCACCTAGGGAGGGAACACCTGTGTCCTTGAAGCAGTCCTCCCCCTAGGCAGAGAGCTCAGCAGCTCCATTCCTCAAAAGTAGTAAGAAATAATGTTTTGTGATTTTCTGCATTCAAACCTAACCTGATTTCTCAACCAGGAAGAAAAAGGGTTAAAAAGTCCTGGGTAATCCTCCCTCCCCCTTGCCTGGCCTTGCTGAAGCCTACATTGGAATGTACACTGCAACAGCCTCAGAGGGAAAGGGGGGGTAACCTGAAGATAAGAAAAAGAAAACAAAAGGATGTCTGTTTTAAACTTCTGGGCTAGTACACAGAACTACTCATTTTCCAGGATTCTTGTTTTGTTTTGTTTTTCTTTAATGCTGTATTTTTGAGCTCATAATTTTGATCCTGCATACCTAGGTTAATGATTTTTTATAAAGTTACAAGGCCTTTGATTTTGTGTTATGTGTCTGTTGTGCTGTCTAATGTCATGTTTTATCTGGATCAAAACTGAGCACTCCTAAAATTAAAATTTAAAAATGGATCCAAATACTTTTATTCACGTGATTTAAAAAGGTTCAATTTAAATTGAGTAAACTAATAAAAGTGAAATGTCTTTAAAAATAACTTGCAAGTCTCTAGGTGGTCAAACTAATGGAATGTTGATGTTAAACAATGTCTAATATCAATTGTTTCTAGGACTTTTCTTCAACAGGAAAGAGACAACAAATACTGTTCAGGACACCTGCCTGCTTTCTTGGTTTTTACAGAATAAGTGAATTAGAGTTAACATATATGGAATTACTCAAATGTGTTTGTTGGTGACATCTAATTAATTTACAAAGTTGAAATGCTCATTGTTAAATAACATCAAGTACTTTTAACTCCTCAAATTCCATGGGGTATCATACTTAAACATTATTGGTGTTTTCATAGGTTGGTAAATTAAAAGGGTTTAAAATTGCTTTGTGTCTTGACTAAAAACAAGGTTACTAAGAGTTATGTCTTAACAAGTACAATTCTATATACAAAGGGTTCTAAAGGTTTCAACTGTGTTTCAGTTAGAGTACTATAAACAACAAAGTATTTTATCTTGTTAAAATAGAGTAATTTATCTAAGTTCAGAAATTTCATAAGAGTTGTTTCAGAATGTGAACAAAACGGGGTCAACAGATAGAAAAGAAAAAATAAAAGGGTCTGGATATGGAAATATATTTAGTAAAAGAGAAAAGAAAATGTTTCTGGGTAAAAAGGTGCTTGTATGATAAAACACATGAGGGTCTAAGTAAGTGCTAAGAACGTCTATGTAAATAAAGGGCAAGTTTCAACATGTAAACAGCCAAAGCTATTTAAGGTTTTTCCTAAGGTAAAATACTAATGTTCTGATATACACCAAAGTTTAATCTATATGGTAAAATGACATGGTAAAATAACAACTAATTAGAAACACTAATTACTCTTAACTTTGTGTCTATTAAGTTTTATTCTTTAAAACAATTAGTCTTAAAAATTGGGGTTTATACAATTATGGTTAAACAACTGTTAAGAGTATTGTACTATGTTACAGAGTCTAAATTTTTCTTTAAAAACTAAATTTAGTAAGATTAAAGTGTCAAGGTAATTGTGAAATGGTCACTCCTTGTATATTAAATGTATTCATATTTTCCAAGTATACACGTTTTAAAGCAGGGTATTTATCAAGCTGCTATTCTCCAAACTTCTCTCTCAATGTTGGAATGCTTCTAGGTTCTCACGAGCAGTCTTAATGCGTATTCCTACCTTCCTACCAGTCCCAGTCTCTGTTACAGATACAGAACTACCAGTACTATTATCAAGAAACAAAAGAGATTTTGACATCACAACAACTGTGATCACTGCCATTGCAGCCTCTGCAGCAGCAGCCACAACCGCAGCAGCCACGTTGACAACTACAATACAGACAACAACTACAGTTAATCATTTGGCAGAAAACACTGCCACTGCCTTACAGACTCAAGAGACCTTAAATCAACATTTAAGAACAGGCATCCATCCTCCTAGTAAATCAAAGAGTGGACTTATTACAAGAACAAGTGGACTTATTACAAAAACTTATGGGTCTAGAATGTGTTCTTTCTTTAAAAACAGTTTGTGTTGCCCCTATCACTTTTTATAATGATAGCCATGCAGCTATGTTGTCTAGAAATCTTTCTCACTATCTTACTTGTACTTGGTCATATGGGTTTGACAATTTGACCTCTCAACTAAGAGCTAAAATTATGAGAGTCAATACCACCAGGGTAAATGTGGCACCTATATCTAAAATGGTCAAATGGTTCTCTACTGCTCTAGGTTTTGTAAAACAATGGACAAACCTTGGCACCCAAGGACTAATATTTTAGGTGTTTTATATCTCATTTGCTTAATTTATCAATTACGAGCCACCCAACAGAGAGATCAAATCATCCTTCCTGGTCCTGACTGCCATTGAGGCTAGAGGCCTCCCCCCATATATGGCAAATAAGCTAGACCGGTAGTCAACGACGGGTAATGAAGGAGGTGGTCATGTACCAACCTAAGACAGAAGCTGTAGCATGCTCTACAGTCTTTGATGACGGGTAAGGACATGTGCTGGACCCCTCAACCTAAGACAGGCACGGTCTCAAGCCTTTTATTTTAAATAAAAGAAAGGGGGGAGATGTCAGGGTACCGCGGACCCCATCCTAGCCTGGCACTGAGCCGGGGCGGCCTGGTTTGCAACATCAAGGACTTCAGTGCGGAACCTGGCACTGAGCCGGGGCAACCTGGTTTGCAACAAACAGCTGACAAGGACTTCCACACTGGCACTAAGCCGGGGCAACCTGGTTTGCAACAAACAGCTGACAAGGACTTCCACACTGGCACTAAGCCGGGGCAACCTGGTTTGCAACAAACAGCTGACACTGCTTAAGGAAGTTGCCCTGGCACTAAGCCAGTGCCGGAATGGACTGCTCTGATTGGACAAGGTGACTCATGCTCGCTGCGTACCCTCTTGTTGCCCTTATTGTATTACATTGTTATCATGCTCTCCCCACATGCTCTGTAACCTGATTGGCTCATGATTCATATATAATGACCATGACTTCCTTGGAGGAAAGAGAAGAAAGAGAGGAAGGAGAACAAGAAGAACAAGAAGGACAATAAAGAGCTCTGATGAACAACCAGTTTGTCGTGTCTCTCTCTGCGGGCAGAAGGAACGCGACACAGGAGAATTCATACTGGGGAGAAACCTTTAAAATGTAAGGAATATGGGAAGGCCTTAGATTTCATTCACAGCTCAGTGTCCACAAGTGAGTTCATACTGGTGGGAAATCCTATTGATGTAAGGAATGTGGGAAGGCCTTCAGCTGTGACTCAGACCTTACTTGACATCATAGAATTCATACTGGAGGAAAGCCCTATGGATGTAATGAATGCAGAAAGGCATTTAATCAAAGATCACATCTCATTAAACATCAGTGAATTCACAGTGGTGCAAAACCATATGAATGTATGGAGTGTGGGAAAACATTTACTCTTTGGTCACACCTAACCCAACATCAGAAAATTCATACTGCTGCTTTCTGGCAGCTCCATCCTAGCGACACTACCTCAGCTGAGGAAATAACTGTGTTGGGCTCAACATTTTAGATTGTGGCTCTCAGCTTTACCCTAGAGGAGTGGGCTTTGCTCCATCCTTTCCAAAAGAAGCTCTACAGAGATGTAATGTGGGAAACCTTGAGGAACCTGGCCTCACTAGAGATAAAATGGTGCACAGACTCTGAACATAAATAGGTAATCAAAATGTGGAAAAATCTTCAGCAGAACCGTAGATTCTATAATAAACAAGAAAACTTCATGAGTAAAAGCAGGTCAAAGCAATTTGTGTGGAGAAGTTCTCATTGGTCATTCATGTGTTAATGTTCCCTTCAGAGTTCATATTGGATAAAAATGATATGAATGTCAGGGATATACATACAAAGGCAAGCAAAATGGGAATCCCTCAGTTATCTCCAATGCTTTCAGAGGAATGAAAGAACACTGTAGAGTAACACCAAGAATGTATACAAGGTGAGAAAATGCTTAGATAGTCCAGTTTTGTTCAAATATATGAAATGACTTACTACAAAAAAGCCCTATGTATGTGATCAATGTGGGAAAGGCTTTTGAGATCAGAGTTGCTTCACAAAACACAGACTTTCAGTGTAGAGTTTACCTATCTAAGTAAACAATGTGGGAAAGCCTTCAGTCACTGCAGTGCCTTTCACAAGCATGAAAGAATTCACAATAGACAATAACCCTAAATATAGAATGTGTAAATGCTTCATTACCACAGATTTTCTACCAAATGTGAGATTGCATGGTGGAAAAAACTCATATCAGTGAAAGACATGTGGAACATCTCTAGTCATATTGGTTCTGTTCACATATGTGAAAGAACAAAATACAGTCAGAGACCATGACTAGAAAAAGGTGTAAAACTCCTCTTTTGACCCATATATAAGAATGCACACTGGATCAAAGCCCTGTACATGTGAGAAATATAAAAAAGTTTTGGGTTTAAGAAGCAGATTTATGAGTTCTGTAAAAACTCCTCTTGGAGGGGAAATATTAAAAAAAAATACTATGTAAAACTTGCTTCAATTGAAATAGTGTAGAATACTGAAGAAAATACAAAACCTAAAAAGAATATATAAAAGTTAAATATATGTTGTTTGTCAATGACTCAATAAAAATTTTTACTCTTGAAAATAAATACCAAAGTCAGCTGTGGTGGTGTATGCCTGTAATCTCAGTGACTGGGGAGGCTAAGACAGGAGGATCCTAAGTTGGAGGCCAGCCTCAGCAGTTTAGCAAGACCCTTTCTTAAAGCATAAAAAACTTCAGATGTGGCTTAGAGGTTAAGCAGCACTCCACCCCATGATTCAGTCCCAGCTACCAAAAAAAAAAAAAAAAAATTGAAAAATGAAAACAAATTAAAAAAAAAGAGGGAAAGAGACTAAATATTGAGATGATGATAATGTAAGTTTTGTTTAAGCAATACTTTATGATTTTAATGAGTCACCTTTTTAAGTTAAATCAGGTTTTTACATTACGTATTAAATTGTTTTCTCCTTTCATTTTGAACTATGTTGAATCCATGGGTAAAACAAAGTGTGTTCCTCATATGCCAGCATGAGAAATGAGCCATTAAAAATGAGTTTATGTTAGCAGGGCCCAGTGGCACACACTTGTAATCCCAGTGGCTCAGGAGGCTGAGTCAGGAGAACTTCAAGTTCAAAGCCCATCTCAGCAACTTAGTGAGGCACTTAGCAACTCTGAAACACCCTGTCTATAAAATATGAAAAAATGGGACTGGAGATGTGGTTCAGTGGTTAAGCACCCCTGGGATCTACCCCTAATACCAAAAAAGAAAAAAAAAAGTTTATGTAGATTTTGTTATTTTCCTACTGACTTTCTGTGCCAGGTTATTACATTTTATAAGACTATACTCCATCTGTCAGTTTTCTGAACTAAGGACACTTTTTTATGTGAATTTTTTTATTTTTTTATACTTTTCTATGTAATTCTCTTCAAACCAGATTTCTGTACATCTTATTTAGAGTATCCTGTTTCCAAACAATTTGTAGATTACCAAATATTATTTTAATTACTGAGAAGACATCTGTGGGTATCCCAACATAATCATAAATTAGATCAAGTATATTAGTTTCCTATGTTTTTCTTGAAATTCCCAGTAATTAACATGAGCATAAGTTTACATGCTTTTTCTCTCATGTAATTTTTTCTTTTCATGCTCATAGTCTCATAACTTTCATTTTGACTGCAATTTATACTTCTCTAATAATGCCAAAATATGCTGGTGTGAGTGGTCTCTTACAAGAAGAGATCATCAGTATGGTAACTTTTGTCACATAGGATATAATGACTTGTAAAACATCTGTGCACTGAAAACTTTTAAAAATAAGAAATTTCATATTGATGAGAAATCACATTAACATAAGGAATGTGGAAAAGCCTTGATTCATGGCAGAAGTTTTGCCCAACACCCATATGTTTGTGTTGGAAGGAAACCCTAACAATGTGAGAAATGTGGGAAAGCCCACATCCATAGCTCACACCTTGTTCAACATCAGCAAATTCACACTAGTAGGAAACTTTATGAATGTAAGTGAGATGGAAAGACTTTTATTTGGGTTTTGTATCTTGCTGAACATGAGAACATTTATGAGAGGAAACTGTAAGTGTAAGGAAAGTGGAAAGACCTTGCTTTTTGGCTCAGATTTTAATCAACATCAGGAAATTCAGACCGGTGAGAGAAACTATGAATGCAAGGAATGAGGAAAGACCTTTTTTTATGACTCAGAATTTAATTAACATAATTTTCCATACCAGAACAAAATCATATGAATGTGAAGAGTTTATGACAGAAAAATCCATATTGATGCAGAACCCTGTGAACAGAAGAAAAGTAACCACATCTTTAGTCACACTTCATAATTTACTGAGCAGAAAATTCACAATGGTTAGAATCACTCTGTGTGGACACACTGTGGGAACACCTATAATCATGACTCAAGGTTTGCTCAACAGCACAATATTTACACTGCTGAGAAGTATTCTGAACATGAAGATTTGGAGACTGTATTTTCTCCAAGCTCTAACTTTATTATTGTATAAAAACTTATGAATACCTTTATTTGTAACTTATTAATTGAAGTTGGTTAATTCCTTTCTTTGAGAAACATCAAAAGTGTAATATGGGAGGCATTTTGATGTGGTACATAATTCACCCATCTTCATAGAATTCACAATGCAATCTATGTTTAGGAAAGGATATACTGATTCATCATCATTTATGGAATATCAGGGTAAAAGTTTAAAGAGCTGTTCCATCTTGCTCCTAGGGAATCTGCAAGACACCCCAAAGTGCAAGGAATAAAACCAAGAATCAATAAGTGGGATGCCATCAAACGAAAAAGCTTCTATCCAGCAAAGGAAAAGAGTAAGAGCATGAAGGGAGAGCCTACAGAATGGAAGAAAATCTTGGCCAACTAGATCTACAATAAAATATTAATATCCAGAATATCCAAAAAACTTAGAAAATGACAACAAATAAACAATCCAATCTATGAATGAGCAAAAGAACTAAACAGAAAATTATCAAAATAAGAAACACAAATGACCAACAATGTTCAACATTTCTAGCAATCAGAGACATGCAGATCGAAACTGCACCATGATTTCATCTCACTCCAGTCTGAGTGTCAGTGATCAAGAATATGAATAATGATAAACGCTGGCAAGCTTATGGGGAAAAGCTACATTTGTAAATTGTTCTTGGGGTTTCAGACAAGTACAACCACTCTGGAAAGCAGTATGGAGATTTCCCAAAAAACTAGGAATGGAACCATCATATGACCCAGCTGTCCCACTCCCTGGTATTTCCCAAAACAGCTATAATTGACATACTACAGCAATACAGTCACATCAGTATTTATAGCAGCACAATTCACAATAGGTAAATTGTGGAATCAACCCAAATGCCCATCAATAGATGAATGGATTAAGAAATTGCTAAATTATGGAATCAACCCAGATGACTGTCAATAGATGAATGGATTAGGAAATTGTGGTATATTTATATACAATGGAGTTCTACTCAGCTAGTAAAAAGAATGAAATCATGGCATGTTCCGGTAAATGGCTGGAAATGGAGAATATCATGCTAAGTGAAATTAGCCAAATGCAAAGACTCATAGGTCAATTGTTTTATCTATTGTGCTGGAGTTAGAGTAAAATAAAGGAAAGGGGAAGAGAAGGCTAGAGAATATAAGGAACCAAAGTAGAAGTTCACTGAATTGGACAAAGGGAAATGAAGGGAGGGGAGGGGGAATGGAAGTGGGAAAGACAGTGGAATGAACTGGACATAATTTTCCTATGTTCATATATGAGTACATGACCAGGGTAACTCCACATCATGGGGAGTTATTTCTTCCTCTGGTCCACACGTGTGTGTTGGCTGACTTTTGGGAGCAAGCCCCTGAACCATGTGTTCCAGCTGCAGGTTCCAGACTCTGCCAGGGCCATTCTGCCTGCCTAGGTTGTGCAACTGGGCCCCAGGGTTGCAACTCCTGGGCCTTGCATCCATCAGGGGTGGCCGTGAATGAGGAGAATATGATAGGGACTGGACATTGTAGGTCAAGGCTTGAGACTCCTTAACTGTGTTCTGAATTCTGTTGGGCACAGTGGAATTCGCCCCCGTGTACCCTGAGTTCAGGTTGGAGCGGTAGAGGCACCTGACCTGTAGGTACGGTTTTTGTTCCTGTATGAGGTCTGTTTTGGCTCTGTGTGTCTCCACTTGGGTAGCTGGCAGTGGAATTAATTTTTTAAAATATCAGAGTTTTGTGAAAACACATGATGAGAGGGAAAAAGAGGTATTCTTACCTCAAGAAGTTACCATTTTTGATTGGGTCAGTAGAGAAGGTGTCTTGGGATACCTAAGCTAAAACAAACACTAAAAGTTGTCTTGTTTTTCTATATATTTTGGTATTTGCTGATATGAGTAAAACATTCCAAAACAAAAATGAAAATTTAGAATGAGCACTAAACGAGTTTATTTCAAAGGGAAACTTCCTATTGCAAATATTAAAGGCAAAACATACATGGCATGGAAGTTTGAAATCTCTATGATATGTCTTTAAGAGGAGAAAAATTTAGGTGAACTGACAGCAAAGATGAAATAATTACATTAGCAGCCTTGAGCATGGTAACAATGTCAGCAATCAAAATCCAGACTAAAGCAATTCAACTGCATTGTTTAATGTCAAAAATGGGTACAGTGAACATTTTCCTAACTTTAAAACTCTGCACTAAATACCAAAGTCTGAGAAGATTGTCCCAATAAATCACAAATCTCAGAAGAGATGCAATAATTCCAAACAAAATATTAGCAAGTTTAATGTCAATATTATATAAAAGTAATCATAATAAATCATGATCACTGTGGTTTATTGTGGGAATACAAAGATGTTTTATGTTGGAAAAATGCTATTTGATGTCTGGAAATACTGGTTAAAGTAAGTCTTGATTTTTTTTTAGGGGTGTGAGTACTAGGATTGAACTCAGGGTCACTCAACCACTGGGTAATATCCCCAGCCCCAATTTGTATTTTAGTTAGAGACAGGCCTCACTGAGTTGCTTAGTGCTTCACCATTGTTGAGGCTGGCTTTGAACTCACAATCCTCCTGCCTTAGCCTCTGAAGTCATTGGGATTACAGGTGTGTACCATCACCATACCTAGTCAAAAGTCTTGAAGTCTTGATTATTAAAAAAAAAAAAAAAGTATGGGAGGTTATACTCTATGAAAGTACAAATAGCTAAAAGTAACAAATAAAAACAAGAACCAAATATAAATTGATAGATAAGTGATAAGAAGTCTAATAGGATAGAGGAATGGCAGAGGGGAAGGAAGACAGGAGGGTAAAGGAGAGGTTCATGAACTGAAATTGATTTCCATGCATATATGAGTTGTCAGGATGAACCCAACTACTACGTAAAACTATAAAGCTCCAGTTTAAAAAAAAAAAAAAAAGAAAATGCAAGACGAACTATACTTGAGATACCACTTCATAGCAGTCAAATGGTCTAACATCCAAAAATGTATTAAAATATTCCATGGCAGGAGCAAAGAAAGAATTCACACATATTTTCTATGTTAAGCTAGCATCTCAAAATTATATTCCTTCCTCCTCCTCTTTGTTGTTCAATGATTTATTAGAAATTTTAAACAGAAAAAGAATATTACCGTGAACAACCATATGCCTCCTGCCTACTCTCCCATTGGTATTTCGTGGTACATTCAGCTGGAATATCTACCAATTAGATTGCTGCAAACTTGCACTGCCGAAGAGTCTGAAATAGACACCTTGCCACTTTAAGGTTGCTATATGCATGCATTAATGTTTATTTGTGGACATGGAATTACCAGAAGCATCCCAGAGGATTCCTTTATGCTCTTAACATATTCCTGCCTCCTTTTTGAGAATTAAGGTGACATTCTGTAGAAGTCATACATACTTGACATCTTTCCTTTGCCTGTTAGTCAGCAACATTAAAATCTCCAAATGGCAAAATGGCAGATTTTATTACAAGGTCACTGGAATCATCCTATCCCCTGGTGGAAGCAACTAAGGCTTTAAAAATAGCAAAATTCAAACTTTTGGGAATGAAAATCAAATATATTACTGGCTGGCAAAGAAGACTTGCCTGATGTGATGTAATACAAGACCTATTCCCTCCTTTATTTTCCAGATCTACCTATTTAAGATTTTGGAGAAACAACAGCATACTATACTCTACACTAATCTAAACCAGCTGTTTTCTGATGGCACTATAAGTCTACAATTACTTATTCTGTCATTCTACTAAAACTAGATGTTTTCAGTTAATGGAATCCTTGGTGAGACAAGTAGACATTATTGATGTGGATCCATTCTTTTGTTTATGTAGCTTTAAAATAATTTCCACAGAAGAACCGGATGTGGTGGTGCACACCTGTAATCTCAGCTGCTTTGGAGGCTGAGGCAACAGGATCAAAAGTTCAAATTGATCAGCAACTAACTGAGGCCCTAAGCAATTTAGGAAGACCCTGTCTCAAAATAAAAAAATGAAAAGAGCTGAGGATGTAATTCAGTGTTAAAGTGACCCTGGGATTAATCCCCAGTATTAAAAAAAAATAGAACAAACAATGTCTAAGACATCCACCAAGGCCAGGCACAGTGGTGCTCCATGCCTATAATCCCAAGAACTTTGGAGGCTGAGGCAAAAAGATTACAACTCAGAGACCAGTCTTAGCAACTTAGCTAGACCCTGTCTCAAAATGAAAAGGTCTGAGGATGTAGCTCAGTGGAAGAACACTCTGGTTCAATCCCCAGTATTAAAAAATGGAAAAAAAGAAGAAAAAAAAGGGACATCCAGTAAGTTCCTCAATAACAGATAGTAAAGCTAACGTCATTCTCTGTTTAACTTTTGCTGGTTGGGCACTCAGCAGTAGTATCCACATTAGATTTCTTTGAAGGAAATTCATGTTGGTCCTGGGAATAATATCCATTTCTACCATTCTTTTAAACTGGAAACTGAATACAGTGGTGTACTCAGTAGTCCTATATACTCAGGAGGGTAAGACAGGAGGATTTCTTGAGCCCAGGAGTTCCCGGACACCCTAAACAACATAGCAAGATACTGACTCCAAAAAAAAAAAAAAAAAAAAAAAAAAGAGTAAAAGTGGAGCTTGGAAAAAAGATGACTGAAATCCATTGACTAGGGTAGCCTGTCTACCTTTATATTTAGAGCCTTCTCTAAAACTGATGTCCTTTTGTGAACTTTCACAGGGATGTCAATATACTCATGCTGTCTGTTCTTGAGGAGATACAATGCTGCAGGAATCATACATCAGTTACCTATTATGCTTTCATCCCTGGGTTCAACCCCTAGTTCTGCAAAATAATAAAAAATAAATAAAAATTGATACAATATTCATTCACGGGCTGAGAGTGTGACTCAGTAATAGAGTGCTTGCCTAGTATGACAGGTCCTGGACTTTCCCCACAATGCATAGATTAAATAAATAAATAAATAATGTGCCAGATTGGATACAGAAAAAATGAAAGTATCTTTGTTAAAAAGATTATATGGGGGTACAGTTGTAGTTCCGTGGAAGAGTGCTTGCTTAGCTGATATGAGGCCCTGGATTTGATCCCCAGCCCTGCAAAGGAAAAAAAATGGTTTTAAATAAAACATCCAACAAGTGCTGGCTGTGTAGTTCAATATTAAAGTACTTGATTAGCACAGATTAGACTTTGGGTCAGATCCCAAGCATGGCAAAAGAAAATATCTGATAACAACAAAACTATCACAACTGTGTAAGTTTAGTGAGGTTGTAAGATAAGGACTAATATATATAAATCAATCAATATTCTATCCAGATTTGGTGGTGCACCCCTGTAATCCCAGTGACTCAGGAGGCTGAGGCAGGAGGATTCCAAGTTCAAAGTCAGCCTCAGCAACTTAGTGAGGCCCTAAGCAATTTCGTGAGACCCTTTCTCAAAAATGGTTGGGGATGTGACTCAGTAGTAAAGTGCCCCTGGGTTAAATCCCTGGTACAAAAAAACAAAAAAGATATTCGATGTACTAGTAATGAAGTGTCTAAACCAAAATTTTTAAAATGTCATTTGTAATACCATACAGTGTACAAAATAGTGATGAATCTAGCAAAAGTGCAAGTTATGTACTATGAAAACTACAAACATTTAGAGAACTAAGAAAAGACTTAAATTCAGAGAGAGATACTTTGTTCAGAGACTGAATGACTCAATGCCATTATGTAGATTCAGTGATGTCACAGTAAATATAAAGGGGCTTTTTTGAGATGATGGATATTGGTGAAGTAATTCTAAAATACATGTGAACATATGAAGGATCTAGATTAACCAAAATGACTTTGAAGAAAAACAAAGTTGGGGAATATAAACCTGAATTCAGGATTTTTATAAAGAGTCCAGAAATGTGTATATGTAGAGAAGTGATTCCTAACAATGGGACAGAGACAAATTTAGCGAGGAAGAACAGTGTTTTCAACAATTTGTGATTGAGGAATTGAATATGCATATGCAAAAAATTTACTTTGATTTATACTTCAAACAAATACAAAAATTTTTTTAACTAAAAATTTATCACACACATTGATCTAAAACTATACAACTTCCAGAACCTTTGGTTGGGTAAAAATTCATTAACATGATTTTATAGATATGAAAGTATCAACCTTATAAAATTAACAACTAATCAAAACAAAGCATTTGCTGTTCAACAGGTATTATTAAAGAGAATGAGTGCTGGGGAGATAGCTCAGTTGGTACAGTGCTTGCCTTGCAAGCACAAGGCCCTGGGCTGAATCCCCTGCACTGCAAAAGAAAAAAATAAAAAAGGAAAAAAAAAAAAAGAAAAAAATTGTAGAATTAATCACACCTCTGATAAAGGACTTAAGGAAATTCAAAATACAATATCTCATTTTTCAAATTGTAGACATGAATGTAATTCAGTGGTAGAGTGTTTACTTAGCATATGTAAGGCTCTAGGTAAGAATTCCAACTTTGGGCTGGGGTTGTGGCTCAGTGGTAATGCACTTGCCTAGCATGCATGAGGCACTGGGTTGGATCCTCAGCATTACCTAAAAATAAATAAAGGCATCATGTCCATCTACAACTAAAAAATATTTATTAAAAAAATGAATCCCAGCACTACAATAAGTAAACAAACATACAATTACATGCACATAGACATGGGAAATTTGTAGACACATCACCAAAGAATGTATGCAGATATGAAGTAAAAACATGCAAGGACATTCAATATCTTTACTCAGTAGGGACATACAAAGTTTAAAAATATGTTGTCACTGTATACCTACTACAATGCCTAGCTTTTATAAAGTTCGCTATATTAAGCATTGGTGAGGTTAAAAAGGAGGTAAAACTCATTACAGTTTAAACCTAAGTCTCACAATCTAATATTTTAAGTGTCAAGGATACGATTAAAAAATACTGGGGTTGGGTATTTAGCTCAGTGGCAGAATGTTTGCCTAGCATGCACAGGGTCCTGAATTTGGTTCTCAGTCCTGAAAAAAAAAATACTGATAACAAGAACAAGAAAAATCTAAACTTGAACAAAAAAAGACAAGAAACCTCAATACCAAGATGATAAACATGTTTTAAGCATCTGACAATGAGTTTAGCAGCTGTCATAAAAATGTACCAAGCAACTGCAAACATTCCAAAATCAAATTAAAGGGAGGTGGGCTCAGTAAGAAAAGAGAAAATAGCAGAAAGAATGAAATAGAAATATTAGAACTGAAAAATGCAATAAATGAAAATATTTTAAAAATTATTAGATGGGTTCAAAAGAATAGAAATGTTAAAGGAAACAATAAATATGAAGACACAGCAAGATGAATTACCCATTCTAGATGATAGTGAAAAATAAAAAGAAAAAACCATCAAGGGAAGCCTTTGCACCTCAGAGACAATCACTAGATCTAACATCCACATCAGAGTCCCAGGAGTTCTGAGAAAAAACATAAATTTCCTAATGTGGAACTGGGACATTTGGTTGGGACCCAGATGAAACTGACACTATTGAAAACCCAAGTCCCTGAGGACTCTCTCCATGACTCACAGAGGGGCACTTTCTGCTGCATGCTGATCCAGGTCTTCCTCTGTATGTGAGCATCCCTGGTGCATTTCTGTTTGTCCAAATTTCCTCTTATAAGGACACCAACCAGACTGGATGGAGTTTTACACCAGTGGCCTCACTTTAACATGACCATCTCTTTTAAATCCTGGTTTCCAAATTCAGTCACATTCTGAAGAACTGGAGTTTAATCCTTCAACAGGTGAATTTTGGAAGACATAATTCTTCCCACAACACTAAGTTTTTTACGCAGCTTAAACTTGAGAATCATGTTAATTATTTACAAACTTAAGCAATCGAATCAATAATAGTGAAGAAATAAAAAGTAAGTAATTCAAAAGAACCTAAATATTTTTTAGCTAATATCATGACTGCCCTAGGAAAAGTTGATCCAAGTAAATTCAAACATGAATCTTAGCTATGTACCTTGTCTGAAGACGAGAAGTATAAACAAAGTGAGATCTACTTAGCATTTTGCTTTTTACTATAGTATATATTAGCACTCTAAAACTACATTTCTTTATATTATAGAATTGAACAAGTTGGTAAAGATAATGAAGATAACTGAAGTCAGGTTTTTATCTACTGGTGAAGGGAGATAAAAGATGGAACAGGTAAAGATGAAAATGAAAGCTATAATCCTATTACCCATATTTTAGTTTCTGAATATTCTTCATTGAGAAGAAACTGCTTTTTAGAGAAACAGTTTATTCCAAGCTGGAGCGAAGAGAGTAGTACTTAGAAATGATCTGGCAGAGTTTGGGCATGCCAGGGGTAAGGAAATGTTCAGAGAATAATAGAAGTTAAAAGGCACGGGAGCCTTAATGAGCTCCCACTGGCCAAATCTAGGGAAATCAGAGTATGAAAATAAATAATAATAGGTTATACCCCAGTGAATAAAAATCTATGTATTCATACAAAGGAACAAATAAGTAGGGGAAAAGGAAAAGCTCTTCTATATAGTATAATGCCAACCAGTTAATATAGAGAAAATAATGGAGATTAAAGAAACTTCTATTTTGAAAACATCATAGTAATAATAGATCTTTCAATAATTATAAATGGGTGTTAAAATTAGTGGGTGAAAGTTTAGTGACAAATTATTTCTATATTTCCAAACCATCTCCCACAAAGTAGCTATGGATTACAAATAGACAATGATTAATTTTATAGTGATGAAACATGAGAGACATCACCTTAATCAATTATCAAAGTTAACATCTCCAAAAATGGGACAGGTCAATGCCATGTATCTTCTGATGGGATGCACTAAGGACACACTATCACTTTTTTTCCCCCCTGTGGAAGGACGGCATCTTTATTGTGGATGAATCCTGACACCAGGGACTCAAGACAGCTGCTCTGAATATCAAGTCTCATGAAGATGTCCAGGGCAGCTATGGCCACAGGGAGTGAGGAACTGTCTCCTAGGAAGCACCCCACATCCCCCATGGGTCAGGCCATGGCTCAGGTGTGCAGGAAGCAGTTGAAGGCTTGTAGGCAGACTCCAGATCGAAGAGCAGCTGTCACACCTGGGAGTCATCCAGCTCATCAGATGTTGACATGTCACTCAGGGTCTCTGGCCATCGACTGACTGTTTGGTGGCCCTCGAAATCTGGGGACAGGTGGCTCATGCAGTGCATGGTCTCCATCAGCTCCCACAGGTGGGGCTGGATCTCGTCCATGGCACGGATCTCTAGGCGCAGTTTGTCTGTGACTGTGATGAAGAGTGAGACAACATCGGCAATACAGCAATTGAGGTTGCCCTTGTCATCCTTGATGGTGATGGGCCTGTCCTCCTTGACCCTCTCCATGGCGAGCGGGTAGTCCAGGCGGAACATGCACAGAATTCATCAATGGAACTGATTTCTGAGCCTTGAAGCTGCCGGAAGGCAGCTTTGTACTCGACCAGGAGCCGAGAGCAGGCTGCAGTGTACTCGTTGAGGTGATGTAGTCCTTGATGTAAGCTTTTTCCAGTGCCTGCACTGCCTTCACTCCTGCAAACAGCTCTGCCATGTTGTCATACTTCTCCCTCTCCTGGGCATTCTTGTACAACTTCACCTCCTCATATAGCTCTGCCTTGTTTCCAGGGGCTCCCAGGCCCGGAGTGGCTGGGATCCCGTGAAACATCCTGCAGGCTCTGTCAGCCACAGAGTGAGACCTGGGCACGCTTGGCAGCTCCGGGAGATGGCGCCGGGGTGGGGCGCTCACCCACGCCTGCCCTGCTGGAACCCACTTTTTTTTTTAAATTTTTTTTTTTTAGTTGTAGATGGACACAATGTCTTTATTTTATTTATTCATGTGGTGCTGAGGATCGAACCCAGTGCCCCATGCATGCAAGGAAAGCGTAATCAAGCCTCAACCCCAGCCCACACTATCACTTTTGTAGTAGTCCTGCCACAAAATTCATGACCTGAATGTAAGCACAGGAATCATAGGACAAACCCCAATGAATGGACTTTTTTATAGAAAAATTATCCTCTTTAAAAATTCCAAAGTAATCAAAGATAAGAGAGAGCAATTCTTTCATATTGAAGATTAGAGAGAAATGTTAAGTAAATTCGTAAGTCAAGGTTCCTAGACTGGATCCTTCACAATGTGTAGGGAAGAGAGTAGGGTCGGCTGCTATAAATATTTAAATATAAATCATGGATTAGACAACATTATCCTAGAAGTGTTCGTTTCTTATATTAATAACTTACCATGGTCATGTGTACTTTTATTTCTGAGAAAATAACACACTGAGGTGGTAGAGGGTAAAAGGGGAAAAATATCTACACTTTACTTCAAATGGCTCAGATAAAAAGCATGTTTCAAATGTCCACATAGAGAAAGAATAAGAGAGTGCTTGCAGCCTGAGGCTGTAGCTCAGTGGAACAGCACTTCCCTTACACATGTGAGGCACTGGGTTCAATTCTCAGCACCACATAAAACAACTCATAAAACAATATTGTGTCCATTTACAACTACAAAATATTTTTTTTAAAAGAGAGTCCATGCAGCAGTGGTAATTTCAATTGGTTAAAATGTAACAATGGGGTTTTCAAGACGGCAGACTAGAGGGCGGCTGCATTTCATGTTGCTCCAGGACACAGGATTCAAAAGAGGAGGTAGTGAGAGACTTGGGACCAACTCAAAGCCACCTGGTGAGTCTCTCCCTTTGGGGAGGCGTCCCGGACAGGGTGGTAGCCCCAGAACGCAGGGAACTTTGTGAAGTAGAGTTGCTCGGTGAGATGCCCCTCCCCCCACTGGAGCGGTCAACATGGACAACTGGGATCATCGTAGAGGAGGCGGCTCAGCACAGCGCTTGGACTCAGAGCAACCCCTGGGGCTCCAGGCGGCTGCCTGAGGAGGAACAGCATGGCGAGCTGTTTAGACTCAGAGCAATCGCTTCTGAACACTGGGGGGGGGTTGCCCGGAGGACGAGGAGAAGCGCAGTGGGATGCTTGGTCTAGGAGCGACTGCATCAGAGCCACAGGTGGATGCCAGAGGAGGAGCTGTGTGGTGAGCTGTTTGGACTCAGAACAACCGCTTCTGAACACCGGGGGGGGGGCTGCCCAGAGGAAGAGGAGAAACGTGGTGGGTTGCTTGCTCTAGGAGTGACTGCATCAGAGCCACAGGTGGTTGCCAGAGGAGGAGCTGCGTGGTGAGCTGTTTGGACTCAGAACGACCTCTTCCGAACACACCGCGTAGGTTGCCCTGAGGAAGAGGAGAAGCACGGTGGGTCGCTTGGTCTAGGAGTGACTGCATCAGAGCCACAGGTGGTTGCCAGAGGAGGAGGTGAGTGGTGAGTTGTTTGGACTCAAAGCGACCACTCCTGAACACCGGTGGCCTGCCTGGAGGAGAAGCGCGGTGGGTCCCTTGGTCTCTGAGCGACCACTCCTGAACACCCAGGGGGCTACCCCGAGGAGGAGGAGGAACGGGGTGGGTCACTTGGACTCGGAGTGACTGCCTAGGGCTACTGGTGGTTGGCGGGAGGAGGAGACGTGAAGTGAGATGCTTGGACTCCTAGTGACTGCGTCAGAAACTGGGCAGCTGTATGGAGGAGGAGGTGGGTGGTGGGTCTCTGGGTCTCGGAGCTATTGTATGGGGCTCCAGGTGGTGGCTCAGAGGAGGGGCCGCATAGCCAGGTGATTAGGTGCGGAGCAGGGTCCCAGGACCTAGGCGGCTTCTTGCTGGAAGATCCGCACCAAGACACGCCTAGGGGTGGGGCAAAGTTTCCAGGACTGCAGACAGATTCTCTGAGGAGAGGCAGCCTAAGGAGACTCATCTGCGAAGGGTGAGGCTCCCAGGTAGAGGTGGTTGGTCCGGGCCCCTGGGAAAGTTGCAGAGGAAGACAGCCCAGCCCAGTCAGTAGTTGTAGATTCAGGGGAAACTCTAGGAGGGGAACTGACCAGCGAGACATCCCCACCGAGTGAGTCTTCCCCGCCGGGTGAGATTTTCCCACAAGGTTGGTAAAACAAACAGGCCATGCCTCAGCCAGAAGCCTAGTTCCCCTTTGGATGACCATTGGTCAACAAGTGGAGGCAACTCTGCCCACTAGCAGGGTATATATGCCACCTGAGGGTCACCACCCCTAGAGAGGCAGCTTCCTTGTGGAGCACCACATTATCAACTTCCTCCAAGACTGCAGGCTACTGAAGGATAAGAGGGGATATACTAGCAATCTTCAGAGACATTATAAGTCAATAGAGGAAATCCGCAATATCTTAATGACCCACTGATTCCTGAACAATATGAGAAAACACGGGAAGAAAATGCCCCAAACAAATCTAGATGTTACAACAATAACATCCAATGACAGCATGGCAGAAGAAATGACAGAAAGTGAGTTCAGAATGTACATAATTAAAATGATCAGGGAAGCAAACGATGAGATGAAAGAGCAAATGCAGGCATTGAATGATGAGATGAAATAGCAAATGCAGGCATTGAATGATAGCACCAATTGACAGTTAAAAGAGCAAATACAGGAAGCAAAAGATCATTTCAATAAAGAGTTAGAGATATTGAAAAAAAAAACAAACAGAAATCCTTGAAATGAAGGAAACAATAAACCAAATTAAGAACTCCATAAAAAGCACAACCAATAGGATAGAACACCTGGATGACAGAACCTCAGATATTGAAGACAAAATGTTTAACCTTGAAAACAAAGTTGAACAAACAGAGAAGATGGTAAGAAATCATGAACAGAATCTCCAAGAACTATGGGATATCATGAAAAGGCCAAATTTGAGAATTATTGGGATTGAGGAAGGCTTAGAGAAACAAACCAAGGGAATGAACAATCTATTCAATGAAATAATATCAGAAAATTTCCCAAATCTGTAGAATGAAATGGAAAACCAAGTTCAAAAGGCTTATAGGACTCCAAATACACAAAATTACAACAGACCCACACCAAGGCACATTATAATGAAAATACCGAACATACAAAATAAAGACACATATTTTAAAGGCTGTGAGAGAAAAGAACCAAATTACCTTCAAGGGGAAACCAAAATGGATATCAGCAGATTTTTCAATCCAGACCCTAAAAGCTAGAAGGGCCTGGAACAACATTTTTCAAGCTCTGAAAGAAAATGGATGCCAACTAAGAATATTATACCCAGCAAAACTTACCTTCAAATTTGATGATGAAATAAAATCATTCCATGATAAACAAAAGCTAAAAGAATTTACAAAAGAAAGCCAGCATTACAGAACATTCACAGCAAAATATTCCATGAGGAAGAGATAAAAAACAAAGAAGCAAATCAGCAAAGGGAGGAATTATCCTAAAGGAACTGTCAAATAAAGGAGGAACTAAGTTGTGTCAAAAAAATAAATAAATAAATAAAATTTTAAAAATGAACCAAATGACCGGGAATACAAATCATATCTCAATAATAACCCTGAATGTTAATGGCCTGAATTCATCAATCAAAAGATATAGACTGGCAGATTGGATTAAAAAGAAAGATCCAACAATATGTTGCCTGCAAGAGACTCACCTCATAGAAAGAGATACCCATACACTAAAGGTGAAAGGATGGGGAAAAACATAACATGCACATGGACTCAGCAAAAAAGCTGGAGTATCCATCCTCATTTCAGATAATGTGGACTTTAAGCCAAAGTTAGTCAGAAGGGATAAAGATGGACATTTCATACTGCTTAAGGGAAGCATAAATCAGCAAGATATAACAATCATAAACATCTATGCCCCAATCAGTGGTTCATCCATGTATGTCAAACAAATCCTTCTCAATTTTAGAAACAAAATAGACCATAACACAATAATACTAGGTGATTTTAACACGCCTCTCACACCACTGGACAGATCTTCGAAACAAATTTGAACAAAGAAACCATAGATCTCAAGAACACAATCAATGATTTTGACTTAACAGATATTTATAGAATATACCATCCAACCAAGAGCGAATACACTTTCTTCTCAGCAACACATGGATCCTTCTCTAAATAGACCATGTTTTATGCCACAAAGCTACTGTTAGCAAATGCAAGAAGATGGAGATACTACCTTGTATTCTATCAGATCATAATGGATTGAAGTTAGAAATAAATGAAAGAGTAAAAAACAGAAATGTCTCCAATACCTGGAGATTAAATAATATGCTATTATATGATGAATGGATAACAGAAGATATTAGGAAGGAAATTAAAAAATTCTTAGAGGTAAATGAGAACAAAGAAACATCATATCAAAATCTCTGGGACACTATGAAAGCAGTAGTTAGAGGAAAATTTATTTCATGGAGTGCATTTAATAAAAGAAATAAAACTCAACAAATAAACGACCTAACACTACAGCTCAAAGCCCTAGAAAAAGAAGAACAGACCAACACCAAAAGTAGTAGAAGACAGGAAATAGTTAAACTCAGAGCTGAAATCAATGAAATTGAAACAAAAGTAACAATACAAAAAATTGACAAAATAAATAGTTGGTTCTTCGAAAAAATAAACAAAATTGATAAACCTTTAGCCACACTAACAAAGAGAAGACGAGAGAAAACCCAAATCACTAAAATTCGAAATGAACAAGGAAATATCACAACAGACACGACTGAAATACAAAACATAATTAGAAGCTATTCTAATTATTTATTTATTTATCTATTTATTCCAACAAAATAGAAAATTTCAAAGACATCAACGGGTTTCTAGAGACATATGAATTGCCTAAACTGAATGAGGAGGACATACACAATTTAAATAGACCAATTTCAAGTAATGAAATAGATGAAGTCATCAAAAGCCTACCAACAAAGAAAAGTCCAGGACCAGATGGGTTTTCAACCGAGTTCTACAAAACCTTTAAAGAAGAGCTCATTCCAATACTTCTCAAAGTATTCCATAAAATAGAAGAGGAGGGAACCCTCCCAAACTCATTCTATGAAGCCAATATCACCCTGATACCTAAACCAGACAGAAACACATCGAGGAAAGAAAATTTCAGACCAATATCCTTAATGAACATCGACGCAAAAATTCTCAACAAAATTTTAGCAAATCGCATACAAAAACATATTAAAAAGATAGTGCACCATGACCAAGTGGGTTTCATCCCAGGGATGCAAGGTTGGTTCAATATCAGGAAATCAATAAATGTAATTCACCATATCAATAGATTTAAAGTCAAGAATCACATGATTATTTTGATAGATGCAGAAAAAGCATTTGATAAAATACAGCACCCCTTCATGCTCAAAACACTAGAAAAAATAGGGATAGTGGGAACATTCCTTAACACTGTAAAGGCCATCTATGCTAAGCCCATGGCTAATATCATTCTAAAAGGTGAAAAACTGAAAGCATTCCCCCTAAAAACTGCAACAAGGCAGGGATGCCCTCTTTCACCACTTCTTTTCAATATCATCCTTGAAACTCTAGCCAGAGCAATTAGACAGACCAAAGAAATTAAAGGGATACGAATAGGAAAAGAAGAACTTAAACTATCCCTATTTGCTGATGATATGATTGTATACTTAGAGGAACCAGGAAATTCCACCAGAAAACTTTTAGATCTCATAAGTGAATTCAGTAAAGTAGCGGGATATAAGATCAATGCACATAAATCTAAGGCATTTTTATACATAAGTGATGAATCTTCAGAAAGAGAAATTAGGAAAACTACCCCATTCACAATAGCATCAAAAAAAATAAAATACTTGGGAATCAATCTCACAAAAGAGGTGAAAGACCTCTACAATGAGAACTACAGAACACTAAAGAAAGAAATTAAAGAAAACCTCAGAAGATGGAAAGATCTCCCATGTTCTTGGATAGGAAGAATTAATATTGTCAAAATGGCCATACTACCAATAGTGCTATACAGATTCAATGCAATTCCAATTAAAATCTCAATAATGTACCTTACAGCAATAGAGCAAGAAATTATGAAATTCATCTTGAAGAATGAAAAACCCAGAATAGCTAAAGCAATCCTTGGCAGAAAGAGTGAAGCAGGGGGTATCGCAATACCAGATCTTCAACTCTACTACCAAGCAATAGTAACTTAAACGGCATGGTATTGGTAGCAAAATAGAAAGGTGGATCAATGGTACAGAATAGAGGACATGGACACAAACCCAAATAAATACAATTTTCTCATACTAGACAAAGGGGCCAAAAATATGCAATGGAGAAAAGATAGCCTCTTCAACAAATGGTGCTGGGAGAATTGGAAATCCATATGCAACAGAATGAAACTAAACCCATATCTCTCACCATGCACGAAACTAAACTCAAAATGGATTAAGGATCTCGGAATCAGACCAGAGACCTTGCATCTTATAGAAGAAAAAGTAGGTCCAGAGCTTCAACATGTCGGCTTAGGACCAGACTTCCTCAACAGGACTCCCATAGCACAAGAAATAAAAGCAAGAATTAATAACTGGGATAGATTCAAACTAAAAAGCTTTCTCTCAGCAAAGGAAACTATCAGCAATGCAAAGAAAGAGCCTACAGAGTGGGAGAAAATCTTTGCCAATCATACTTCAGATAGAGCGCTAATCTCCAGAATCTATAAAGAACTCAAAAAACTCTACACCAAGAATGTAAATAATCCAATTGACAAATGGGCTAAGGAAATGAATAGACACTTCACAGAAGAAGATATACAAGCAATCAACAAACATATGGAAAAATGTTCAACATCTCTAGTAATAAGAGAAATGCAAATCAAAACCACCCTAAGATTCCATCTCACCCCAATTAGAATGGCAATTATCAAGAATACAAGCAACAACAGGTGTTGGTGAGGATGTGGGGAGAAAGGTACACTCATACATTGCTGGTGGGGCTGCAAACTAGTGCAGCCACTCTGGAAAGCTGTGTGGAGATTCCTTAGAAAACTTGGAATGGAACCACCATTTGACCCAGCTATCCCACTCCTTGGCCTATACCCCAAGGACTTAAAATTAGCATATTACAGAGATACAGCCACATCAATGTTCATAACTGCTCAGTTCACAATAGCCAGATTGTGGAACCAATCTAGATGTCCTTCAATTGATGAATGGATAAAGAAACTATGGTATATATACACAATGGAATATTACTCAGCCATAAAGCATGATAAAATTATGGCATTTGCAGGCAAATGGATGAAACTGGAGAATATCATGCTAAGTGAGATAAGCCAATCTCAAAAATACAAAGGACAAATGATATCGCTAATAAGTGGATGATGACACATAATGGGGGGTGGGAGGAGTTAGTGTTAGAGTTAGAGTTAGGGTTAGGGAGGGGGGCAAGAATGTAGGAAGGAAGGATTGTATAGAGGGAAAAAAGGGTTGGGAGGGGTGGGGGGGAAGGAGAAAAATAACAGAATGAATCAAACAGCATTACCCTATGTAAATTTATGATTACACAAATGGTATGCCTTTACGCCATGTACAAACAGAGAAACAACATGTATCCCATTTCTTTACAATAAAAAAAAGAAAAAAAATGTAACAATGGGTGAATATGAGTTAGAGGTTCACAGGAATACTTATCACTATACTTACAACTCATACACGTTTGAAATTAAACTTTAAGTAGCTAAAAAAAAAGTTTCTAAATGATTCTCTTGTTAAATATTAAATATAAAACTAAATGGAAATACAAACTACCCAGAAATGGATTAAAGGAAATCAATATATCAAAGACTGAACCTAGGAAAATTGCCAAATAAGAAAATAATTAACAGAATTAAATGCCTAAAAAAAAAAAAAAAGGAAAGAAAACCCATATGAACTCAATATCTCAACAAAAGAACACCAAATAAGAATTCATATATAAAAAAAAAAGTACGGTTCACGGGATTGGGGTTGTAGCTCAGTGGTGGAGCACTTTCCTAACATGTGGGACAATGGATTTGATCCTCAGCACCACATAAAAATTAAATAAAGAAATATAAAGGTATTGTGTCCTTCTACAACTAAAAATATTTTTTTAAAAAACATAAGGCTCACAAAACCCAAATTAGCTTTTGAAAAGGAAAAAGGTGATTAAATATGGTGTGAATGTACTATATCTTTTAGTTTTCTCTCTTCCAAAGCACCACTAAAATGACCAATGATATTTTTATAAGGTTAACTGCTGGCAAGAACACAAGTATGGCAGATATTGTTGATTACCTCTCCCAAACCTTAACTTCTGTTACTTCCTTGTTGCAAAAATACTTATTTTTTTCACAGCTACTATGTTCACCTCCAGAAAATGAATCATGATTTCTACAAGCCAGTGATTTTCATTCCTGATTGCACATTAGAATCAAGTCTTTCTTAAAATTCTAAAGGTTGAAACCATTCCAGACCAATTAAATCTTAAAGTTTCTCATCATTTCACATGAACTCAAGTCATTAGTTCTCAAGTGCATACTAGAATCACATGGTGACCCATCTCTAATTTACAGGATTACAGATGACTTTGTTTTTTTCTTTATACTTCTCTATATTTTCCAAAATATTTATAATAGAATATTTTATTTTAATGAAAGGAACAGTACAGCAATCTTCAGAAAAGAAGTGACATTTGATCAGATATTCAAAAGTTAAAAACAAAAACTCAACAGTATAGGTAGAAGCAAAAAGACATAAATCAAAGAACTGAAAAAATTCAAATGTATAATGCAAACTATTTACTTCAATAATATATCATGAGAAGGCAGTGCCAGGTAAAGGAAAAGAAAAGAAGTCATTGTCCCCAGTACCACAAAAAAAAAGTAAAGTAGTCATTGAGTACATTAGAATCATATTAGGTAAATGAGAAAAAACAATTTAGATTCTTATTAGGGTGGAAATCTTTTAAATGGATTGCAAAATAAAATTAAAAGACATAATCCTGGTTCATCAAAGCTTATATGTTACATACTTTGGGGAAAACAAAAGGCATCTAGATACTTGCTTTAAGTGCTATAGCATCCTCAAGAAGAGGCAGTGATGAAGAAAGGGAGCTAATGTTTATCAAATACCTGGTATGTATCAAGTATTGTACACACACATGATATTTCAATATCAATGACACAGAAAAATGTATTCTCTCTCACTTAGAGGTTAAAAATTTTACAGGTGTATAGGTGAGATGAGAAGAAACTTTTTTCTGATAATAGAACCCATGCTCTTTATACCATATTTCAAAGGGATTACTATGGTTCAATAATCTGATATAGGATTTGTTTATTTTTCCAATGAATTCAAAATTTGAATTAAAATGTTGATAGGAAGAGATGGCAAAGTTGCATAAGCATAAACTAATAGAACATAGTGGGGTATAAATATATGAAAAAGTGCTCAACATCTCTAGTAATTAGAGAAATGCAAATTAACATCCCAAACATCTGGGTATATCACAGATCTTCTATTTTTATTCTTATTTGAATGTTTTTTGTTGTATCTACCCAAGCTCACCTTACCCACCTAGAAGACACCATTAGGTTACTCACAACAGACAGAAGTGTCATTCAAAAATCCCCTAAAGGATCATATTTTCCAGCTTAAAAATCTTTCAGTGACTTCATAATGATTCCAAAATAAAGTATAAATACCCTTACCTCATGTGCAGATTTTTCTTCTGAATCTGCCCTTGCTTACCTCTTTACTTCCTTATTTGGATTCCTTCTGTGCTTACCTCTTATCTACTTTCACACCATATCCAATCTTGAATATCCAGTGTTGAATATGTTCTGCCATTTGCCCATTGAGAATTCCTCCCTCCGAAATTCCCCCCTTTGCTTTCTTCTCTGCCTGGCTAGTGTCTATACAACTTTTAAGATATGACTCAAGTATCACCTCTCACTGGAAGCCTCCCACAACCCCTCCCATCACCAGGCTAAGTAAGGTACCCATCTCTGTACCACCTAAGCATCTTTTGCTCACCTAATTCACCCTATGTCAGCCATTGTCTTATCATACCACGAGGTCCCTGAGGACAGTATCAGTTTTTATCTCTGTTCTCAGGTTCTAGTACACTTCCTGAATCTGAAAGATGATTCAAATTCTTTTGGAAGTAGTTAATGTCACTGAAAATAGAGATTCTGTATTGCATATGGTTTTAAAAAGCATTTATTGATGGGTAACATATGGAAAACTACTCAAACAACTCAGTGTATTAGCTCCCAAAGTCCCCTCATTGTACCCCCTTTCAGTCTTTGCTGTCCCAAATAAGCACTATTCCAACACCATGAATTACTTCTGTCTGGTTTTGAATTTAAATAAATGGAAGCACATAGTATGTTGTCTTGGTCTGGCTTCTTTGGCTCAACATTTTGTTTATGAGAGCCATCTATGTTTTTGTCTGATTGCAGTCCATTCTAATTTCTGTATAGTATTCCATTGTGTAAATAGACCAGAGTATATTTATCCAAGCTACTATTGTCAGGCAGTATTTGGATAGTTTCTGGTTTGGGGTTTTTACAAGAATGCAGTGATCTGTATGCATTTTGACTTATCTTGTCAGCAAAATAAGTGCCTTCAGAATGTCTTCAGTTATGCCTTCAGTTATGTCTTTAATTCCAAATGAATCTATCTGCATATTCTTTTTTACTTGTTAAGTTAATTACAGCTGTATCAGGGAGGTCAAAAAAGGCAGATCAGTTATCAAAGAGTGGTGAGTAAAATCAACCTCAAATGACAAAAATGGCTTACAAATTTAAACAAGCACAATTTTCTACCCCAGACATTCTAACATGCAGTTTCATTTAATAAACATTCATAGTCTCAGGGTTACAAGTCAACAGTCCTTGCAGTTACTAAAACAACCCTACAATACCATAGAAGTACTCTTTGCCCTCTTTGAGTTAACAATTTTAGAACTTCAACTGCATAATGATGACATATAGAAGTAAATAATTTAGCTTAAAAGTGGAGGAAACTGGTATGTAAATAATTGCTAAACTTCTTCATCTGTTTAAGTAAAGAGCAACGGTTAATCTGGTGTTTTACATTGTCAAAAGTGCTCATGTCAACATCTTAAAGTTTTTCTCCATGTTTTTTCATTTTCTGCTATTTGAAACTCATGGCCTCTGGTTTCAGTGTCAGTCCTAATTGAGACTGAATCAAAGATACACAGGACTTTTTATTTCTCATCATGATGTACATATAAATTCATCTGACTTAACAATTACTAAAAGTTTCTCTGAATCTAGCTGAATTAAATAACATTTTAGAAAATGGTAGGGGAGTAAAGACAGGGTTCCAATGACTTCATTGCAGTCTTTTACATCCCCATGTTTTAGAGATGTGAACTAGGAAAAGGTGAAAGGTATAATCATTTGACTGTTAGATTGAGATGTAATCAAGCATGATCTCGAGATATCTTGATCAAGTACCAAATAGAGATACAGAAAGATTTGGAAAATGAGAGGGGAAAATACAAGGAATGTTTCTTTGACATATTAGAGAGTGTGACTAGACAAGCCATCAGTAATGAGCAGAGTAGAAAAATTAACAATGTATCTGAGAAGCAATGAAATGATCTCAAGTTAAACAGGGAGACTCAGAAGGAACTCTAACAATAGGAGCATATTAAAAACAAATGAGTAAACATTGCTGTAGCACACAAGTGTGGAGGGGGAACAGGAATCTGCCAAGGTACCTGTCTTCAAAGAAGCTCATAAACAGTGGGTATAGAGTAAGGGGCCCTGATGGAGCTTGTTGTAGGATTGGTTCCCCAGATCTAGATGTTGAGATGAGAGTTCTGTACAACTGATTTATTTCCAGGTTTTCCCACATAGTGGGAATGGGAATGGGGAAGGAAAGGAGGCCAAGTAGGAGTGTAGCAACTAGCAAAGCCCCATGAAGGGTAATTGGAGCTAAGTCCTGAAAATTCTGGGGACATGTGTGTGTTACGCAGCTTTACAGCAATGTGCCCCAAATACCTGACAAGAACAATTTAGAGGAGAGAAAGTTTATTTTGGCTTAGTTTCAGAGATTCAGTTTATAGTAGGTCAACTCCATTGTTCTGAGATAGCACATCATAGCAGAAGAGCAGGGTGGAGGGAAGCTGCTCAGGACGTGGCATCTGGAAAGTGAAGAAAAGTTGAGGGAAGGGTGGAAGGAGCCCCAGGGGGAAGATGAACCCTTCCAGGGAATACCCTCAGTGATTCACCTCCTCCAGTCACAACCTATCTGTCTGCAGTTAACATCCAGTCAATCCATTCACACTAGGATGAACAGATTAGGTCTCAGCTCTGTCTAATCATTGCACCTCTGAATACTCCTGCATTAACACAGGAGCTTTACGGGGACACATCACATCCAAACCATGACACAGAAGTCACATCTTAGTATTTTTTCCCCCATCAGGAACACAGAGACTGTGAGTGCCTATACACTCAGACTATCAGTCATTGATCCAGAGCTACCTCTGGGTGCACCTCTCTTTGCATAGGCAATGTAGGTATCAGCAACTCAGGGAAGACATGCAGCAAGGAGTTGCAGGGGCATCTGTTGAGAAAGAATGCATGCAGAAAGTAGATTTGATCAAATAATGCTAAATGGGTCCAAGGGAATACTGGGCAGAACCCTCACAGCAGCTACTACAAACTCTAAATCATCATTATTAAAACTAGAGCAGCATTACCAAAATAGAATAAGCAAACTGGAGAGTGAGAAATGAATAGGGAAGATACAATTCAGTTCTGACCTGGCTCCTTCTGTAGGTCATGGACAGACAGGTTGATCAGAACACTTCCCCGGATTATGCAACCTGGAGTTGAGAGAGACCCTTTCCCTCTGGTTGTGGAGTTGTGATAAGGTAAACCTGGAGCTTCCAGGGCAGCCACTATGTAGATCACTGAAAGAAGGTAGGAGATACCTGAGTGAGTGGCAGATGAACAAAGTGATCCCTGAGTGTACTTGGATCCCTGGTTCTAGATATTCTTCCCTTTTTATTGTGCCTCAGATTTAATGTGGTTTTGGATTCAGAGGTCAATTGATTATCCTCTTAACTGAGCTTCTACTATATATCTCAAGTACTGGAGCTACGGAAGTGAAGAGAAAAGACAAAGTCCCTGACCTCATGGAGTTTACATTACAGTCTAGGTGTGGAGACAGCCAATTCACAAACATGATCATTTGCAGCAGGGTTTTCAAGAAAGGTCTTTCTGCAAAGGCTTATTTGAGCAGAGACCTGGCTGAAGTAGAAATGTGATTTAGGCAAGAACCTGAGCCAGAGTTGAATTTCTGTCCAGCACAACCAAGAGTCTGGAAAATCACAACAAAAATACCATGTTTCCTGGGATTGTGTTTGGGCAGATTTACTGTTTACCCTGGTGGCTAAGGGAATTTCATTCTGTGTTCGGTCTTTTCAAGAAGACTAACAGCTAAGGCCTTTCTTTGTACTTTCTCCAACTGGTCAATTCAAGAGCTGTCACTGATAAGAAAGTTGAAATGTGGATTTTCCTCTATGATAATTAACTTTTCTTTCCTACTTCAGTTGTAAAATCAGTTCATTAAACCCTGTTTATCTGTTCTTCTACAGCATAAGACCTTGTGTTCAAGGGTGTGTTCTTTGTGACTGTTCTTTTGGTTTTTCTTTAAATCGGGTTTATTGAGGTACATTTACATATGACAAAATGTGCCCTATTCAGCTGTACAAACTATGAATACCCCCCTACAATCAAGAGGCAGAAAGGTCCATCACCCCAAGGCTTGCAAACACCTTATATCCTTTTATTTTCCTCTTTGCTTATGAGCTGGGGATACTAAGATACACAGGCATGGAAAATAACGTTAATACTTGAAACTGAATCTTTGGGAGTTTCAGCAATAGTAGATAAACTAATATGACAATGTTCAGTAAGCACATACTTTCATAGAAATTGAGCTTTTCCTTCTAAGTTGCCTAAACGTACAATAGTTAATATTGCAAATTCTTTACTTGGGTGTTTGAACTATAGAAGATAGGCAAGTTATATAGTGATGATCACTGAATATGTTTTAAAAACAATTCAACTGTTTTTTTCTTGGTAAGCAAATACTATTTTGTTGAGATATTTCTTCATGAATCATCTTTGTTATAGTGCACTGAAAATGTTAGCTTTAAGATGGGATGTGTATAACCTTGTTCCTTCCATTATCCCTACTCTCTTGCTGCCTCTTTCAATGATCTTCACCAACTCTCCAGTGGTATATCCATTTCTGTTTTCAAACATGCCAGATCTCCTCCATCTGGGGGGAAAATGCATTTAATCTTTCTCTCTTTAATTCCAATGCAGTTGGATTCCCTGTAGTTAATATTTGAGTACCTGACCAATTGTTATTCCTTTATGATCATTATCCCACTTTATTCTCACAAGCCTCTAGCATGTAATATTTTACAGAGGAAAAATATAATAACCAAATTCATAAAGTATCACTGCTATGTAATCTGAAAATATTATCCTATTTGATTCTCATAGCAAATTCAGCTATTCAGTTAGGAAACTGAGGCTTACAAAGGGCAGGAGGGTGGAGAACATTCCAGGCTCCTGGGGTATCTGCCTCATGTTATCCTTGCAGCTTGATTGCTTTTGACCTTGTCCCTGACTCTGCAGCATAGCTACTTTTCTCCTTCATTTCCTGTGCCTGGGTCTCTTGACCTTTACTCAGTTTTGGGGGGGCCACAAATAACAAACTCTCAAACTGGATAAAATTTTAAAATATAAATTTATTATAAAGAGAGAGGGTTATCATGCAGAACACATGGTAAAAGGTAATGCTAAGCTTCTGATAGGAGTGTCAACAGGAATTAGAAAGACAGGAACCAGGGCAACTTGGCCTAACCTCTCCCTTTGCCTACATGTTCTCATTTAGTTGAAACTGAAGTCCTTTTTACATGAATATCCTTAATGTCCAGTAACTAGTGTTCCTTAGAACCTCGCTGCATAAAGTGTGATCCATGGACCAGCAGCATCAGCATCACCTTGGAGTTTGGTAAAATGCAGAGTCTTTGGCAGCTCCCCATACCTGCTGCATCTGATTTTTGACATTTTTATCAAGATCTCCAGTTGATTTGTGCACAAATTAAACAGAGAAGCATTGGTTTAGAGCACAATTAGGGTAAACACAAGTCTATCAGGCCCCCATCAGAGCAAGATTCAGCTAATACCTTCAGAGATTGTGAACCCCTTAATAAGAACATGAGCATAGTTTTTTGGTGCATTCAAGAGGAATCTACTAGATATTTCATCAGAACGTGAGCTCCATGAAGCAGAGACTGTCTTATTACAGTTGTGCCCTGAGAAGTTAAAGCAAGTTCTGATCCATGATAGGCACTCAATTTATATGCCTCCCCCACCACATTTTTTCAGCACATAATGAAAAGGAAAAATAACACAATACAGATAGTCACTCACTATCCGACATTCTGTGCTTATCTTCAGTAGAAGACATTGTAAAAATTCACCAGCTGGAAGTTACACTAGATTAACTATTGAACCAAACAGACTGGAAACTGTATAATGGTGCAAACACCTAGTTTATTTCTTGCTCATTTACTAGTCCTTGGCAGGTAATTGAACCAACAGGGTATCCTTCTTTATGCAATCATGAGGTACCCAAGTTTCACTTAGTGTCATTTAATTTAAGTAAGCTGGAAGGGGAAAGATTAAAGGAATACATGGAAGATTTTTATGGCCAAGCATGAAAGTAGCAGATAGAACTTCCTGTGGTAGCCAGCACTCAAGATGGCCACAGTGAGCCCTGCCTTCTGGTATTCATGATCATGGAAAACTCACTTCCACATTGAATGGGGCTGGCCCATGTAACGGGTAAGATAATAGCAGAAAGGACTTCCAAGAATGAATCGCTTCCTCTGAGGGAAGCCAGTTGCTATTATGAGGACCTCCACACAGAAAAACCATAATGTCTCCTGCCAATAGCCATGAGTGAGCCATCTTAGATGTGAATCCTCCACCCCTGGAAGCTTGCAGAGGATGGTAGTCCCAGCCTACACCTATCCCTCAGTTTTTCATAAGGGTCCCTGATCCAAACCACTTAATCATAAGCTCCTGATTCAATGCCTGAACCTCAGAAACTGAAATAATAGATGTTAGTTTTCTTAAGTTTCAGGATAGTTTGTTATGCAGAAATACATAATTAATACGTTTCCACTCATTTCCTGGATAGAACTCAAAAGATAGAAGTCACCTGTGGTTTAACATGCAACTTTTGAAAGAACAGTAAAAGTAGTCTAGCCCAGAAAGAAGAGAACATGGATTTTGCTAAGTAGTCACTAGGCTCTTCTACAGGAGCAGACAAAAATCGTAAGAATAAAGTCAGGCAGAAATGTAATTGAGAATCTGGGGTCAGAGCACAAAGCAACTGGACACACTTGATCCTTCTTTCCTTTTGGCTAAAGGGCCAATCCTTACCTCTGTAAAATTTCTGCACATCAGGCCACATTCTTCTGTCTAACCTCTGAACTCTTGCAGAATTTCTTGACTTGATCTCTTCTGTATACAGCAATAAATGTCACTAGTTCAGAGACAGGGGCGTTATTTGGCACTCAATTGTGTATTGCCTTGTGATAACTCTTATATCACTTTTTAGGATGATTATTTAACTTTTTCATGCCTGTACATCTTGTCTTCCCAATTACATTTAAGATCCTGGAGGGCAACAACCAATGGAGGTAAATGATATAGGAGGTGACCACATTAGCTCCATAATCTACACAGTGATTTATTGAAAACCAGCAAATCTGCTCTTAATGGGAGTTGAGTTTTAATAGGAATTCAGCCCCTTCCCTAGATCACTAAACAAACTATCACAACTAGGTATTTAAGATTATCTTTGCTGAGCATTAGATCCTCTCCGTAGTGGTGCCTAAACACAGGAGGAGTCAGTGAGTATTATTTCAATGTAATTTTAACAGCAACTTCAAATGAGAAGTTTGATTACTCTTTGTGTAAAAGATACATAATGATATTTAGAAAAAATCATAGTGAAGAGTTTTTAACCTAGATTTATTTTGACATCATTTTGTCACCTGTGGTTTAGCAGACTCTAGTCAACTTCAGATTTTAACCACCTCTTCTGGTCTATAAAAGCAATCATCAAAAAATTGTTATTTCATTTACTCTTATTAACAGCTCCTTCTATGATATATATGTTCTTTAAAATAACTGTAGGGGTTTTATGTTCACCTTCCATTTGTCTCTTAGCTTTATGTCAAAAGTAATGACTCCAGAACTGACAAGTAGATATTGTCTTATAATAAATTTATGAAGAGTTTATCAAGCATGTGCAATGTTCTTTGTCAAGCATCTTGTAGTTAAACATAGCAAGTAGAACATTTAAAGTAACCATGCTCATGGTAGAAGCTTTTAAGAATGATTACAACATGTAATTTTTTGAAAACGCCAAGATTTAAAACAAAACAAAACAAAACAAAAAAAACAAAAAAAAACTTCCCTGAGATCAATTACTTCTGCTCACAAATACTTTGGCAACCTTTATTTTTTGCTCTGAAAACAAAAGGTTTATTTTCATATCATATGTTGAGGTTTTTGAGACCTGAAATATTAGAATAATGCACATCAGTTGAACTTATAGAATATGTAGTCTAATTGTGTAACTCCTTGAAATCAATTATATATGCTATATATAAGGACTGTTCAAGGAAACTCAGAAATGTAGATTTTTAAATCTTGAGACTTTTGATAAGAGAGGAAAAATATGACTCTGAGCTCTTCCCCAAAGATGAATGTTCTTATCTGATTTGAATCAATCACTATATGTTAAACATACACTTTTCCTCTTCATTGAATTAAATTATGAAATTGATTTTGTTTTTCAGATTTCAGAGAAATTGCAATGGCTTTGAGCACTGGGCATATTTAGAGTACAAAAACCGTTGGTTAAAAGAAAAGGTTCTTTGTGTTATGTCTTCATGTGTTCAGGTCCCAGAGTCCCTGAAGCAATATTGGCTAAGTATGCCACACTCTGATCTTGTAAATAAAACATGACAATGTGAAGGTCAGAAAAGCGTTTTATCAGGGAGCTCTGACTGCTAAAAGTAGGACCCATGATTAGCACAAATCTTATGTACAAATGTGTTTTTACCCTGATGAGTCAACAGAGTTCAATGCATAATCAGATTTCATAAATTCACTTCCAGAGATTTTTTTTAAATATGCCCATTGATCCTTAACAATCAAAGCTGTTCAAACAATATTGCCAAGTACCACTGTATTTGTTCATTTGTTCATGTCTTGTAAATTCATCATGATTGTATCATTAAAAGGTTAACAGACTAGAAAACTGGTTAGAAAGAGTTACTAGGAAAATATACAGCATGCAAAATTTAAGTTAAAATATGCCTACAAGAAACAAAAGTGGATCACTTTTAGAAATACATAGAAATGATGCTATTATCACTGATCAATACTGTTTCAGTATCAATCAAACATTGACTTATCATTATTAACTTTGATTTCCATTTTTTTCTAATACATGGTTTTCAGAGGAATTGGTGCCCCCAAATCAGAAGAGTACTTCTCACTCTGCAATGAGTTCTGGAGTAAGCAAGACCTTTATAGTGTGAAGAAAAAGACTGATAGCTTCTACTTCCTTGTTATTTTTTTGAAAGCAAAGGAGACCCCACCCAAGTCCTCAACCAGTTTGGAAGAGACCCCTCAAAGTGCTGGATTTATAAACAAAGTCCTTGTGGTGGGGGAGAAAAGGGGTTATGCACAATGTACCTTAAAAGTGGCCCAGAGGTAAGACTAGTGGTTGATTCATGACCGTGCATTTTCATAACTGGAGGGAAAACCACCACAGAGTTTAGTAAGACCCAATGGCCTCTGGGTGAGCCATCTTTCTTCCTCTACCCTAGATCTTCTCCTTGCCAGATAGCACATTAGTCAATAGCTCTAGAATTTTTATGGAAAAAAAATGGTTGATGTTAAGCCCTTCAATGGTGCACACACAATTTAGAACTTCTGAGACTTTTTTTTAAAAGTTAGTGCATGTATTTAATGCATATATTTCAATAATATCAGGGACCACTTAGCTATGGGTTCAAATAATCATTTGAAATGAGCTAATTCTGTGTTATAGTTGAACAGCAAAGGACTTATGAATATTGAAATAATTCATTGGCATATAAGAAACTAGAGAGTCTTTTATTCTAGGTAATAAATAAAAATAAAAATTTAAGGAAATAGTAACCATTCAATGTATTTAACAAAGAACTTTTTAGCAATATTCAATTGTTAGAATGTTTTTGAGGATTATATTTGTTAGAGTATACATATGGTTGTTATTTCTCTATTCTGAAACATATCAAGCCTCCCACAGAGAACCAATTTACACAACCTATTTGCCTGTAGTGTGCCAGCATGGCTATACTTTGTATTATCACACCAGAGACTAAATCAGTCAATAGAAAGAAACCTTGTTTCTAGTAGTACTTAGTTTTCTTTAAAGGATAAAAATTAAAAATTTAGAGACAGAAGCCATGCATCTATATTTGCACTAGGATATAACTTAATAACCTCTTAATTTACATGCCACATGAATCAGTTCTCAAACTATCATTGCTATAGACCAATAATTTTATGAAATACAATGAAAATTTAAAAGCATGCAAAATGCAAACTCACTGATCACACAATGAAGCAGTAATGTCAAATGGTTATAAAAATTTCTATGTTGGAATGGAACCACCATTTGACCCAGCTATTCCACTCCTTGGCCTTTACCCAAAGGACTTGAAATCAGCATACTACAGTGATGCAGCCACATCAATGTTCATAACTGCTCAATTCACAATAGCCAGATTGTGGAACCAACCTAGAGGCCCCTCAATTGATGAATGGATAAAGAAACTGTGATATATATATATATATATATATATATATATATATATATACACAATGGAATATTACTCAGTCATAAAGTATAATAAAATTATGGCATTTGCAGGCAAATGGATGAAATTGGAGAATATCATGCTAAGTGAGATAAGCCAATCTCAAAAAACCAAAGGACAAATGATGTCACGGATAAGCAGATGACCATACATAATGGGGGGTGGGCAGGAGACGAGAATGGAGGAAGGAGGGACTGTGTAGAGGTAAAAGAGGGTTGGGAGGGGTGGGGGGAAGGAAAAAAAACAATGAATCAAACACCATTACCCTATGTAAATGTATGATTACACAAATGGTATGCCTCTACTTCATGTACAAACAGAGAAACAAGATGTATCCCATTTGTTTACAATAAAAAAAAAACTTTAAAAATTTCTATATTTTTCTTCTCAATCCCTGTACATATAACTGACCATTAACAGTTTGTGGACTGGTGTTGATCCAGGAAAAAACACTTAGAGTGAATGAGACGTACCAACCAGGATTACTCAAATGAGTTCTATAGGTCAAAATTATTATTTTATTTAAATGTTATTTTATCAGATGGTCCCAAAAATCAGGGAGCCATTAGCAATGACTTGGAAATTGTCACCCCTTTTCCATTAACCTGTACAATATCACTTGAAGTATGTTCACAATATGACAAGTCATTCTGCACTAAATAACTTTTATAATGTGTAAGCTGCCTTCTCTCATTTACCTGGATATTTATTTCTCCTCCTCCATCTTATTTCTTAACTAATTTAAGATAAAAAGTATTAAATGTGGCATTTTTCCTCCAAACCTTAGAGAAGTTACATTCTATTTCTTCATGCAAATTCAGCTCTACAGATTTGTTCAGTCTAAACTCCATGGTGTTTGAAAAGTCTTAAACTTTCAGTGCCCAGATCCAGATACACATGGGTTATCTGGTGGTCTCCCCTCAATGTCTTTCTCAGGGAATCCTGCTGTTGTAATGGGACATACTGGAGACCAGATCTACCTGGGTCTGCCAGATTATTACAGTGCTTCTCATGCACCTAAACCTACTGCTTAAATACTCCTAGGCTCATTTTCCCCATTTGTAAAATGGAGATAATATTTAGAACATGAAATTCATGGGCAGATTAAATGAGGTAAAGTAAGTTCAATACCTGGCATGTGTTGTTGCATACACAATATTATTTTCCCTCCATGTCCTCCTACTCCATACCCTATTTCCCCTACCTTCATCCCACCCCTGCTCTCTGCTCCCTTGTTAATTTGCCTCTGACGGATTTATTGCCTCTCTCTGGTGAAGAGGAGGAGAAATGAACTAGTCAAAAATACACCTTTGCTAAGTACAGGGGAAATGCTATGCTAATAGAGCTTTGCCACCTGCCAAAAGGATGCTCAAAGAGGGCACAAGTGAAAAAGAAAACTCTAAGGGAAAGAGTTGTTGAAACCTGCTCTCAAAATATATAAAATGCATGTGCGCATGCACACACACACACACACACACACACACACACACACAGTGAGTGCCCATTCATCTAATGGCACCATCTTGCCCTCTTCCCTCTGCATCTCACTGACAAGCATCATTGCCTGAACAGTGCTGGGCTTTCAAAAAAGTATTTGACCCTCATGTTATTTCTGAATCTTAATTGGGAAAGTATTTACTTGTCTGAGATATGAGGAGTTCCATGATTTCAGAAAATTCCTTTAATGGAATTTAATATTTTATGGACTTTTTGATTCTTTCTTAAAAAAATAATGTCTCAGAACTAAAATGATTGCATCCAACATTATTTGTGAGTTTAAGAGAATATATGTAATAAATCAAATCACATGCATTTATAATGCCAGTATAGCCTGTTATAAGACACTATTTGTGCTTTCTGATCAATTGCCTAAACTGAAACTATCAGGCTAAACCCAGCACAATGGTTCTATCCCCCATTCTTGACTTGGAACACTCACAAGTCAATGTATATTGTTCAGTTTAACTAAACATGACTTAAATAACTTTAGTTATAAAATTAGTGCAGAACATTCCTAAATCTCAAACAATTTAGAATATAATTAAAAACAAAAGTCTACTTCCCACCACAACCCACTTCCCCACTCGCCCACAAACACAACACCATCCTACATCCCCACCAAGATCCTCGCACCCCTAAACTCCTGGTAAGTCTCTGCTTTGCTACTCAGCTCATACTGAAACTTTGAGCATAACACATTGGTCAGTCTATCCATTCTTTTTTTTCCTCCAAAAAAGGTCTTTCTCTTTTGTTTCACTCCATGGCCCCCTCTGATGCTAGAACACTCTTGACTCAAGAATTCCAACTTGCTATAGTAAAATTAATTACTGATGTTTTCAAAACTGGTAAAATTGTATTCTGAGTGCATTATATTGGGCTTAAGGTGAAATATGTTTGCCTCCATACTATCAGTAAAGAAGTCCCCTTACAAGTGTTCCACTTGACTAACTGACCCTATCATAACCTTCTGTAAAACAGGGTGACCATAGCCATGACACCCAGAATGCTCACAGCTAACAGACTCCTTTCTAGTCTGTCCACACAGCTCAGCTTCAGTCTTTTAAATTCTATGCTTTAAAAAGATCAATTGGGTTTTTATGCTTAAATATGTTTATTCCAGTTATAATTGTAGGCATGTTATTTTGTTTCAAATATAAGGTAAAATAATGTGAGTGCTCTGGAGGGGAAAAGAAGCAGAATTGGGAAGAGGGAGAAATGGAGTAGCAATGTGATTATCCCAAGGACACTACTTAAAAGTCTTGCCTACTAAACTCAATCTCAGGGTTTGCTTCCCAGGAAACCCAATCTGCAACAGTGTTGCTATGCAATATAACAGTGTAAAGAAATAAAAATATTTGTTCAATTTAAAGATGATTCCACCTAAAGTATGGTCAGACTTTAGGCTCCAGGGAGATTTAATTCAAGGTACTTGTTCACCAAGAAGAGGACAATAACCTTTATGGATACAACCAACACTTCTCGTGATTTATACTGGCAGATAACCAGAAACTATGGGAAAACTGGAAATTTTTAAGACCTATATCTAAGCAATCAAATCTTATAGGAGAGAAGTTCAATGTAGTAAACATATTTAGGTTAGGAAGACACAGATAAACCCATTTGATATTAGGAGGAGAGATTCTGACTATATTATGAACCAAGAGACTTCAAAAAGAAGACAATAAAACACCAGGAATTCAACATTGCAATACAGATCTCTAGATCTTTTTGTAAGGGAACTAAATTTAGGCAGATGAAGGATCACTCCTCATTACTGATGAAAAAAAAATATACTTGACAATAGCTGTGGGTGGACTTGCTACTTGGTCCCCAAAGCATTCAAGATTAAAAATGAAAGTCATGATTTTAAAATTTTCTATAGTAATGATAGTTATTACAGTGTTTGCTCTTTTGACCCTAACAATCTAATCTAACTTGGCTGCTGCAAGATGAGTTTCACTGATTAAAATGCTTATTTAGCTAATAAGACTAGTCAATGTTACTAGATATTTTAATGTGAAGAGCAGCAAGAAAAAATGTCACAAACTGTTTCATTTGCAAGGATAGGGAAGCACAGAAAATAGGAAGTAAAAACATCTTAATGTGTCACTTGTCAAGAATTGAGTCCCTTTACTTCATTATGTATAGAGACTGTAGAAACATTCATTTCTCTTATTCTATCAAGGTAAAAAATGGCATCCCTACTATCTCTAATTAGAAAATTATGGTCAGCAAAAATTATACTATTTATCAAATCCTATAATGAAAGGGATTTTAAATAGAAGGAAAGTTATGAATTGACTTGACGTTGCACTGAGAAATCTTCATCACCAAGGAGAAAATGGTTAACCTTTTCCCCTCTGCCTACTCTTCACAACCCACACTTCTTTTATCAGAATCCTCTGACCAGAATCCTCTAGGTCTAGGACCTAGTACCAGCTGTGATAATTTCTCCACAGAAACAGTAAATTCATCATCTCTATATCATTTCCTATTGTATAATTTTAAACCATGCTGATGAGAAGGTTGGAAGGGATAGATTCTGAAAAGGAATGAAAGTTCCTAATGTGATAGGACTGATATGGTAAAAGCAACCTATATATCTTCCATACTACTAGAACTTCTGGAGAAAGAAGATGTACCAGTTAACTATGACCATAATAATGCTGTGTAACAGCGAACCACAAGATCACAATGACAAACAATAGTAATTATTTATTTGGTGTGTATGTCTGAGTTGAAAGAGGTTCAGGTGATGTCAGTTGGGCTTTGACCAGAGATCTTTTGCTGATCTCTGCTGGGCTTACTTGAGCATCTGTAGGGCTGACTGAAGATCAATGGCTTTGGTCTGGTTTTGACTTGAGTATTTGACTCCACTCATCTCTTTCTGAATCCAATAAGCTAGCCTGGGTGTGTGCTTTTCAAGGTGTTGGCAGAGGTATAAAAGGGAAAGCCTAATCGTACATGTGCTTCTAAGTTTGGTTATGTCACATTTTAACTTCCCACTGACCAAAGCTCATCTCATGGTCAAAGTCAAGCATAGGTGAAAGTATACACCTCTTTAGTGGAAAGAATTGCAAAGTATATTGCAAAGGGTGTAGATACAGAAGGGAGTGGAAAAAATTAGGACTGAAAAAATTAATTCAATCTACAATAGGGAAAAAGCAGAAGCAGTTGCTTTGAGATCACACTGCCACATATTGATGTGCAGGTATATCCTCCACAGCAGCACCAGGGGCAGTGGGGGCTGGAATCCAGCCCATACTCCACACCCCAAAGCCACACACCATTGCACAGGCTGTGTCCCTTTTCTAACAAAAGCACTGTATGGTTTAGTGGACCCTTGTTTGAGATTCATCAGCAAAGGCTTCAAAGGTTACTATGTCATGGTCCGCACAGATTCAATTTTAAACTTTCTTATTGGGTCCTTCAATTCCATGCTCTTTACCCCAGTTTTCCCCTTCAACTCCAAAATCACCCTTTCAGGTATTTCAAACACATGCAGCATATACAAATCTTGGGCCATGAAGCCAGGTGACCAAGACTTTTATTTTCTATAGCTAAACTTCCTTTTTAGGTCTGCATTACCTCAATAGTGAAAAATTGATTCCAGTCAATTCAGCACCAAACATTTCCCAGGGTTGTGCCAAATACATGGGAGACTTACATACCACCATTTTGTCAATGGAAAATCTAGTATGCAGTCATCATCCAGTCAATGAAATGCAAGAATGACATGCACCCACAAAATCCTCACTGTATCATCTTCCATGCTCCTTTCCCAAGCTAGAACCATGGAAACCATGAGTCAAAGATGGCAAGATCATGACAAGGTAAGATCATCAAGCCTTGGATCCCTGAATTATGACATGGAATAGTCACATGCCAATCAAGAAGATTATTTGGGAATTTACATGAAAAGAAATTGAATTCAGTCACTGATATTGCATTTATCATTTCAGTCACTGGAATAACATCAATGAATACAGACAATTTGGACAACAAGAAAACTGAGAAACATAATACAATGATCAAGCTGCACCTATAACTCCCACACAAGACATTTGTAATCTCTAGATCAAAGTGCAACTCATTGACATAGTTATGGGTTTTTCTCCAACCATGTTAGTCTTCTCAGTGCAGATGTGGTGTAAGCAGAATCTTGTTGTGACCACCTGCCAGGTTGCTCTGCCTCACCATCACTATTTTAATGTTTTCCTGTTGTAATTTTTAAATTTTTTCAGTATTCAAGCAGATGATCCTTCTAGCATCCTGTTATGTCAGTTCATTTAGGCAGAGGCACGTGTCTTAGGTCAGTTTATCTAGAAACAGCATCTGAGATAGAGATTCTAGTGCAAGTAATTTATTGAAGAAATGTTCTCAGGAGCACACAGGAGTAAGGAAGGAAAAATATAGGCCAGAAGGAGTCAAGCAAAGGGGTCATTTCCATTAAAATCCAGCCTATCTTGATCCCACAAGGAGCTTTGATGTATAAATGGCAACATAGCTATCCCATCTTCAGACAAGAGGAGGACAGAATTTTATAGCCTTTCCTCAACGTAGTGTCACTGTCTATGGGCAGTTCCCAGGGGAAAAGTGTAATCTCCCAGGCATTTCCAAACAAAGTTGTTCCAGCTGGCTGAGGATAAGTCTCCAGAAAGGAGTACAAGTCTGAGTCATAAGAAGCAAACTCATAGTACACTGCCCTGGCACAGCAAAGGGAGCCTGAGGGGCACACCTACAGCATTCCACAGCATGCTAGCAAGAGTCATCCTCCAATAAGAAACATCTGCATTTATGTGTGTGGCCACCTCCTTCAGAAGGAATCTGACCAGACTACTTACCTCTAAGACAATTTGGCCAGTTGCCTAGCTTAGCTACCCAGTAAACCTCACTGTTGGCCCAAGGTCATATCAGACAGACTTCTACATCATAGCAAACCACTTGGGATAGGCTAGTGCTAAAAGCTAATTTCCCATATAGAATAAAAAAGAATAATATAAAAGTCATGGCCTCAACTGTTTCTGCTCCTACCTCTTTTCAGTGGAAATAATTTCTTTTAACCCTTAGATCTTTTATCTCATTAGGAACTTTATGAGTTTGATCTGTGAAATAAAGCTGAAGGGAAGATGATTTGTACTGCTGACTACACAGAGGTCCACATTTTATGTGCAGTTTCCCAGGTAGATAGATTTTTAACCACTTTCCAGAGTGGTTTTCAGGGCAACAAAATTATTTTAAAAACCCTTTCATTAAGAAATTTTGGCTCAGGGCATTCTCTGAGAGCTCTTGAAATTGAATTGACAGGGTGAATGGGGTCCCTTGTCTTCTCAAACTGGTCAAAACCTACTTCCCTTAATAATAAACTATTCTAAAACTCATTTTTTTTCCTTGCTGGTGTTTTACTCCCCCATTTTTTTAAAAATCTGTCCATGTGTAGTCTATACTACTCCAGGAAACGACTCTGTTCTCATTCAATTCTACCACTTATCTATTTCTAAAAAATATTCTGTTTATATATCACATATAAATACATGCAAAATAACAAAATGTTGGCCAGTTATTGCTCTTCAGGAATCTTATTTAACATGGCAAATATTTATTTAATACAAAATGTGCCAGACAAGGTGCTAAATGCTAAGATACAGACCACTGCAAAAGGTGGACCTGAATTCAAGTAAATTCTAATAGAACTGTGGTATGTGGAAAATAGAACAATTCTGCATGGAGTGGTTTGAGAAAATCTCATTGAAGATGGCATTTTATTTTGAGTTTAAAGGATGAGTATGAATTTCCTTGGAAACAGAGGTTGTTAAATTAATATCCCAATTTATAGAATAATCAATGAACCTGTTTTTCAAAATTCAGAGAGGTCACTATTTTTCCAAAAGAGTTCTGACACTTCTAATACAAAATCTGATTCAAAAAAAAACATAGGCGTTTCCATTCCAAGCTTTCTGAGGAATCTCCACACTGCTTTCCAGAGTGGTTGCACTAATTTGCAACCCCACCAGCAATGTATGAGTGTTCCTTTTTCACCACATCCTCGCCAACACCTATTGTTGCTTGTATTCTTGATAATCGCCATTCTAATTGGGGTGAGATGAAATCTTAGGGTAGTTTTGATTTGCATTTCCCTTATTACTAGGGATGTTGAACATTTTTTCATATATCTGGTGATTACTTGTACATCTTCTTCTGTGAAGTGTCTGTTCATTTCCTTAGCCCATTTGTTGATTGGATTATTTGTATTCTTCGTGTAGAGTTTTTTGAGTTCTTTATAGATTCTGGAAATTAGCGCTCTATCTGAGGTATGGTTGGCAAAGATATTCTCCCACTCTGTAGGCTCTCTCTTCACATTTCTGATAGTTTCCTTTGCTGAGAGAAAGCTTTTTAGTTTGAATCTATCCCAGTTGTTTATTCTTGCTTTTATTTCTTGTGCTATGGGAGTCCTGTTAAGGAAATCTGATCCTGAGCCAACAAGTTGAAGATTTGGACCTACTTTTTCTTCTATAAGATGCAGGGTCTCTGGTCTGATTCCGAGGTCCTTGATCCATTTTGAGTTGAGTTTTGTGTAGGGAGAGAGATAGGGGTTTAGTTTCATTCTATTGCATATAGTTTTCCAGTTTTCCCAGCACCATTTGTTGAAGAGGCTATCTTTTCTCCATTGCATATTGTTGGAACCTTTGTCTAGTATGAGAAAATTGTATTTATTTGGGTTTGTGTCCATGTCCTCTATTCTGTACCATTGATCTACCTGTCTATTTTGGTACCAATACCATGCCGTTTTTGTTACTATTGCTTTGTAGTAGAGTTGAAGATCTGGTATTGCAATACCCCCTGCTTCGCTCTTGCTACTGAGGATTGCTTTAGCTATTCTAGGTTTTTTATTTGACCCAGCTATCCCACTCCTTGGCCTATACCCAAAGGACTTAAAATCAGCATACTACAGAGATACAGCCACATCAATGTTCATTGCTGCTCAATTCACCATAGCCAGATTGTGGAACCAACCTAGATGCCCTTCAGTTGATGAATGGATAAAGAAACTGTGGCATATTTATACAATGGAATATTACTCCGCAATGAAGAATGATAAAATTATGGCATTTGTAGGCAAATGGTCGAAATTGGAGAATATCATGCTAAGTGAGATAAGCCAATCTCAAAAAACTAAAGGACGAATGATCTCGCTGATAAGCGGATGAGGACATATAATGGGGGGTGGGAGGGGCTAGCATTAGGTTTAGGGTTAGGTTTAGAGTTAGGCTAAGGAGAGCAGTAAGAATGAAGGAAAGAAGGACTGTGTAGAGGGAAAAGAGGGGTGGGAGGGGTGGGAGGGGTGGGAGGGGTGGGGGGGAGGGGAAAAATATAATAAACATCATTACCCTATGTAAACGTAAAAAAAATAAAATAAAAAAAAAAATTAAAAAAAAAAAAAAAAAAAAAAAAAAAAAAGAAAAAAAAAAAAAAAAACATAGGCAATAAACATTTTGGGCATCAAAAATGAAGTCTTGCTCAGAAAACAGAGAGGGTTTGATATATAGTACACATAGTGAATTATTTAGATCATTGTTTTCCACCAAATCATTTTCTTCACTCATTCAGTTCAACAAATACTTAGTGTAAACCATGCATAGGTATGATATTTGAGGTTAGGAAGAATAGCTGCATGCACAGAATCTGAGTTTTGGAACTGCAGAATCTCAGGCAATGAAAATAGCTATGTTTTTCTAAAAATGAAATTGTATCAATAGTATTGTTCTGCTTGTTCTTTCCCTCATGAAAGGCTTTTCCTATAGCCAAAATTAAATAATTCTGGACACACATTAACTGTAGGATAGCAGGAACATTTAGTGAGTACAAGGAGCACTCCCACCTTAAGGGAGTCTCCGTCTGAGTGATTCCAGACTATGGGAGATGGATTAGGCATTGCTGACAACCATGAAATTGATGTAGCTAGAGAATGATTCAAGTATAAGAGTCACAGTCATAGTCATGGGATTTTGAGATAGAAGGAAATCCACTCATCAGGAACAGATGGTTGTTTGTCAATCATCCAATTTAAATAGCTCTTCCTGTACTGATACCATGGGTCAGGATTAAAGCATTGGGAGAAAATTGGCATGTCGACCCACAAGCATCAGGTGGGCATGAATATGTCACCCATATGAGCCAAAGTGATTTCAGAACTCCCAACCGTTATTGTCCACAGCACATACACACATGCACACACACAGTATAGCACACATGGTAACCACCTTACTCCAGATCTCAAAAGCAAAGCATAAAATTCAATACTTACAAAATCATTAGTTTAAATGGTGAATTAATTCCTGGGCCCACTAAAAATAAAAATTTCACCTGAAAGTAAAAGACCTATTTACCATATGATCCAGCCATCTCACCCCTAAAGAATAAAAACTTACATTCCCACAAAGACCTGTACAGCAGCTCTATTCATAATTGCAAAGGTTGAAAACTTTACCCTTTAATGGGTAAATGGATAAAGCTGCCATGTCTATCTATACTATGTAATACTACTCAACAAGAAATAAATAAAATATCAATGCAAACACAACATAAATCAATCTCAAAGACTGTATTGTGTATGATTCCATTTATGTGACCTTCTGGTAAAGGGATAACGAACAGACTGTCAATTGCTAGTGTGTAGGAGTAGAGAGTTTTGTAAAGGGATGGCCTGAGGGTTCTTTTTTAAATGATAGAATCATTCTGTATTCTAATTGTGGTAGTGGTTACACAAATCGATAACTGTGTTAAAACCTATAGAATCACGCATCAAAAGAAGTCATTTGCAATATGTCAATTTAAAAAATAAATCTTTAAGGAAACTGCATGCCAGTCTTAAAAAAGAAGTTGTGTATTAAGCTACAATTTGGAACAATAATTGGATCCCACCCCACTCCACACACATAGAGGGAAAAAATATTTATATAAAGTGAGAGGGAAGAAAGATTAGGAAGGTATTTGGGGCACCTGGAGGTGGATTTGGAGGGGAGGCAAATGTGATTAAGGCATATAGGAGAAAAGTGTAAAGTTCAATGAAAATGGAGTCAGGGAAAATATAGAGTTTGGTGACATCACAATTTTGTCCAAGGAACAATTCTCTGAAACAACAATGCTAACCATAATAGCATTGATTCCAAAAGTTGAGCAGGTAAGATGATATTTTTTTAAAGAAAATGATGGAACCCTCAATTTTTGCTCAAGATGCAGTGAGTGGGAAGGAGATAACTGAAGAAAAAAGAGAGGGGTGAGCAAACTAAGAATGTGTTTCCCTAAGAAGTTCCATGTTTTGAAAAAAAAAAAAAAAAAAAAAAAAAAAAAAAAAAAGAACTTCCATGTTAATTGCTTCTCTCCTGGAGCACAGAGCAGAGATGAGTTTGTTGTCCTTTAAAGGTGGTGTCAAGTTCATGTTTTGCTCTTGCTGGATCAATCCTACAGCATCCTGTCAACTCAGATTGTGAAAGAAAATTATTTATTTACTTGTGCTTGGCAAGGCCAGTTTTGACAAAGACAAATGATAATCACCAATTAAACAATCTTCTGAACCTAAGTCTCTTAGACAACTCATTTGCCCTTGGAAGCATACATCAATTCCCCAGATAATTCTAAATCAGTGGTTTTCAACCAGGAACAGTTATCTCCCACCCCACCACACCCCTGCCAAGGTACATCCAGCAAAATCTAGAGACATCTTTTGTTATCACAAATAGGGGAGTAAAAGTATTACTTGTGTATAGCAGGTAGTGGCCAGTGATTCTGCTAAACATCCTCCAATGCAATGCACAGGACAACCTCACGACAAAGAATGACCTCCAAATATCAGTCGTACCAAGGGTTAAGCAATCCTGTTTTAAAAAATCTATAATACTTGAAATTTTTCCATGACCTCATTTACATTCCATCTTTTCCCAAAATAACATTTAATAAGAAATAACTTTTTTCTAACACATGTGATGTGTCTGGGGGCCTGCATGGATTTCTTGACTTCATGGATGAAGCTACTGATCAACCACAGGAAGACATGAGCTAAATATAGTTGCTCTAACTTGAATATCAAGTTGCTGCAAGACTTCATGCTCACCCACATATGCTAAGTACATTTTCCACATTTGGTAATTTATATGGGGCAAATTAAACCCATGCTGCTTTCTCAAGATCACACAAAGATCAATTCAAGTTCTCCATGGAAACATTACCAGATAAAGGCAAAGAAAAATGTACCGGCCCATCAAAGTCAAGGAGTCCATCTCTGTGAAGGGACTACTTCTTGTTTCAAAGACTAATGGCCGGTAAGATGGGTAATATTTTCATGCTTCCTGAAAATTTAAAAAGCCATGAATTTTTAAAATTTTCATTGTCATAGTCAGAAAAATCTATTAATTTCCACTTTGCTTTTTCACTGTAGAACAGAATGTGAACAGCTTCAAGGACATCACCCAGCATCCTCTGTACACTCTTTGTCCTTATCAGTTCCCTGTCTCAAAACTGAAGCTATTACCCTGGATGTAGACTAATCCAAGGCACAAGGAATAATAGAAAGCAAACTAACCCAAGTCACATCTCTTTCAGTGAAAGTTTAATGGAAACATTAAATTGCCATTCATGCTCAAATTAATTCTTTCCACACATGCTGAACCTTCTTTCTTACATCACAGACACTTGCGCTTTTCAAACACTTGACTTCCGTCTCTTTTATCTCCTGTCTCATCCAAACTGAAAGCATCAGCTCAAAATCACAGTATGCCACTGTCTTTGTTCCTTGTTCAGTTCCTTTAAAAGGAAGAAAACAACGAATGGTGTAGGGTGTAAATGGAGGCAAATGTGCCACACCTTGCCTTGCATCTGTGTCTGATATTTCAAAACAACTACTAGAAAAATCTTGCACTAACAATTGCCACTACTGAATGCCTAAAGCTTTAGATGGATGATTAACTTCTCTGGCCCATTTCTTCCATCTGCATATTATTTTGAGAATAATACATTTGCTGGGGATGACAAGGACATTTATTTAAAGACCACCAAAGGTCTAATTTTCTGCAGAGAGATCCTTTTCTATAAAAGGAGTAACATTTTATCCTGCACTTAAGAACCACTTTACTATGATGGCTTTATAAGTTGCTTACATTTATGTCATAGTGAAGTTACATCAGAACAGAATAATGGCCTAAAACACAGTTTTGGCTAGAAATTCTGAGGATTTGAGGGTTATGGGGTAGGTACTGAAAATTACTTGTATTAAATCAGTAAACGGTAAGTCTAACATTCCAGGTTCTATAGCAGGTCCAAAAGGAGTTTAAAATATAATCAAAAACATAAGACAAATGTACCAAAACTAAAAGTAAATTATTTAAGGACACTACAGATGTGCATACTCCACTTATTGTGGATTCTATATAACAGTGGTTAACCCTCAAATAAAAAAAAAAAAAAGGCCAAATTTCCTTTTGGTAAATTCAAAGAATATGATATCATATGACACCCAGATGACATCAAACACAAATTAAGTGCAGGTTTTCTCAAGACATCAAAGTTTGGTGGTCATATGTGGATTATTTCTAGTGTGATCCCAATTCTGAATATTTTATCTTCTTTCCAGATGCAGTGCTGATTTTTAGTTCAAAAAATATGGTCATAATATGTAAAGGGATGAATTCTCATCAGTAAGATATCTCCAAATTGCACTGTAGAAGGAGGTTCCTATGAAAAGGCATCTAGACATAAGGAATCTCACCTTAAAAGCAGACATTTGGGAGAGAAGATAGCACTTACTGTTTCTGTTGGTACATTTTTGAGATGTGCTTCTTTTGAGCCTTCCATGACCTCCCATCCTGAAAGCAGGATAGGCAAGCAGAGCTCCTGTCTTTTGCAAGTAATGCACTTAATAACAACCCTGAAACACTATGACATTACTGTTTTTTATTTTTTTAAAACTGTATTTAACTGAGGAAATTCTCCTCATCTTTCGTGTGTGTGTGTGTGTGTGTGTGTGTGTGTGTGTGTGTTTCTGTGAAGTATCTGATATGTGCCATGAGGGCCCGAGGTGGACAAAACATTGTCACCATCCCATAGCACACACTAGATTGATTAGGATTCTAGTTTTCAATCAAATGGAAACTCCCATAAATCATGCCCTTTTCCTATCTATCAGGCCATACTGACTCCTTCACTTAGATCTGTAACTGATTAACTAGAGATCAAAAGTCCTGCTGGTCATCTTCATATTTGTCTTGAGGTCTGCAACCCAATGAGACCTAGCATGGAACTTTCACTTCTCAAGCTGATTCCAGGAGGGACGCCCTACTCAGTGATCCCCTTGCCTGGAGTCAGACCTGGAGGTGGGGAATGAACAGTGTTGAGGGTAGGACTATAATGAGAGGTATAGAATTTAAAAGCCAATGTAAATTTCAAGAAGATTCTGGTTTTTCCAGCTGAAACATCTTGGAACCTATTTTATATTGGAGAGTTCACAGGTCAAGCTGCATGGTCTGATCCAGAACCTAGTTGGTCTCTAATCTCCTCACATCATAAATACTTCCTAAAAGATCCAGTTCAACTCAAAAGAACCCATCCAATCAATGTGACACAAGTGACTTCGCCATCATGGAATCAAATCAACTAGAAGATGCTGGGGCTTCTGAATCACTTCCAGAAATGAAAAAGCATGACTTTGACCTTTTAGGATGATAGGACCTCTGGTGTTACCAATATCTAAGGTTAAGAAGCTGACGGAGTAACTGTGATGATCCTTGGGTAGAGCAGATTCTTCTCTGGTCACTGAATCTCCTCAGAGACACAGAACCCTAGGAGCAGGGCAGAAGGGCAGTCCTGAGGTACAGCCTCTGGCCTCTCCTAAGGAAAAGCTGCACTGGGAAGAGTCCCCAGGACACCTGTCCATGAGCTGCTGCTACTTCTTGGGTTTCTCTAAGATGTTGAGGAATTTTTCCCTTGTCATCTCTCTGGACTCATCCAGTCCCAGTTGATAGGCCATGTTCTGTAGACCTCGTACCTTCACCATCAAATTAGCTGTGGTAAGGCTCCCCAGTTCTTTCAACATTTTGAAAGATCTGGCCAAAGATCTGGTGAGGCATGGTCAAGTTTCTCAAAACTTAGCAAAGATGCTTCCTAATCTGGTGAGGCACAGTCAAGTTTCTCAAAACTTAGCAAAGATGCTGCCTAATCTGTCCCATCTGTGGGAGACACCATCTTCCAACCCATGTCACATGACGTGGCCCATGACATTACTTTATAATGAAAAAATCGGATATTTTGATCATGGTCAGGCTCTGACATTTGTGCTGGGATACATAAAATTAATTCTTCAGTTAGCAACACAGCTCCTGACTATGCACTTCAGGTTACACTAATGCAGAAAGCCAAAAGGGTGGAAATTTGAAAAGAGGTGTACATGCCTTATGCCTAGTAAATCCACCCCAAACCTCTCAGTGTGAAAGAGTTCTGTTCCCTCCATCAAGAATTTCTATTTCACATCTCCCTATTGTCTCTGGCTGAGTGGGCAATTTTCAAAAGAATCATTGGGTCAATGACAAACTGACAGAAACAGCTTCAAGCTGCTTGTTCTGTCAGCATGTATAGACTCCTTTAATTCTCAAATGACTGTCTTCCATAACCTTCCTGTTGTTGTGAGTTAGGAGTATTGATGTGTGATAAATAAATTGCACTCCTTGGTTATTGTCAGGAACAGAGTTAAATTGCATGTTTTAACTGGCATTCCTTTCTTGAACCTGTTGCTAAATGAAGCATAAACAATATGACTATGAAAGTCCTTCCTGACTCAGCAGAGCAAATTAAAATAATTTCTAAGAGTATTGACCCATTCTAGGATAGGAAGACAAATCCCAGATACCCTAAGGGTCCTAGGACTCCTTAGGATCTTTACTCTTAGGACCACATCTCCTTCCTTCCCCTCTATCATGTGAGAGTTAGTATTTCTGTGTAAGATCAATGTTGTAATACTTGAGGAATAGGATCAGAATTAACCCATTTATGAAGATAGAAAAGGGTAACTGAGGCATATGAACCTGGGCATCGTTGATGATGCCCCATAGATTGAACAGAAGAACCCTGCCCCAGTCTTTGACAACCTCCCATGATTCCGTGCTCTTTTCTTCATGGTTTTTAATGATAACAGAAGTGAAGAAAAAGTTCCAATACACAGTCCTATTAATGAGGCTTCAGTTCAAATTCAGGAATTTCTATAAACCACCTTTTTAAATTGCATAAATGTATTTGAAGTGGGAGATGAAAATTGTATGAAAACAAGCCCATAGATTTCAAACACCTACTGAATACTTCCCAAATGAACTTTACTTTAAAACATCCACTTAAAGCCAGTAAGGCGGTGCATACCTCTAATTCCAACTATTCAGAAGACTAAGGTAGGAGAATCTCAAGTTCAAGGGCAGCCTGGGCAACTGGGAAGCACCCTGTCTCAAAACTGAAAATTAAAAAAAAAAAAAAAGATTGGGATATAGCTCAATAGTAGAGCACCCCTAGGTTCAGTTCCCAGGATGTTGATGATGATGATGATGATGATGATGATAGATCCACTTGATAACTCACCCTCTGTTCCCACTGCACTTTTGCTCTTTTGTGTGAAATATACAGGAACCCAAACTGTATATTTACTCAACAAACTATTCATTGGAGAAAAATTTACAGAGTGTCTAGTATCAACACTGAGTTCTAAGTCTTAAGAAGCACAGTGTAAGAGAGACATTTTATCTCAAGTCAAAGACTCAGAAATTTTAAATCATTCAATAATGTATGTAATACTGGTATTCAGAAACTGCTTTAATGTAAGATAAATAAAAGAAGTAATTATGTTAAACAAGATTTTCAAAGTAAGAGATTTATAAAATCAAAGAAATTAAGTAAAACAATATTAAAGTGAACTGCATATATCAATATGAAAAAAAAAGTGTGTCTATATATGCCAAGCACATGTCTGTAGTTTTGCAACTTAAGAGGCTAAGGCATGATTACAAGTTCAAATTCCAGATCAGCCTCAGTAACTTAGGCCCTATCTCAAAACAAAAAAATAAAATTTAATTTTTAAAAAAACTGGGGATGTAACTTCGTGGTAAAATGTTCCTGGGTTCAATCCCCACAATACGTATTTGTGTGTGTGTGTGCATGCACCTGGTATGTGGGAGTGCATGTAAGTATATTTACTGGCTCTGCATTAAAATGCTCTACAAGTAATTTTACTCCAATCATATGCAAACCTGAAATCCTTTTTTATATTTTGTAATTCTTTATTTTATTTACTCATTTACTTATTTTTTGGTACTAGTGATTGAACCCAGGGCAGCTTAACCACTGAGTCACATCCCAACCCTTTTTTATTTTTTTGAGACAGTATCTTGCAAAGTTGCTGAGACTGGCTTTAAACTTTTGATCTCTGCCTCAGTCTGCCCCTTTATTTGTTTTTTCTGTTACCCACCTGGTCACTTAAAGGGACCAGGTTCCTTGGAAAGCCTATGTGGAGAAGGTAAAATTAGTCTTAGATACCAAGTGGGCCAGGACTGTGCTCACTAATACAAGTAAAAAAAATGATAGAACTATATAATTGTCTTTTTGCAACACCCAAAAAAACTGATTTGGGCAAGGATTATCAACTGGAATTTTTAAAATTTATTTTTATTCTAATTTGTTGTATATGACAGCAACCACCAGAAACTAGGAAGAAATAAGGAAGTATCATCCTATAAAGTCTTTGGAGGCCTGCGAACACCTTGATTTTTCCAACTTCTGGCCTCCAGAACTGTGAGAATAAATTTCCGTTGTTTTAAGCCACCAAGTCTGGCACTTCATTACAAAGCTCCTTGGAAATTACCAGATTTAACCACATAATTTTTGACACATTAATATATATTCAATAGTATTCTGTGCATCCAACCCTCACATCAAAGAAAGTTTTTAGCAATGATTTTTAAGTAATACTAGTACAATGTTTTAAAAGGCTTCACATAATATTTGCACCCCACTTTTCTGCAAAAAACAATTTTTTGGTATAAAATCTGCAACAATTATGTAGTCAAATGTCATACTTTGGGCAATTCTCTCATTCGAAATCTAAAAAGTAATGTTATTACAGTTATTATTCATATGATCAAGTGCTTGCTACATGCAAGATACTGGACATTTACATACTATTATCTAATTTAGTCTCAAAACAGTCCTATAAATTAGATAACTATTCTCCATTCTGTGGAATAGAAAACTGGAGCTTGGGGAAATTTAGTACATTGCATAGATTCATAATATTAGTAAGTGACTAGAGCTGAATTTAATGCATCCATGTAGTTTCATAGCTTATGCATTTAATCACCATGCTATGAAGGTCAAAATGAAAATACAGTAATATTTTGACCAGGATTTTCAACAGTATTTGTCCTATGATAATTCATCATATGCATTTGTATCATATTCAAGGCAGAAGACAGACAAATCCAATGCCCTGAAAGCAGGGGGCCCCAGGGATATTTAGAAAGTCAAAACTGTTTTTTTTTTTTTTGTATTTTTATTCCCACTTTTTGTATTTTTATTCTGATGTATCTAGATATAGCTCACATCAAAGTGAATCTAAAATAGCTTTCAGTCAACTCTATCCCATTAGATACTCACAATGCTTAGTCTTTTATTCTCATTAGGACAGAGATAAAGCAATAAAAAAATCCTAAATATACATTACTGTTGCCTAGGTGAAAAACGCCTGAATTAAATGATCATTAGCTGCTTACACCAGCTGAAAGCAAGAAAGCATGGTTGAAAATGCACCAATATTTTGACTTGACCACCTCTTTGGCTCCCCTACAAAACCCAGAGACAAACCTCCATCCCTGTCATGAACTACACCTGGGGAAAGAGCCTGCTAAGAAACAGGTCAAAGTTACCTTTGATTAACAACTCAGATATACATTTAGTGTTCCAATAATCTATCTTATGAGAATTCAGGGTTTTTGAATTACTACTATTCAAGAGTGTAAATAACCAGTAAACTTCTTTTATAAGAATCCTAAAATGAAGAAAGTGGTTTTGATTTGGTCTGGTTTGGGTTCATTTGTGGGGGTTTGTTTTTATTTTCAGTACTAGAGATGAGTAAGGTAGGAAATTAGTCATAACCCAAGGCTAGAAATTTTTTTTTGTACCAGGGATTGAACTCAGGGATACTTACCTACTAAGCCACATTCCCAGCCTTTTTTGGTATTTTATTTAGAGTTACTTAGGGGTCTTTCTAAGTTTCTGAGGCTGGCTTTGAACCTGTGATCCTCCTGCCTCAGCCTCCCAAGTTGCTGGGATTACAGGTATGTGCCACCACACCAAGTTTAGGAATATTTTTCCCTTCATTTTTTTCTTGGATAACTTAATATCTTCTTGAGCCCCAGTTCCCAAAACTCTTCTTTCTTGTTTTCAACTTCTCTTTTGTGTATCACATACCCTGTTAAGTTAGTCCCCAAGTGGTGGGGAGGTGGTTAATAGAGAAAAGAAGGGAATTATGGGTGATGCTAGAAAGTCAGTCCTCATCTGTTACATTTTATTTCTTTCCACTTCAATAGAACTTTACAGTTTAAAATATATTATTGCATTTGATTTTCACCGTACTCTTAAGGGGCAGAAAAGACATTAGTGTGGAATACCCTCATGAGAAGAGAACTTTTGAGGTTCCAGCAAGCAAGTATGGGGACTTGGATCCTTGCCCAAAGAAAAGGAAGATTGTTCCACCTATAGGCTTTGGAGGGACTGACATAAGGAGGAAAGTGAAGCCTACTTAGCCACTCAGATCAGTGGGAAAAATCCTGGCAACCAGTTCAGTGACAGATTCTCTGGCTGGTTGGCCCTCTTATTCATTTTACACATGAGGAAACTGTGGCCCATTCACTCAAAAGATTCACTAGATTAATATTTATTGAGCACTGTGCTCAAGATACAGTATATAAAGTTGCATTCTGACAAGGAAGTAGAAATAGTCAAATAGACAATTGTTTTGAAGAAAAAGCAATATAAAAGAGCTGAGTGTTATTTTAGATAGAGTCAATGGAGTCTTCTCTAAGATGCCCTCAAGTACATACCTGAAGGCAGTGAGGGGATTAGCCTGTCAATAGCCAGGGTAAGTATATTCCATGTAAAGGGAATGGCAAGTGCAAAGGCTCTGAACATACTTGGAGAAATAAGCAGGGAGGCCAGTGTTACAGAGAAGTAAGGAAAGAGCAGGAAGAGATGAGGTCAGTCACATGGACTAGGGGAAGAGATAACGTAAGGCCTCAGTGGCCCCAATATAAATTCTCAATTTCATTCAAAATGTGATAGGAAACCATTATAGGTTTTGGACAAGGTAGTAACACAGTCCACCTAGCATATCTTAAACCATCACCTGCCTGCTGTATTGAGAAATGATTGTAAATAGTAAAAGAGTAAGACAAGGGTATTGATCAAGGCATGAGCTGATGTGGCAAAATAAAAATGCTGAAGGTAGCTTGGACTGGTGGTGTTGGTGGTAAAAAGAAATCAGAATCCAGTTATTTCTCTTAAAGCTGAGAGAATTTCCAAAGAATTGAGTATAGAGTTCTGAGACAAAGAGGAACCAAGGGTCACTCTGGCTTGGGGTCTGAATATATGGATGGATTATAGTTCCTTAATTTACACTAGATATCAGCAGTCTTTTATGTAAAGGACTAGATGGTAAATAAATTTGAACACACAGGCCATAAAATATCCATTGTAACTATAGCCATAGAAGCCATAGAGAGTAAGTAAATGAATGTATGTGACTGTATTCCAATGAAACTATATATGGGCATTTTCCCTACTCTGGCTTAGATGAAAAAGACTGTGGGATATTCAGGATGGGGCATAGATGATTTCTGGCAGATTATGTGTCCAAAAAATGGCCACAACAGAGTACTATATGCTGTTTTGTAATATGACTTTGCCAGTGCCTCCTCAAGGAGTAGAGCCTATTTACTCTTCCTTTAAATCTAGACTGGTCTTTTTGCTTCATCAGTAAGATGAAGCAAAAATAATATTGTGTCTTACAAAACTAGGTCACAAGAAACCTTGAAGCATCTGCTTTCATCCTTAGAATGTTCATGTTTGAGAATACAACTGCCATGCTCTAAGGAAATACAAGCAGCTAGTGGATTGTAAAGAGAATGATTTAGTTAACTGAGGTCCCAGTCAATGGCCAGCATATGAACCAGCCATTTTGGAAGTGGTACCTCCAGCCACTCCAACTGATGCCAGATACAGCAAAGATGAACTGTCTTCATAAATCCCTGCTCAACGTAAAATATCATAAGTAAATAAGTAACCATTGTTGCATTAAGTCAGTATGTTTTTGGGGATAGTTTTGGCAACAGATACTGAAACAGGAAGTGCAACTATCAAATTCCACAAGGTTATACTGTGATAAAAAATGACCCAAAGTCTCAGTGGCTTACCACAACAAATCTTTATTTCTTGCTTGTGGATATGTTGCATGCCAAACATTAGCTTTGCTCCATGTTTTCTTTATTCCAGGACCTAGCTGAAGTAGGAACTCCTGTCCTCAGTCTAGTGGCAGAGAAGGAAAAGTGCATTTGTGGAACTATACAACATATATTAAAGTATCCACTCAGGTATGGTTTACGTCATTTCCACTCATATTTCCTTAGTCAAAGCAAGCCATGTGGCCTAGTTAGCCCTCAACAGGACAGGAGGGGTTAGCATTAGGTTTAGGGTTAGGTTTAGAGTTAGGCTAAGGAGAGCGGTAAGAATGAAGGAAAGAAGGACTGTATAAAGGGAAAAGGGTGGGAGGGGTGGGGGGGAAGGGAAAAAAAAAGAAACATCATTACCCTATGTAAACGTAAAAAAATAAAAAAAAAAGAAATGATGAATTAAAAAAAAAAAATGACACATCCATATGTTACTGAAAACTCATTGCTTTATGTCAGAGAGTAGGGCAGAAAATTGTAGCCAAAGCTATTTTGGGGAAGGATACACATTGTTCAAACAGACCCAGTCATGATGCCACAGAAGATGTTGGAATAGCCCTTGAACTGGCTTGGTATTTCCTCAGTTATGGCCCAAAGGAGATTGCAGAACTCAAGCTGGAGGCACTAGCTAGTCTCCAAGCACTACAAGCAGCAGGCCAAAAGCCAAGAAATACAAGAGAAGTGGTTCGGCACCCAAACGGAAGTGTTTTAGAATGCTTAGATTCAGTGGATCAGAAGCTCCCTTTCTTGGCCCAGGAGACAGATCATATTGAACTTTCCGCTTCTGGAAACTGTCGAACTATTAAGTGCCTTTCAGATAAAGAGGTCTTTGAGCAGGCCAGAATGGTAACTCCTCTGTTCCCCTTCAGCATTGTCCAGTTCTCTTTTGAGTTTTTTCCACCTCTCTTCACTGAGGAGATGAACAAAAGGATGAGGATCAAGTGGACAGAGATGTCAAATTTTATGCTGGGCCATTTAGCAAAAATTGTAACCTAAGTGCTCTTGAGAGGCTATTTAAGAGTTTTGGCCCAGTCCACTCAATGACTCTTGTTCTTGAAACACATCAGCCTCATCTCTATGTACAGTATGAAGTCCTAGGAGCTGCCCAACTGGCCATAGAGTCCTTGAATGGCATTCTGGTGGAAGGTATCTACATCAAGGTGCAGAGACCTGTGACAAAGCTTACACTTGATTGTGACACATTTGTTAATGAGCTGGAATGAGATTCTGAGAACATAGATACTATTTACCTATCTGGAGTTGGTGAAACCTTCAAGAACATCTGTTGCAGCCGTCCAACCTCATCCTTGGCCTGGAAGCTGTGATCTTCCTTAAAGATCCTAAAAGTGGAAAACAGAAAAAATACTATTTCCTGAAATTCAAAACTTTTGGCAGTGCCCAGAGGGCCCTCCACATTCTCATGGGCAAGGACTGAAAGCTGAAAGGCAGGCAGGCCCTGACCCCCAGGCACCTCCATGTGTGCCTTAGGGGCTTACCATCTGAATCAAGAAGGCCCCCAGATCTTAGAGTTATACCTACTCCCTCAGAACAGGAGGTCTTGCAGACTCTGAAGGTGGACCACCTGAAGATAGCATCCTGGTGCTGGAGCCAGAGGATTGGAAAGCTCTACCAAAGCCTGGACTCAGGCACCCTTTGCCTCGTCCTCCTGCCAGGAAACAATAGCACTCATGGCTCACTCTGGCCTAGGATTAATGGGAATAAAAGATGAAGAGGAAAGCATCACCCCATGCGTGGGTTTGTGAGTCTGCCCACCACTTTTCCATGTGCCATTTCTTATCTCTCACAGGCAATGGCAGAGAAGATGGTCAGGCTGCAGCTTCTCTAAAGACTGCTGGGCCTCTTCACTCAGTGGGCAGTTTTTTGGGGAAAGTTGCTGTACCAACTAAGGAGTCTAATCCATTTACACGGCATGCACAAGTTTTCAATAAATGTCTGAAATTCAAGCCTTCCTCATCTTAAACAGGGTGAGGAAGGAAACTAACTTTAAAAAAAAAAAACAGTATGGTAGTAGTATCAAAAAGACTTAAAGACCAATGGAACAGAATAGAAGACAAAGACAACCACATAAATACAATTATCTCATTCTAGACAAAGGTACCAGAAACAGACATTGGAGAAAAGGTAGCCTCTTCAACAGATGGTGCTGGGAAAACTGGAAACCCATATGTAGCAAAATGAAATTAAAACCCTATCTCTCATCCTGCACAAAACTCAAAGTGAATCAAGGACCAAGGCATTTGACCAGAGACCCTGAACCTACTAGAAGAAAATATAGCTCCAACTCTCCATGCTGGCTTAGGAACTGACTTCCTCAATAAGACTCCTAAAGTGCAAGAAGTAAAATCAAAAATCAATAAATGGGATGGTATCAAACTAGAAACTTTCTTCACAGAAAAGGAAACAAGAATGTGAAGAGAAAGCCTACAGAATGGGAGAAAACTTTTGCCACCTGCACCTCAGAGCATTAATCTCCATGATTTGTAAAGAATTCAAGAACTTGACACTAAGAAAACCCAATTAATAAATGGGCAAAGAAACTGAGCAGACACTTCACAGAATAAGAAATAAGAATGGTCAACAAATATATGAAAAAATGTTCAACATCACTAGCAATTAGAGAAATGCAAATTAAAACTCCACTGAGATTTCATTTCACTCCAGTGAGAATGGCAACATTCAAGAATACAAGCAACATCCTCTGTTCATAAAAGAATACATGACCAGTGTAACTCCATATCATGTACAACCACAAAATGCGAAGTTATTCTCCATGTATGTAAAGTATATCAAAATACATTCTACTGTCATGTATAACTAAAAAGAACATAATTTAAAAAATGTATAAGCAACAGTAACTGTTGGCAAGGATGTGGGGAAAAGGGTACACTGATGCATTGCTGGTAGGACTGCAAATTGGTGCAACCACTCAGAAAGTAGTATGGAGATTCCTCAAAAAACCAGGAATGGAACCACCATTTGACCCAGTTATCCTACTCAATATATATCCAAAGGACTTAAAATCGGCACACTACAGTGACAGTCACATCAATGTTACAGCAGCTCAATTCACAATAGTCAAGCTATGGAACCAACCTGGGTGCCCTTCAACAAATGAATGGATAAAGCAAATGTTGTATATATACAAAATGGAATATTACACAGCCATAAAGAAGAATGACTTTATGACATTCTCTGGTAAATGGATGAATCTGGGGACTAGCATGCTAAATGAATTAAACCAATCCTTAAAAACCAAAGGTCAAATGTTCTCTCTGATGTGTAGATGCTAACACACAATAAGGGGGATGGGGAAGAATAGAAGTTCATTGGATTAGACAAAGGGGAATGAAGGGAAGGAATGGGGAGATGGGAATAAGAAAGAGAGTAGAATGAATTGGACATAACATTCCTACATTCCTACGTGAGTTCATGACCACTGAAATTCCACATCATATACAACCACAAGAATGGGATCCTAATTAGAATAAGTTATACTCCATGTATAAAAAATATGTCAAAATATACTCTACTATCATATATCTAAAAAGAATAAATGAAAAATATACAAATGCTGTTTCAAGAAGGAAAGAGTCAACTCAGTCTAGGGTGCTGAGATAAGTAAGACAATGCCTATTAACCAATGGACTTGGTAGCATCAAAGTCACTGACATCTTCAAGAGAAGTTTCAATGGAGTGCAGAAGAACAAGGCTATACCATGAAGGATAAGGAGAAACTGTCAAGTGAGAAAGTAAAAACACCACATAGACAATAATCTTTTGAGGTATATTCCTGGAAAGAAGTAGATAAATAGGGAAGTAGCTGGAACAGGATGAATGATCAAAAGAAGTCTTAAAATAGAAAATAAAATAGCAAGGTTATGTGATGTTTCAGTCAGTACAGTAAGGGATCATGGATAATGTAGTGAGTGGCTCAGAGAGGTCAAGTAACTTTCCATGATCATGTAGCAGGTATGGAGCCAGGATGAGAATTTAGATCTCCTCATTACCACTCTGGTTTTCTTTCTGCTATTTTGTCTCCTAACAAAATTGCCCTTACCCATGACAGTATGTGAGGATCACAGAGTAAAAGGTCAGCACTAGTTTAAACACCACCAAACACCAAATGAGCACTATCCATTGGGAATTCACAAATGGCAGAGAAGTTCAGCAATGTGCATCCCAAAGAATGGGGAAGAGTCTCCCATAACATCACTATCCTAAGTGGTATATTTTCATATGCACTTTTATAAAGTGTAGCATCTTGTTCCATTTACATCAGCCTTCAAGAAGTTTGCCTCAGTGAACTTGAAATGTGATGTTCTTCAGAACTTGCAAGATATTGCCAGTTACTTCTTCCAGAATCAATGGAGAAAAATATCCTGCATTATTTCAATAGTTCCAACAATGTGAACTTAAAATCATGTTTCACTTTTCTGTTTGGCTTCTACCAAGAAGTAAGAGAAGGAGAGATTCTGGATACATTCCCTCTAAAAACGTCTAATTACTGAGATTATTAAAATTCACCATTTTCTCTGTTTCCTTGGGCCTTTCTGTCATTGGATTTAATGGCATCAGCATCAAGAAGAAGCTTCAGAATCTCAACTGTTACCCTTCATACTCACTGACCCACACGAATATCTGCATCTAGAGATGATTTTCATGTGCCCATCAGTATCAAAATCCTCCATGGCTTTCTCACCCTAACTTCAAATCCCCTTGAATTCTTCCAGCATGTGCCTAGAGCTTCCATAATTCTGTCAAGAGTACAGGAGAGTCTGAAACATCCCTTACACCACTGGGAAGAGACAGGACACTTGAGAGGTGATCTCATGCCCTTCCTATGAGACCTACCTAAATGTATCCCCATTTCCACTCTAGGTGATACCCCATGGAGAAACCTTGGACTCTTTCATCTCTTTTCTTTTTCATGCCTGGGAATAAAGCACAAAACTCTCTAACCTCATATCCCCAAACTTAACCTGAGGAGTTATCCAGGGGTCAGTTCATAATGGCTCCATGGAAACACTTATGTGTATCTCTGTCCAACTTCAGAATCAATGATATTACATGGTAATTTGACATCGGTGGTGGGAGTATTTACACCCTAGACATTGACAAAATCCTACAAATCAGGGTCTTTTTTTCCTTGAAGTACTATCTGTTTAATATTTTTCAGCACATCGTAGTTTGGGAATGAGAGGTGATCACAGAGCCACTTCTCAAGGACATACCAATGTCTAAGTCTCTGTGTGTGTCTGTGTCTCTTTCTCTCCCCCTATTTCTGCCCCCCTTTCTGCCTTCCTTTCATTTGCCTGTCTGTGGAATCTTCTAAGTATAATTCCCTAGAACAGCGATCAGGATTATTTCTAAAATCTACTGTTTAGCTCCCACCTCCACACATTCTAATTTAATTGGTATGGGTGCAACCTTGGCATTGGGGATTGATGTGGGTGCATCATTGCCATTGGGGAATTTTTAAAGCTCCCCAGGTGATTCTAATGCATATCAAAGTTTGGGAACAACTGTTTTAAGAGAATGGCTCCCCATCCTTGCTGAACATTACCAGCATCTGGGCAGTTTAAAAAATACATATAAATGAATGTTCATCAAAAATAGGTTAAAATTGAGTTTTTGCAGTTGAAGTCTACACACGAGTAGGTTGTAAAATACCCCCAGGTGATTCTGATGCAAGGACATTGAGAACCACTGGTTTGTAACATAAATTTTGGCTCTGCTAGTCTTACAATTATATTGGTGAAACTCAGTCTTTTCTCTGAATCTGTTAGAAACAAAAGCTGTGGAATGTAATTTCTTTCTCTTGTTATGCTGTTGCAGCTACCCTATTGCCTTGCAGGCAATCTATATAAAAAGGTTTCATTACCACCTCAGTGGTGTGAGAAAGAGAGTTAAATGTGAATTCCTGTGAATGAATGACATGGTTACTACCTCAATATTGCTTTGCTATAAAAATTTAAAGCTTTCAAATCTACATTCTCTTGTTTCTTTCAGGTGAAAGGTGGGAAATGGAATAACCTCTAGGCTTCTGGGTTTTTGGTCATTTGCTTTCTTAGTTCAGGTTGCTTTCATCCTGTTCTTATTTTTCAAAAGCTGAGTACACTCAAGATCTTGTGGCACTGAATCTCTATTTTGTAACCAACTGGTTTTGCTTTCTGAAAGAATGTTCCTCTAAAATGTGCTATAAAACGTCAGAGTTTTAAGCACAAGGCCCCGAGTTCCATCCCCAGTACCGCAAAAAAAAAAAAAAAAAAAAAAAAAAAAAAAACACTTCAGAGTTTTTTTTTTTTTTTTTTTACCAGAAATTAGGTTTCTTACTAACTCTCATGATTTTACATTCTTACAGCACAATAAGTCCTCAATTCACTTCTCCCTATGTTCCCCTTCCATTGAGATTTATTTAAGAGTCCATCCAACAGATCCTTAAGTTCAGTGAGGTTGGTGGTGGTAGTGACTAAATTTAGTCAACAACTGTATTTTTTCAGTGTGATGTTGAGATATACCCCATAAATACAACAGGCCCACCTCAACAAAGTCATTTCACAGATATGACGATTTCAGATGCAAAAAGGGAATTAGCTGTTTCAAGTCAGACTGATGTGGATTTGAATTCCAAAAGTGCCACAAAGTAGATATGGAATTTTGGCCAGTTACTTGGCCTCTCTGGACTTTTCTCTTCCTTCGTTAATCAGACATAAGAATACTTCTGTTGGAGGGGTATTACAAGGATTATAGTTAATGTATTTAGAGGTAGCAATGTAATACATTAATGGGCTTTTAAATTAGCCACATCACCATACCATATAGTGTATTCATGTGCTTTTCTCAGAGAAGAAATAAACTTTCATTTTTTCCCTTTTGTTTTACTATATTTGATGTCACTAACCTCTACCTAGCATTCTGTGTGCCATGCACGTGGCCAGAGGTTTTAATAAAGAGAGGGCAGAAAGGCAAGAAGAAAGGAGTGGGATGTGCAATATATGACATGCCAATTCTTGTTTTCAAGCCCCCAAAATCATTGACAAAAATTAATGTGTAAACTGGAATTGTTCCACCAGAAAATGATTTGGATGTCCTCTTGTTCTTATTTCTTGAATTCCCCATTTTCCAGTGCTCTTCTAACTCTTGGTGACATAGGCAACCTCTCTTGGATATCAGAGTCAGTTTCTTCTATTCTGTGCATCTCCTGCTGCACTTGGTTTTAACCTTCACAGAGCACTTTCCATGTTTTGATCTAAACATTTCCCTTACAGATTTGTGTCTTTCCCCTTCTTCAGTGTTTCTCAACCTTAGCTGCACTTTGGAATCACCTGGGAAGTTTTAAAAGTTGAGAATGTGGCTTGGGTATGGGTTTTTTATGGTGACTGTAATCTATGACTCAGGTTGTGACTCCCTCCCCCCAACACTCTCCTCAGAATGTGAGCACAATAAAAGCAGTTTCATGTCCTAGTGCATAGTATGGTGGCTGGTTCAATAGCTGTTCAATAAATGTTGGCTAGTACTTAAGCTCTTGTAATTTCTGATTCTTTCCCAACAAAGGAAGGAAGTGATTGAGATATCCACAGCATTCTGATCTTAGTGAATTAAGTCCAACAATCCCAGGGACTCTTGTAATTAGATTCTCATCATCACTAGTTGGCCCAGGTACTGGAAAATGATCACCAATTGTAGTCCCCCAATCATTGCTTCACTATTAAATAGATACAGAATAATTCTGTGTCCTTCAGAAGCCTTGGAGTGATCTGTCATCAATCCTGTTCTCAAGGGAGATTTGAGAATTTCCTCCCAGGAAATGCTCAATAGAAGCAAAAGGAATACTGTAGCAATATTTCCCTCTCAGTAAACAACCCCATCCATGTTGAGGCATGTCAACACATCAATAAATATGGCAACATGAGGCCTTGTTTCATGACCTCCAATGTACCTCATTATGCCTGATTATTTGTTTCATTTGGGACACAATTAATGAATATTTTGAATGGATAATTTGTGTAAGATTCTGAGTTGAGTGCTATGAGAAATCCAAGGAAGATTTGGTATAATGAAAATACATCAAAACTGCATAGTACTTTCAAGTTTGCAAAGCAGTCATACACATGGTACTATGCAAACTCAATCCTGCAAAAGAATCTTATGCAACTGGTTCATATGCCAATAAATTTACAAAGTTATCCAGTCCTCCTTCCTTGTCTTTGTCATGGTTACATCAAATGTTAACACTTTGGTTTCCACATCTAAAGCCAGCCTCATAATAAAACAAGTTATTCCTTGTCCAGGGATAACTTAAGAAGTTCTAGAAAGATATTACAGCCAAAAGTACCTACCTTCCTTCCCCCACACCTGAAGTTCCAGCATTTGAGATTCTTCCCTTCCCAATATTCTGCTGGAAAGTGTAAGAGAAAATTCTCATGACATAATGAATTTATCAGCTGCTTCCTTATTCCTAGAAACATGGGAGGAGAGCAGGGTCAGTGAAAATTTGTTTGGAAGAGGATAAATAAAGAGATGATAGGAAGTCTGGAAAACTAATTTTCCCACCTCCATATCCCACTTAAGGCCAGTGCTACATTTCTGCTTTGGGCAAAGTGATCATGCAATCCAAATGTCCAAAAGCAGGCTTAAATCCACTCCTGTCTCAGAAATCTCCTTAAGTTGCTAACTTTCACTTGCTTGGCATACTTTGTTTGTATTGTTAAGTCTTCTGAATATGAATTGCATATAAATGCCTCCAGATCACCTGAAGGGGGAAAAAGCATTTCTCATTAAGGGCCCTATAGGTGTTTTGGATGGCACAACTCTCCTTCATGCTATACGTTTCCTCTTCCCTCCTTCACCTCAGCAAATGGAAGTAGTATGGCCCCCCAGTCATTGTGACAATCATAAATGCTCCAATGCACTTCCAAATGCTCACTTCTAGAAGAGTTGCACTGATGTGCGCTGAAAATCGCTCATTTTACACCCTAAGCAAACAAGACACAAAAGGTTCACAGCCATTTTGTAGAGGCATTTGGTCTGCAGAATTTGATGTTGTCATCTTACCCCACCACCTTCATTAACAAAACAAATATTAGAAATTATTCAATCACATAAAGCCTTTTTACTAGAAACAAACCAGAGATTTCCTCTCCCCTCTTGTGAGAGCTTAGACACCACATGTATTCCTCATAAGCTTTCCCTGAATCCAGTTGTTCCCAATAAAACTCAGAAATCTCTTTAGTTTGAGACCTTCAAAGAGAGTTACTGAAAGAGGGATGCCTGAGAAGTTAATGAATACAACTTGAACTTGACCCTGGAAGTTGTCTACAGGAAGAACTTTTCAGTGTCCCCCAGGGGGCGCCCTAACCCCTTCACAGGTCTACTAGCCCTACGTTTTGTGTGTGATTAGGTTGGTCTGTAGCCCAGTTCCATTATCAGAGGGTTGTTGGCAAAGAACAGATCTGGAGTGTGAGCCCCTTGGGAGTCAACTGGTCAGTTCTGGTGGCCCTATGGCACTTTGGCTGCACTGAAGTCTCATAATGTACCCTTCTCCCAGCAGAGCTTGATTATTGTGGGCCATGGGTGATCCCAAGGTGAAGCCAGACTATCCTGTTTCCAGGTGATGAGTCTCAAAGTAACCTAATTTCCCAAACTACCAAGAATTCCTTTGCAAGGGCTCCTGAATGCTTCTATTTGACATGATATTTAAATTCATATCACCTAAAAAGAATCAGAATTCCATTTCTCCAATTCCCCATGGCTAACCAATAACTTGAGTTAGTCCAAGTATAAATGCTAAAGCAATGTCATTGATGGTACAAAGTTTTGTTCTCACCTTGCTGAGAACAGATATTGGACAAAGTCACTTTTTCTGCATCCTTCCAATTTCTATGTATTTCTTTTTTTTATTAAAATATTTTTACAGACATATTTTGATTCATTGTACACAAATAGGGCACAACTTTTCATTTCTATGGTTGTACACAATGTAGATTCACACCATTCATGCAATCATACATATATATAGGGTAATACGGTTTCATTTCTATGTATTTCTTTTTCGTAAATTTCTAAGGCAGACCCAGCAAAGCTACTTGGGTATATATCTAAAATAAGTACTCAAGCAGCCTTGTTTTGTACATTGTCTACAAAAGTATCTATTCAAGAATAGTCATAAAAGCTGTGCTCATCGTAAACAGAAACTGAGAGTCAACTCATCAACAGGAGACCAGAGAAACTGTGGTACATCCATACAACTAATACCACCTAGCAATAAAATGTAGTACTACAACATGGATGAATCAAGTGTGTTATGTTATGCAAAAGTCATCAGACAAAAGAAGTGAGTACCTCTATCCATATGTACGTCAAAAACAACTGAAAAGAATTTATGTCTTAAAATCATTAGTGCTTACCTCTGGAAGAGGGTGTTATTTGGGAAGAAGTATGAGAAATTTTTCAGGGGTGATGAATTTTTTCTATATTTTTATCTAGATGGTAGTTACATGAGTATATACATTTTTAAAATTCATCAAGCTATGCACTTAAAATTTGTGCATTTCACTGTGGGTAAATAATTGTTCAATAAAAAAAATCAGGAAAAAAAGCACAAATCTACTTAGAAGCCTCAGTGAAACATTCGTCTTGTGTGCAGGAATATATGTGATTCCCAATGTTTATACTAATAATTTTCCAACCTATGTCATACTTTGTGAAATCGTGGTTTTAGGATTTCCTCTGAATTACATTATTTAACTGAAATTGGTGGGAGCTCTTTCTTGTACAGAGCTGTTTGAACCTGGGAGTAATCCATGAGAGTAAGTAAAATCCCCAGCATTAAGTTGTTTCACTTTAAAAAATAAGATTAGCTAAGGAGGTACTTTTTCCTTATCCTCAAAACTTTTCCAGGAATCTTTGGACTAGGCCTCCTTTTATGAGGCCTACTGAACTCTACAATGACTGTTGAAGCAATAATTGCCTTGTGCCCCAAGTCTCTTCCTTCTCAAATTCAGTCTTTGCCCATGTGCATAATTTATGATGAGTCTTGCTAAGAACACAGTCTCTACCTGATTGAATGCCCCTTTCAGTCTTTCAAAATGCAATAGAGCAATTTAGTGATCTAAAATTGTTCTCTCAAGCAAGCATTTAATTACTACACAATTACCCAGACCATGCATCTGAACTAGCAATTGCTAACAGCAAGAATAATTTGAAAATGAAGAAACTAGCAAATCATATTCCTGTTGTATATAACAGCACAGTGGGCTTTTTGACTACTTCTCACATCTTTTTATCACAGTAAAAGAAATTAGAATTTCAAAGTCAGTTATTGCAGTATTTCTTATGGGATTTTGTTTCTCAACAGGCTAAGAAGAACTTGATGAAAGCTTGATTTATTATTGCATGTCAGAGTTCAAGGCCACTCACTGAGCTCAACAGAGGCAAACCCATCAAGAAGCCAGTCTGGATAAATGACAATGTTCCAGTGATCTTTCATATTTTATCAAAATGTGAATCCATTAAGCACATTAAGTTGCAACTACAAAACCTGAAAAGTTTTTAATTCACATGTCTACAGGTCATTAGATCATTTAAATCAAAGATTAAAATTGTAAAACAATGGCTTTTTTTTTTTTTAACCAGGGATTGAACCCAGGGGCACTTAACCACTGAGTCACATCCCCAGCCCTTTTTATTTATTTTGAGGTAGGGCCTCACTAAGTTACTGAGGTTGGCCTCAAATGTGCAATCCTCCTGCCTCAGCCTCTGAGTCACTGGGAATACAGACATGAACTACCGTGCCCAGCTGCAGTGGCTTTTTAAGGAGGAATTAAACCAGAAAATCAAGATCTACCAGTAGTTCCTTAGAACCTGGGATGAATGTACACTGCTTGCATGAGTACTGTTTAGATGGAGTATTCCAAGAGCAAACCCTGAGACTTGTATTTGTATGCAAGCAATTGACCAAGAAGAGCTCCCAGGAGATACTTGTAAGGGTAAGAGGTGATCAGGACAGGGAAGAGGAGAGAGCCAAAAGACATTATGATGCCAGGCTTCTGGATCCTATGGGAAGCTCAGGGGTGTAAATCCCACTGCAAGGCATGAGAACCCAAGTCAGTCATTTTCTGATGTACCTGGGTGGAGGTAGGAGGAGATAAATTTTCTGTAATTTTGGGCACTGTCCTAGAACCTGAGTGTTGACTCTAGTAGCTCTGAGAACAGGCATCTGAGGAAAGTTGAATGTAGTCATGTATGGTAAATGTTTAACCAGGTGGAGGATGGGGAGAAAGAACCTTGATTCATTCCATGGTATAAAATACTCCCACTTTGGTCAATGTCAAACTACTGACTTGGTATCACTGAACACGAGGGAATTGGGAAGAAATGCATGGTAACACCCCCCATCGTATAGTATTTCTACTGTACAAAAACATTAGTCACAAATAACCTTAAGAACATAGGTACTGCTGGGTGCGGTGGCACATGCCTATAATCCCAGAGGTTTGGGAGGCTGAGGCAGGAGGATCACAAGTTCAAAGTCAGCCTCAGCAATAGTAAGGCACTAAGCAACTCAGTGAGACTCTGTATCTAAATAAAATACAAATAGGGCTGGGAATGTGGTTCAGTGGTTGAGTGCCCCTGAGTTCAATCTCCAGTACCAAAAACACCCCCATAGATACTAGTAGTGTGTAGCAAAATAATTAGGGAATAAAGAGTTTGGGATATTTGTAATCTTTGTGAAATATAATTTAAGTTCATAATGTCAATTCTCATTATTCACAATAGTTACCTTCTAAAAAGGTAAAAAGTTCTAAAAAGTTGCTGCAAGCACCGAATTAACAAATATTAAATCAATGCTTCTAGGGGAAATACAAAGTTAGGTTCTTATGAGCCTCTGTTAAAAACATTTTCACCAACCAATCAATAAGTAACCTTGTTTATATGTATTTATATTTAAAGACACCTTGTCAGATATATATTGCTGACTCATTAACATTGAACTTGTGTCCAATAGCACTATAAGTCATGTGTGAATGAAGCTTATCTAACACCTGTACTTACTCCATAAAGCACATCATAGCCTTTTCGTTCTTCTGAACGCTAGACAGCACTTCAGCACTCTGCTTGGGGGCCATTTTAAACAGCAAAATCACCCACAAAAAGCACAGAAATGGGGGAGCCGGATTTGGAGTGCGCAGCAGCGGCGGGGGCCGGAGGGGCCTCGCGGCGGAGCCTCGGTGGCCTGGGAAGCTCCTCCTGCTAGGGCCGCCACCCGCCTCCTCCTGAGCCTGGAGCTCCCTCGCCCCGCCGGGACAAGTCGCCACTTCCGGCCGTTCCGCTGGGACGCGCTCACTTGGGACGCGCTCCTCGCCCCCGGGGCACCTGGGCTCCAGGATGAAGGACCAGCTGGAGCAGCTGAAGGCGAAGCAGCTGACACAGGATGATGTCGCTGACGAGGTGAAGATCGCTATTGACAAATACAGCTTCCATGGATGAATTCTTTTCTGAGATCGAGGAGACTCGGCTCATCATTGACAAGATCTCAGAGCATGTGGAGGAAGCAAAGAAACTCTACAGTATCATTCTCTCTGCACCAATTCCAGGGTCACAAACCAAGGATGACCTTGAACAGCTCACAACTGAGATCAAGAAAAGGGCCAACAATGTCCGGAATAAACTGAAGAGCATGGAGAGGCATATTGAAGAAGATGAGGTCCGGTCGTCAGCAGACCTTCGGATTTGGAAATCTCAGCACTCCGTCCTCTCTCGGAAGTTTGTGGAGGTGATGACCAAGTACAATGAGGCTCAGGTGAACTTTCGTGAACGCAGCAAAGGGCGAATCCAGCGGCAGCTTGAAATTACTGACAAAAAGACAACAGATGAGGAGCTGGAGGAGATGCTAGAGAGTGGCAACCCTGCCATCTTCACTTCAGGGATCATTGACTCCCAGATTTTCAAACAAGCCCTGATTGAGATCGAGTGTTGGCATAAGGACATTGTGAGGCTGGAGAGCAGCATTAAAGAACTTCATGACATGTTTATGAACATCCCCATGTTGGTGGAGAATCAGGGTGAGATGTTAGATAACATAGAGTTGAATGTCTTGCACACAGTGGACCACGTGGAAAAGGCACAAGATGAAACTAAAAGAAGGGTAAAATATCAGGGTCAGGCCCGAAAGAAATTGATAATTATCATTGTGATAGTAGTTGTGTTGCTGGGCATTTTAGCATTGATTATTGGACTTTCTGTCGGGCTGTAATGAGTGGCCTGAGGGGCTGCTGCACTGAAATAACCTGATCTCCCTCCAGTCTGGCGTGACCACCTTCATCATCAGATGGGAATGAAGTCAGAATGACCTTCTTGAGAGCGAAGGGGACCTGTTCCTTTGTTTCCTTGTGACCACCCTTGGACCTGACTCAGCACTCAATCTAGCCCTGGAGGAATCCAGCCTATCTGATGCAACCCCGAGTTCTCAAAACCACTCCTGCCCCAGCAAATGAAGTACCTTCCCTCCTGGACCATATGAACTGACCCAGCTTTTCCCCTCTGTGGTGTGTCAAATTATGCCTTGCACCTTGGAAAGGCCAACCCAAGGTGCTGTATCTTCTACTTCATGGTGTATTTTCCCAGAATGCAGTGCATTTTTCTAGGAGAGTATCTTTAACAAAGCAGAGGGATTCTTCTAAGTTTGGCAACAGTAGGGCTTGGATGGGAGACTTCTGCAGAGCAGGGTGCCAGTCCTATTTGTCCTGAAAACACGAGTGACTGGCAGATGCCATTTTGGCCCAAAAAGTTGACTTCCTTGAAATTCAACCTCAAATTCAGCTTTTAGTAAGGTCAATCTGGGGGCCAATTTGGTCCTTCTTGAGGTTGTATACTCTCATGTTTATTCAAAGAGGGACCAGGATGATAGTCATCTGAGGTTGCCATTTGCTAAGACTGAGAGTTTGGAATATTAGTTTCCCTTCGAGTCTTGGACACTGACTTTTCACCTTTGGAGTGATTCTTTGTGAAGCCATTTCCCTGAGGCCAAAAATAACTACGGATTTGAAATTGGACTGGGTACAAGGTGCTAGAGTCTCAGACTCTGAAAAGGTTTCATGAGGCTAAGTGTTAGTCACTCATATGTTCAGGTGTATTTTTATAAGTTAGTATGTGAGATGCATTTACCTATATGTGTCTGTTTCTCAGGAAATAGGAAACTAGAAAAGGCAGATACTATGACCTCAAAAATTAAAAAAAAATTTTTTGAGCTGGATTAAAAACTAGTTAAGGTGCATTTGTTTACCTGCAAATGAATCATTGTAGAAATATGATCTCATGTCATCAAGAAATTTGTTTGCTAGAAGAGAACTGGGAGAATCAAATGAGATACTTGGATTGAGGACTGAGTTGATTCACATTAAGTTTCTGTATAGCAGATATAGAAGGTGTAATGTTTTGACACCTTTCCCTATCTGCTTCCTCCACTAGGCTTTTCCTGAGAACGTCCCGCAGCAATCCGATGTTATCCATATGATCTATGGGATGTCCTGTCTTGGATTGAGTTAGTTGGGAGAGACTAGAGACTACCTGCTACTGGGTGAATGAGCTTGACAGGTTCTTTGTTTTCCCCAGTTGCACAGAGGAAGCAACAGCCAGGAAATTTTCATATAGTGACTGCTAAGCCATAGTTAGTCCCTTAGATCTCTGCCAGGCTCCTGGATTTTGGGTACTAGCTGTATTTCAGCTTTGCAATGCTTTCTAAGGTAGAGTGAGCACCCTGATCCAGGCACTGTCCATTAATTTCCCGTGCAAAGGCATCTCATTCCTTGTTATCACCCAGCACTCAGACAGAGCCACAGGGATGCCCTTCTCCCCATGGCTGTGATGTTGGACAGGAGACAAGCTCTAATCTCAGGCCTTTACTGCCCTCTGAGACTGAGGCCTGTAGCTTAAAGTTTGGAATGCAACACAGGAAGGGTTTTTGTATTTTTTTAAATGTGAATTTGATTATTTTATTGCTAATTTTAAAATAAATGACTTTATAATGGAAAAAAAAAAGCACAGAAATGTGAAAACCCTGGCACTAAATTGGTCATGCAAAGAACATTTGTTTATAGTGTGAGAGCTAAAACAAGAAGGCCTTATTCAGCTTTAGCCAGGAACATGGCACGGGGCAGCTCAAACTTTTCACACTCTTCACATGCCCATGTTCACAAATGACCACAAGTATTGACTTAAGGGTTACAAATAAGTTATATTGAATAGGCAAATTCACAAATATGGAATCCATGTATAAGAGTCAACTATATAACTTTACTTTTAATAGTGGCTATGTTTAACAACTTGCTTTTCAGAATGCTTGAAAATTTAACTATCAGTTCTTGTGAGTGCACATGAGCCAGCTCCATCCAGCATGGCAACGACTGGACTAGACTATCTTGACCACCATCTGCACTGGCTTGTAAACTCTAGCAAGGCAGAAAGCAGGGCTTGTTTATTTCATTATTCCAGCACTTAGCATGATGCTTGACTCATGGCAAGTAATCAAACTGTTAATGAATTGGTGAATGAATGTTTCCCCTCTTTTTATTATTATGACAAAATAATAAACTCCAATTGATGATTTTTATACTATCCCATTTGAAGGTTGTTTTGTTCCCATCTAGAGATTTTTGTTTACAAAGATCTGTTACCAGCATCTATACATTTACAGATGAGAAAATGAGGCACTGAGATTAGGTGACTCCCCAAAGATGGCAGACTCAATTAGGAAGAGAGCTAATACTCAAACAAAATTTTCATATTTTAAATCCCATGTGCCTGCCTCATGCTAGGATCAGTTATGTCCCTCTAACTATTGAGAACATCAACAGCAGAAACATCCATGCTGTGCATGTACAGGATATCCACATTTGTTTCAAAGGTTTCAATTGAACAAGTCACTAGACTACCCAACAAACAACAACAAAAAAACCACCTCCATTTGTAAGAAGTCTTCAGTTGCTCTTCTGAATTTTGAAGACTTCAAATAACTGATATACAAATTTCTTAACCACAAATGTCCCTGAAGCACCAGTTTTTAATGAAATGTTTATAAAATGTATTAATTGCAGGAGACTGCCAAAGTATACCCTGAGACCTTTGCAAATTTCTAGATTCTCAAATGACAAAAATGTTTTGCAAGCTACAGGCTATCTCCTAAATTATATTTCCTCTAAGAACAACTTATTTCCTGTGCATGTCCACACACCACAAGTTATCTGCTTTTCAACTTTTTACCAGTTTTTTCTTTCACTTATAGCTATGTCTAACAAAAACATGTAACTGCTTTGTTCTTTATGTGAATAGAGAACATGAGTCACATTGAGGTTCAAAGGCTAAGTGGCCAGCTTAACTTAGTGATTTAATAATAGAATTGTGTAACAGCCTCATAAAGTCTAAAATTCAAATCACAGAAAAAGAAGAATCTTGAATTGCAAATGGCCTACTCAGCTGAATTGCCACATTCAAAAACTGACCTATCCTTGGAGATTCTAGATCTTAAGTGCCTAAAATAGTGTCTGGTTCATAGTAAGTAATCGGCAAATATCTCAGTAACTAACCAGAGTCTAGGTTCCCTTGTTCAGGGGAACAATAAAAAGTACATAATCAATGGATGAAGGATCTTCCTTGGCTTTTATCATGGCTCATGAGTCACCTCAGCCCAGCTATGTTCAGAAGAAAGCTTGACAATTATTTGCAAAGTAGCTAAGCACAGCTCGTCCTCAACAGCCATAGACTATACTGGCAGGTAGTTCACTGCTTTATCTCTTTTGTGCAGAGAATTTGTATACTGGCAACAACTGAGACTTAACTCATCAGTGGGGTATAATCAGAAGGAAGACTTAAGAAGTTTCCCTGAAACTCCACTAGGAAATGTCAAAAACCTCCCCTTAACTGTTCAGTCCTTTGGTCCAGCAATTCCACTTCTAGAAATTTCACTTCAGGAAATAATAAATGTTTGATATATGAAGCACTCCACAAATATTTAGCAAAAATATAAAGAACATATTTTTTAATTTGACAAATGATAAAAGAGGTTATTTCAGAGAAAGGAATAAAAGTAACCAATAATTATAGGAAATAAATTCAAGGCAGGATATTATTTTCACCCATCAATTAACCTGGCAGTATTAAAAGCATTAGTATTACCCACTGTTGTCAAGGGTATGGAGAAATTGATTGGAGGAATGTAATTCGGCACTTCAGATTTTGAGGATCCATTGTGTGTCTTTCGAAATTGCATAGGCCCTTGTTCCCTGACCCAGATTACAACTCCAGGCATCTACCATATAGAAATACCTACACATGTACAAAAATGTATACATGCAAAAAATATTTATTTCAGTTGTCATTTATTATCTTTAAAAAAGTTGCAAACTGAAAGTCTATTACCGAGGAGTCATGACATAAATTATGTCACATCAATAAGATGGAAAAACATGCACCCATTTAAAAGAAAATGATGCCAGGGCTGGTGGTACATTCCTATAATTCAGTTACCCAGGAGTTTAAGGCAAGAAGATAACAAGTTCAAGGCCAGCATGGGCAATGTAGCAAGACCCTGTCTCAAAATTTTAAAAAATTTTGGTACTAGGGATTGAACTCAGGGGTGCTCTATACTGAGTTACATCCCCAGTCCTTTTTTATTTTGAGACAGGGTCTCTGTAAGTTGTTGAGGGTCTTTTTAAATTGCTGGGGCTGGCTTAAACTCGTGATCTTCCTACTCAGCCTCCCAAGTCCTGGGGTTACAGGCATGTGCCACCACATCTGGCTCCAATTTTTTTTTTTAAATTAAAGGGTTGGGAATGTAGCCCAGTGGTAGAGGTACTGTGAAAGAAAGGAAGAAAGGAAAGAAAGAAGGGAAAGGAAGACAGGAAAGAAAGAAAAGAAAGAAAGAAAGAAGTATGGACGTACATTAGTTTGGAACAATCAAATCACCATGATATGTTTTAAAATGGAAAAGGCAACTTGCAAAATAAGTGTAGTATCTCATTTAAGGAAAACTGAACATCTGCACAGATACTTGAATATGCAAATATAATAAAAGGTAAAAGAGGGACACAATGAACTATTTGCAGTTGTTCCTTTTGGGAATGTGAGTAGATAGAGGCACTTTTTTATCTTACTGTGTATACTGCAAAAACATCATAACTTTGCAAGTGAAAATGTATGTATTGTGTAAATGGTTTTTGTAAAACAATTACATGAAAATTTTTAAGAAATCATCTAGCAAGGTCTAGAAAAAGAAGTTTTTAGAAAAAATTAATAGAGTGTGTGTGACTGAAGGTTCAAAGACCAGTTGCTGACTCTCCACCCTAAAGTTAAAAATTGGCCACTGCAAAGATGTACTCAAGAATCAGGGAATTCTGTTGACTGCTAGGCTTGACTTAATCTAATCAGAGCTTGGATAGAACATCAATAAAAATGTTTCTTTCCACTTCTCTCTTTGCTTAAAGATGTCCACAAATTCTTCACCACTCATCCCATAAAGGGGTAGAGCCAATTTCCCTCCTTGAATCTACTGATGCTCTGACTTGCTTTGTTGTTTTGGTACTGGTTGAACCCAGGGTGCTTAACCACTGAGCCACATCCCCAGTCCTTTATTATATTTTATTTAGAGACAGAGTCTTGCTAAGTTGCTCAGGGCTTCACTAAGTTTCTGAGACTGGCTTTGAACTTGCAATCCTCCTACCTCAGCCTCCTGAGCCACTGGGATTACAGGAGTGTACCACCATGCCCAACTTGTTTTGTTTTTGTTTTTGCAGTACTGGGGATTGAACCCAGTAGTGCTCTACCACTGAGCTACATCTCCAACCCTTTTTATTTATTTTTTTACTCTTCTTTTTTTTTCCTTTTGTGATACTGGGGATTGAACCCAGAGGGCAATCTACTACTGAGCTACCTCTCTGGTCTTTTATTTTTTATTTTATTTTAGTTTTTATTTTATTTTACTTATTTTATTAACTTGCTGAGGTTGACTTCAAACTTGCAATCCTGCTTCAGCCTCATGAGTAGCTGAAATCACAGGCATGTACCACCTTTCTAGGCTTGTGACTTGCTTTGACCAATAGAACATGCCAATGTGCTTGTTCTGAGCCAACCCTCTGAGCCTCAAGCCTTCTGAGAAGCCTGGAAGTTTCCACTATCTGATTATACTAAAGCTGACTATACTGAAGACCCAAATTGCCATGTGAAGATGTAACAAAGCAAAGAACTGAGGCCCCCAGATATGTGGCCCCAACTAAACCAGTTCAACTAGTTTCCAGCTATTTAAGCCACCTAGCCAAGGGTCCGGACATTGTGGACCAGAGACAGGCCACCCTTTCCAAATCCCTAACCTACAAAAACATGAGCAAGTAAAATAGTTACCAATTTAACCCACTAAGTTTAGGGAGAATTTGTCCTACAGCAATAGGTAAACAAAACTTTGTGCTGTCCTTTTTCTCCTCCATAGTTCAATTTTGGGATGTTACAGAGATTTGTAGTCTAATACAGTTGACTTTTATCACAAATCCTATAATTACAGTACTAACCATGGAAACAAACACTCTGACCCAAAAGATACTCAAACAACTAGAAAGTTCAAACTAAGTATTGTAAGGAAACCAATATTGCATGGATGTTCTGAGCTGGAAATAATCAGGTCACTATTGAATTCAGAATACAAAATTGCCAGCCTCTGACATCATAAAAGGACCACACTTCTCTGGAGCCTATTCTATGGAAGTTCATCCAGAGGATGGACCCTCCAAGGGTTGGATTCATGCTGGCTCTTCCACGTGATCTTTGTACATGCTGGTCCAGCTCCTGACTAGCATGGTGGGGAGCATCTGGGAATCATTGAGAGTAAGAGTAAGAGGAAAGCAGCAAGTAAGGAGGCTGTGGATGTGGGTGTGAGCAAAGCCACAGATGTGATCTTCAGGGATCATCTGGGTGGGTCCCAGGAACAAGCCTCCAACAGAATTTGAACCCAAAGAAATTTGTCTGTTTGGCTCCTCCCAGTAAGAAATTGGTAGGCCCTGTCAAAATTGGCCTGAGGCTTCTCCAAACAAAGTTTTTCTGGCACACTTGGACAGGAAGTTTCTTGGTTGCCCTAAACACTGAAGTTATCCATTCCTAAGAGTCACAGCTTCTGACATGCATGTCTCAAAAATTCACCATGGTCCAGAAATTAGAAAACACTGTATCCATCCAGATGAATGTGCACAGATGTTTCTGACTTCACTCTCACATGAAAATAAGCAAATTTCTCTTTCCCATTTTGGAATATTTTATCAAATAGTTTACTGTGACTTTTCCTGGCTAATACATAGCTGAAGTTTTGAAACCTTCCTAGAATAATTTTAGTTGTGTGTAAACAGATGTGACCACCATCTATTCTAGATCTAGAGTCTTGTTACTCTGGATCAGCAGCATCAGATTTTTAGAAAGGCAGAATCTTGGACTCAACCCAGACCTACTAAATTAGAACCTGCTTTTTAACAAGATCCTCAGAGGATTTGTGTGCACAATAATATTTGAGAAGTGCCAGTATGTGGCTGCTACTCTAGGAACATCCAATTTCTCCTGTTTTACCCCTCAAAATTTCTTAAGGACAGAATCTTCAACAAACATGAAAAGTAACATTGAAGGGGAAAAAAATGCCCCAAATAGATGAATGAAGTTTCATTCAGTAAGAACTTAATTAGATGTGGTTAGGAATTTGCCTAGATTGGTGCTGCTATGGGTCAAATGTGGTTAGGAATTTGCCTAGACAGGTGCTGCTATGGGTCAAATTGTATCCTGAAAAGATATGTTGAATTCCTAACTCCAGTTCCTCAGAATGTGACCTTATGTGGAAATAGCATTGTTGAAAATCGGTTGAAATGAGGTCATACTGAAGTAGGGTGGACGCTTAATACAATATTGTTGGTTTACTTTCGAGAAGAGGGAGAAGAGACACACAGGGAGGAGATAGTCATGTGATAATGGAGGCAGATGGTGGAGTGATGGAACCTGTGGTTTAAGCCAAGGAATGTCAATGATGGCCAGCAAATGACCAGAAGCTAGAAGAGGACAGGGAAGAGTCTCCACTACAGGTTTCATAGGGAGCATGGTCCTGCCAACACCTTCACTTAGAACTTCTATCCTCCTTTAAAACTGAGAGAATAAACCTGTATTTTAAAAATACTTCTGCAGAATACTTTTTAATTTTTAAAAATTTTTAAATTTGTTCTCATTAGTTATAAACCTGTATATAATCCACCCAGTTTGTGATACTTTGTTATAGCAACCCTAGAAAACTAATAGGAAGGGGCTTAAGGAACTCACAGAATCTGAGTCTCAATTCCTTTCTTAAACCCAAAGAAGAGCTACAGATCTACTGCAAGGGGTACCTCCCTAATGATTCAGGGTCAAAGCCTCTCTAAGCATTATTGCTATCTCTGGTGATAATATCACACAAACAACTTTTCTAGTCATATATAGTATACATCTCAAAAGTCCAGAAAGGGAAATTTGAATGTTCTCACCACAAAGAAATGATAAATATTGAAGGTGATGGATATGTTAATTGCCTTAATTTGATCATTACATAATGTATATGTCTATCAAAACATCACTTTGTACCCCATAAGAATTTACTATTACATGTCAATGTAAAATAAAAACCAAAAAATTAAGAGAACAGAAATCAAATATTTTAATGTGCCTTATACGCCCATAACTCATACTCTGGGAACAGGAATGAGTTGCTCTCCATGTATGTATAATATGTCAAAATACACCTTACTGTCATGTATATCTAAAAACAACAAAGAAAAAAAAATACATGAATGCCCTTCAGAACCCAGAACTCCCTCTTCAGTAAGCCAGCAATCAAGCTGGTTGGATTGCTGAGGAAGGACCTATAGAAAATAGTCTTCATTTGGTCTTTTTTTAGCTCTATTCCTCTTTTGATAGCAAGGAATCTAAACTGGTTTTAGCTTGTCCCACTGAATGTTGTTCTTCAGGTTCCCTGAACCTAAGGCTGAAAGAGGAAATCCGGCCCAGCACCCTTTCTGAAGATACCAAATGTATGTTATTTATTTTCTCTCATCCCTCCCTGTGGTTTGCCAAGCATTTCAAAAGATCTTAGAGCCAAAAAAAAAACCTCTATAAACATCTGGTCCAACTGTCTTATGCATGATAAAATGGAGGTCAAGAAAGGTCAAATGCTGAGCAGCAAAGCCAACAAAGAGAGAAGCCCAGGCCATCTACCTCCCAGCTCTGCTAACTTCGTGACCACAGTAGCTATACTGCTTCTTGGCCATTTTTTTCATCAAGGCAGAGACCACAACAACTTGAGCACAGCCTTGGAAGTTAAACAAACCTCAGTTTGAGTTCTAAATCTTCCACCTATGGGGTCAGTGACCCTGAGCAATTTAACCTCTTGGTTTGCTCACCCCACACAGCAAGGATATCATGAACTTCTTCAAACACTGCTGTAATGATTGATGAGAAAACATATGGGAAGCTTTGTGTCAGTTGGGGTTGTTTCAGCTCATGATGTCTTTAACCCCTCCCACCCTGGCCCCTAGTGCCTGTCTGTTTTTGACATCCTGAGCATTGACTTCAGTGTTAAGCAAGTAGCAAGATGACTAGAGCTGTTTTGGATGTCTCTTCCAGGCATGGGAACCCCAAGTAAAATAGAAACTGTTTTTGTAGCTTTCTGTTGAGTGAGGAAACTTCCCCAGAAGGCTTGCAGCAAATCTTCATTTATCTCATCTTTCAGAGTTGTCTGTGTCCACTTAAGGAGAATAACCTTAAATTATCTGAGCTATCTCTGAAGATGTGGATAGGATCAGCTTCTCCCAGGAAACATGGCTGAAAAATGCACAGTTCTAGAGCTATTGGTCAAGTTATATCATTATATTGTGTGCATGTATGAGTATGTGATAGCAATCCCATCATTATATGCAACCATAATACACCAATAAAAATGTGGGGAAAATTCATGGTTCTGCCAGAAAAGAAGGCAGAATGGATCCTGGGTCAGTAAGAAACAGTGACAATTACTATAAATGTCCTCCATTATTGAAGACACTTCTAAAGTTTCTGAAGCATCTTAGTGAACCTTAAATTTCAAGGTTGTAATAGTAACAACTAAGGGATTCTCCTCTCTCCCTATGCTGTTCACCAGAGGGAGTTTCTTGACATTCCTGATGCAGCATCTCTGCTCCACCCCTCTGGGAAATATGTCAACTCTCAGCTATTCATCCTCAGTGACTCACCAATTATGTAGGCTGCCTCCCTAGTCATTCTGGAAGTGAGTATCTGAGGATGAAGTCATCCATGTGAATAGTGCTTTCAAGTGTACAACATCCCATGTTAGCTTCTGCATGGAAGAAAAATGAAGATCAGGGAGAGGCGAAGTGACTTGCCCAAAGTCCTCAGTTAATAAGTGGCAGTGCTGTATCTAGAATGAGACCCCCAATACAATGTGCTTTCTGCTACTCTGCATTGCCACAAGGAATCCTAGGTAGGAACTTGGCATATATGGCAGTCATAAGGAAAAATATAGTAATTGGTACCAACTGAACCATGGGAGTTCTACAGTTTGAACCTCAGGACACCCACTCTTTCAAGATCAATCCATTTTTCAGTCCAAAATCTTCCTAGAAGAACAGATGAAACCTTCCTTAGTTCGAAGTAGAACTTCTCATGGATTTAGAAAACATTTATATAGCACTTACCATGTGGCAGGCATTATGCAATGTGCTTTACAAAGACTAATTCACTTAATTCCACTTAGCCCTATCTGCTTAGAGAAGTCCCAATGTCCTGAGGTCATGCATGTTTCACAAAAACCTTGTGTGACTTATCCCATTGGCAATCCACCAAAGGATGAGATCCCAAAACAGTCCAGAATTCAGGAACAGATCAAACTTTCAGACACAAATCTGTTCCAGAGCTAGCCATCCTTTTATTAGAAACAACCTATGCCCAAATTACCCAGTCAGGGCAAGCTTATGTAAACAAATCACGCTGGACTCTGCAATTGCTTGAGGAGAATTCTGGATTGTCCTAAACTTATTAGAGAACATAATTCTTTTGTAACCCCTTTTTCTATTTTGGAAGATTATAATCTTCCTTAAAAGGCATGGGAGTTTTCTCCTTCAAGTTTAGGAGGGCCAGAGGGCATTGGTTGGTGCTCTTTTGTGTCAACATTCTTAATCTTCCTGTTGGTATTTTAAAATAATGGGTCAGCCTTGCAAATTATAAACTGTACCATGTAAGAGTCTCTTTGAAGTGCTGCCATTTGCTTTCTGACAGCTGAGAAGTCATAATACATCTCCTTGCTTTTCATGTGACAGAAATTAATATCTAAGCTCTGAAGTGTTTATTCCCACAGCTGAGAAGACAACATTTATAACAGGTTCCAGCCTTGAACCATTCCTGTTTGTAATATATGATCCCTATGTTCTATATGGAAGGGTAAAGCCTTCAAAGTGTAAAAACAAAAACTGTAAGATGTTTTCTTCCATTTAACAGTTTGGATTAGTGCTTTCAAGGACGGTATGGTCAACAGATTCATATCCTTGCAAAACAAGTCACACTGTTACAGACTTGATCAACCAAGTGTACCACTGGGTCTCTTTTTCCCCTTAGTCTTGTTTTCTATAATTTTATACTTGAAATTTGCTAGACATAATAATAAAACAATAAAAATTACTGCTTCTTACACTTTAGGGAACTATAGAAAAATCTGTTGGATTCTAAGAAATTTTGCTTATTCAAAAACATGATACAGTTTGCTAGAAAGAAATTGTCTCTGATTAAGCATGCTTTTACAAACAGGCACTTCTCATTTTCTTCAGTTGACATTTTACAGAGAACTCTTTCTCCTTCCAACTGTCTACACCTGTGCTTCTAGGACATTAACATGCATAAGTCTTTAGCACCTTGTTAAAACACGAATTCCTACCCAGTCCCAGAGAACCTGATTCAGTTGATCTGGGGTCTACAGGTCACAATTCTGGTGCTCTAACAATCCTCAATTTCTGCTACTGCTGGTCTGGAACTGACCAGTGGAATAGTACTGGTACATACCAGTACCCTAAAGAGTAAAGGCTGAAATCTCACCTTTGGAGCTATCTGTCCTGTGGTAAAGAAGTGTGCAAATAAGAATACTAACCCAGGTTATCAACTAAAAGTGTCTTAGGAATTTAGGTTTTAGTTCAGTCAGTTCAACAGATTTATGTTGCTGCTCATACTGCACCAGCTGAAGATACCATTAAGAACCATATGACCTATACAATAGACAGATTGCAAGGCCGTGGTATGACAGTTACCAAAAATGAAAGACAAAGTTCTTTGAGAATATTACATATAGGGAGTATCAAAATGGAGGCAAATAGCCAGGGAATGCTCAAAGAAACCTCATAGAGAAGGTTTGCAAGATATTCTAGTTTGCCATAGAGCTTTTATATATTCTCATTTATTCCATAGAACATCCTTACCAAGTATTAGAGATTACACTTTACCCCATGTAATTCTAGAAGCAATCCCATAAAATAAGTAGTGTTGTTATTATCCTCTTTTACAGAGGAGAAAAACTGAGGCACAGAAAGTTTAAGTAATGTGTCCCATCTCACACAACTAGAGGTTCTGCCAAGAATTCGAGTCCAGATCTCTTAGAGTTTTAGCAGAAAGCAAGGGGTAGACTGTAGGACTAGAACTTGGGTGATGGAGGTGAGGGACAGATGAGATTAGAAAAGGCTCTTTTTTCTACCTAAAAATTGTTGGGCTTAACACATAAGCAAAGAGGAATTAATGAACATTTCTATTTTGTTTCATTTTGAGAGGGAAAAACTCAGTAATCTGCTTCAAAATGATATCTCTGGTGATAATATCTAGGATGGTTTAGAGAGAGAGAACAAGTCCAAGTAAATTGGTTATGGCTGTCAGGATTCACCTGGGAACTGGAGCCAGAAGTGTCTGATAGGCCCCAGATAAGTACTAAATCACATAAAGGTGAAGAAAAGGGCTCCAGAATTGAGACTCTGCTCAAGGGAACCCACTTTTGGAGATGAAGCATGAGTTGGGGCCTTCAAATAGAGAAGCTAGTAATCCTTACTTTTTTTGTGTGGTGTTGGGGATTGAACCCAGGACCTTGCTGCTTGTAAGGCAAGCACTCTACCAACTGAGCTATATTCCCAGCCTGGAATCCTTAGTTTTGTGTGTACTTTTCAATGTGCCATAGAGTTTTCATATAATCTCATTTTATCTTTAGATAAAGCCTGTGAGGTAGATATTAACTGCCCCATTTTGTAGATGAAGGCTTATAGGGTGAAAATGATAAGGTAAACCCTCATTGAAATGTGTCCTATTACTAATTACACAATAGTGAATAGCAGTCAATTAACTGATTGCAGTATTCTGATCCTTCTTTACTCATTATTATAAAAACTGACAAACTATATTTGCCAGACTCCCTTGCCTGTTGACCTCTGGCTGGGTTCTGCCATGGAGAGTGAAATCAAGAGTTTGGAAAGTGGAAGAAAAGGAGAAGACACTTTTCTCCTGATCCTGGTGGTATCTCCGACTCAGCAGATGGCTGTCTATTTTTCCAGCAGCAGTAATGATGGACAATTGCTGGTAACTGCCAGCAACTGAGCACTACAGTGATATTAGCAGATCTGACATCATGGGCGGCTACAGGCTATAATGGCCTTTGATGTTTACAGTAGTGAAATGATTCCAAAAGCAGCAGCTGTGGACAGTTTCAGTGAAGACTATGCTCTTGGGTTCCGGAGATATCACCTCTTCCTTTTTGCCCCTCCAATCTTAACAATGGTTCCTCCAGTCCCTAGGGTGTCTTCCTGTATTGGCTGCTTTCTGCATTTCCTCACATTTCCCTTTTTGTTTTTGTGCCTTACCAACACTTTTGTAAACAATTTCTGGTATTAAACAACTCTCTGGAATACCTAGGATGAATTCCATTTTTCTGGCTGATCACTGATTGATACACTCTTACAATTAGTTTCCATTCTATTGCAATATTCCTCAGACTTTCCTATCAAAGCCCTTGTAAAGGTCTAGAAAGATGAATATGAGGTATTTTTTTCCCACACCTGGCATGATTGTTTAACCCAAAGCAGTTTCCAAATAGCAGGAAATAAATTTTTAAATCTCCCATTTAATCATAGAATTATTTTCATAAAATTTGCTTCATAAATGACTTGACATCAAAGATGCATCAAGTTGATTATGTGGTTTTATGTACCCTGACTGATGCAAACATCAAGCTTGAAAAGTGAGAAATCTGATTTCCATCTAATGCTATCTCAGCAATAAGTCACCAAAGGACTAGATCTTTTCCTTAGAGGGCAGACTCTGGAAACAGTTTGTCAAAATGGAAGATATGTGGGCTTTGTAGCCAGACAGGTTGGGTTCAATTCTAAGAGACATTTATTAGCTGTATGACTTGACCAATTTCTTAACTTCTCTGAGCCTTGGTTTCACTGTTTATAAATTGAGGCTAGGAATCTGTATCCTACCAGGTTGTTGTGAGGATTGATCATAATGTTCTTGTGACCTTGAAGATGCTTAATAAATGGTAAAATGCTTTGTAGTTATCTGCTAATGGACATTATAGTCTTTCCTGGCTGGTTTCCAAGCTCCTCCTTTCTGTTGCTTTTGGCAATGAAAAATAAAGTCAGCAACCCACTTTCTATATCCTAAAGAAGACTGCATAAAAATAAATACTTGCTTCTCATCAGGAAGAGTGTAGGACCCCTTGATCCAGACTTTGAGTTAACCTTAATCTCACCTAGCAGGGACCAGTTCTATGAAGGAGATCAATACTGACACCTCTATGACCATTAATAATTGTGCCAATTCTTGTTCTGCTTTCTTAAATTCCAGAGTGCCAAATAATGTGAACGAGTACCAGGAACCACCAGATGCTGAAACATACAAGAAAGGATTCTTTCCTAGAGTTCTCAAAGGGAGAATGGCCGAGGTGACAGCTTGATTTCAGACTTTTGGGCTTCAAAACAGTGGGAGAATAAATTCCTCTTGTTTTAAACCACCAGATTTGTGGTTATCTGTTATACAAGCTCTAGGAAATTCATACAGCAGATGCTACTCATATAATCACAAAATAAATATAAAATTGCAACTATCATAGCTAAAAGCTATGATAGAGAGGTAAGTGATGTAACAAAAGGAAAGACCACAGGGATTTGACCTCCTCAGGAAGATCAGGGAATGATCTGAGGGGTGAACAAGGAAGCAGTGAGTGCTCTGGGCTGAGGGAGACTGGAAGAAGGTCAGGGACCTAGGGAGGAAACTTTCAAAATGAACTTGATATTTCAAGATGAGGTTAGGTCAATTCACCTAAGCCAGACCTTGTCTGCTGTTTTAAGGTTTTTGGACTATGACAAACAAAGAGGAAGGAATTCAAACACATTAAATTCAAGGTACAATTTTATCATAGGCAATTCATACAGGTAATTAGGCAGTTGGTTAAAGAAACAATAAGAAAACAAAACCATTAAGTTAAGGACATATGCACTGGGCGTGGTGCACACCTGTAATCCCAGCAACTCAGGAGGCTGAGGCAGGAGGATTTTGAGTTCAAAGCCATCCTCAGCAACTTAGTGAGACCAGAGTAATTCAGTGAGCCCCTGTCTCTAATAAAATAATAAAAAGGGCTGGGGATGTGACTCAGTGGTTAAGTGCCCTGGGTTCAATTCCCAGTACCAAGAAAAAAAAAAAGACATATGCAGCATAACTTTACTACTTTATTCACAATGTACATTCATTTACCAATCTCTCCATGAAGGTCCAAGACTTTGTCTTTAAGCATGGATTAGATGAATGTCTTTCCCTGACCTCTTTCTTATAAGTTGTTATGTACAATTTACCATTTTATTTTTTTTAAGAAAGAACTAAAATAGACTTGCAAGGATTCTGAGTGCCTAATCCTCCTCGAGTTTTATTTTCAGAGATATTTTGCAGATATCTCACTCATACCTAGTTGAAGAGAATTTTCTTTATAGAAACCCACCTTTATTGAGTCTTCCCAAAGCATTCAACCTAATTTTCACAGGAAAAAAATAGCTCTTTGAATTATGAATGTTCATATTTCATCAACTTACATAATACTTCATTAAATTATGTAATCTTTTTTCAAAAACAGACACAAACAGGTTAGGAACTCTTAGTAAACACAGTAACAGAAATGTGTGAGCATCCTGAAGAGTAATCCACTAGTAGTGAACACTTAGTGTGCCACGGACACAAAATGAATATTTTACAGAGGGACTAAATGGAAAGCACTAGTATATGCAGCAGGTTAAGTAGTTGTCAGTTAAGAGACTAAAGCTGAATCTGAACTTTAAGAAGAATGAATCTTATAGGGGAAATAATGGATGGTCATGGGCCAATTAGGGGGCTGACCTAGTAGTACATGTGAGGTATTGGTAGCTTGGATTACAAAGGTTATATATAATTGTAATGAAAAGAAAGATATGTCTAAATTTGGGATATATTTAGGTGTCTTATTCCATTTGGGGTGCTGTAACAAGTTACCATGGTCTGGGTAGCTTATAAAAACATTTATTCCTCATATTTCTGGAGTTTGGGAAGTCCAAGACTAAGGAACCAGATTTGGTGTCTGGCAAGGTCCTCTTCTCTCATACATTCTACCTTCTCACAGGGTAGGAGAGGTTAACAAGCTCCCTCAGGCCTCTTTTATAAGGATCTCAATCCTGTTCAGTAAGGCTCTACCTTCATGAGCTAATCACCTCCAAAGGCCCCTACCTCTAAAATATAATATTGGAGATTAGTTCCAATATAGAAATTTTGGTTGGGGAACACAAACATTCAGATAACACAGCAGGAGGTATCTGCAAACTGCTGGGTTGGATCTGATGAGAGATAAAGAAGTTTCAAAGAAGACTTCAAGTTTTGGGCTTACAAAATTAGGTAAATAATAATAATATATCACTGGTTTAGGTTATGTTGAAATTGGACCAAATTTGAGATGAGTTTTGGATATGTTGAATTTGAATTACCTTTTAATATCCAAAAGGAATCTAAAGCTCAGAGGAGATATCACAGCCAAAATTAAACATCAAAATATGATCAACTTTACCACACAATACATTAACCATCATGACAACTTTCAATCAGCAATAGTTGTAATTTGATTAAAACATAATTACTTCAATATTGCCACTGCACAAAAACTCTCATGGCAATTTTTCATTGCATAAATATATGATAAAACTACACATTGCCAATATTTAACAACCTGGTTGGAAACACGCACATCCCATAAGTGACAAACTTTGAAATGAAAATTGGACTTGTTATGGTTTCTGTCTACTCCTTATTAATTGTAATGGTAACATTTATTGAATACTTCTTATATACCAGGCATTCTCCTAAGTGCTCACAGGTATTTAATACACTTGACCTTTCAAAAGATTCTTTAAGACAGATACTGGTATTATCATGTCCATTTTACAGATGAAAAGGGTGAGCCACAGACAACTAGGAGTCTAGCCAAGGTGATGTGTGTCCAAAGCCAGTGAGATTCCATAACCATTACACCATACTGCCCCCACAGGAGACACTCACATCCACAAGGACCTCTGGACACAGGGAACATTCCAGAAATCTCAAGTGGTCCTATTTGATCCACTGTTCATAGTTGAGTGATTTCCCAGTCCCCAGATTCCTATGTTTTAGGAAAAACACATTCTCTAAAGTGGCAGCATGAATTGCCTCTTCAAATGTTTTTAAGTCTTTGTACTGCTGGTTCAGATAATGTTCTTGCTGGCACAGGAAAGTGATGATGCCAATAAGGAAACTATAAAAAAGAAAGCTTCTTTAAAGACATCTGCAATCATCTTTCAAAGTATGTTGAAGGGGAAAATGTTTACAAAACAAGGATAACCATCTCCAAAACTTTCTGAGAGTTTTAGCAATATCAGGCATTTGACATCTCCAAGAAATGCTTTAATCTCTGAGATAGTGAAGACATCATAGGCATCAGTGTATTAATAACAGAGAACTTGTTTTGCTATCAAGCAGCTAAAACAGTTCTTTCCTGGGAAATGTTTTCTAGATTTCATCATCTCTGGTCATAAATTATGGATTTCTAAAGTGTTACTTAGCTGACAGTCAGACAATTATTTTTACAGAGGCATAACTTGACAGTGATTTAATATCACAAACTTCATTGTGCCTGCTTTGATTAAGTTTGTCATTTAAATAGAATGATGTGAGGAACATGAATTTGTCTTGCACAGAAAAACTAGAACACAGCTCTGGGTAAGGCTCAAAACTCATATTTTATCTTATTGCTTTCAAAAAGTTGAAGTTGTTTAATATCTTCCTTCTTTTTCTGTTTTTCTTATCTATTCTCTCCTTCCATCTAGTTTATTCATCTATGCTCTCCTCCTCATCCTCATGCAATTCTTTTATTCCCTTCTGTCTTCTTCCTTTACATCTCACATTCTTTATCCTTCTCAATTTATATAAGAATTAAACCAAGAACATGTATCGCATTTTCAATTTTTGCCATGTGTATAAAGCAGAAATTGGGAAACCACAGTATACTAGACAAACCCAATCTTCTGCCTGTTTCTATAAATGTTTTGTTGGAATACAGCCAAAGTTATTTGTTTATGTATTGTCTAAAGCTACTTTTATGGTACAACAGCAGAGTTCAGTAGTAGCAACTGAGACCATACAGTTCTCAAATATTCTCAGGAATATTTACTGTCTATCCCTTTACAGAAAAAGTGTATTAACCAAAGTATGGGTCTCAGGATTTAGCAGCCATATATCCAGGGTCTAATCTGTTTGTGATGCTTTCAAGTGAATTTTTAGTTGATTCATTATGTCTTTCATTTCCAAGAGTTCTGACTGGGTTTTCTTTCTTTCATTATCTCTATTCGTTTATTGAAGTGATCTTTCATTTCCTGTATTTGCTCTCTTAATTCATTCCTTAGATCTACTTAGATCTACTTAGTTGATCAAACATTTTAATAATCAATTTTTAATTGTCTTTCTCTGAAATTTCATTCACTTTCATATATGTGGGATTCTTTATTGGGGGATTGTGAAATTTGGGGGAGATTTGTTTTCCCCTTTCCTCATGTTTTCAGAGGTCTTCAATTTCTGCATCAGTTGAGATGGATTTTTTTTCTTCCAAGGTACAGAACTGGGGTTGTGACTCAGTGATAGAGTGCTTGCCTAGCATGTGTGAGGCACTGGGTTCAATCCTCAGTATCACATAAAAATAGAGGAATAAAATAAAGTTTAGTCAACAACCTTTAAAAAATTTAAAAACAAGGTACAAACAAATGCACATAATTTTACCCCACCTAAGTCAATCCAACCCTAAACAATGAATGGTTTAAGAAGAAAGCAATTAAAATCAAAGTAAAATTATATGGAAAAAATATATATATACATATATATGTGTGTGTGTCTATCCATGCAGTGAGTCTCAGAGGATGGAAAAAATAAAATATCAGGAAATGAAATTTGAAAAATATTTAAAAACTGAAATAAAAAGAGTAATACAGGGAATCAAGATAAAAATTCTAAATGATAAATAAAGGATTTCTTTCCACTGAGGTGATCAAAACTATTGACATGGGTGGGTTTTCATTCTTTGTATTTATTTGGGGGCTCTGTAACCCTTGGCTCAAGGGCTGTGAGTTACTAGGTCCAACATCTTTGTGTTCCTCATCTAGCTGCCAGCCAATGTGGCTAGGAGCTCAAGCTGGTTGTAGCAGCTCTCAGCTTTCCATCTGCCAGTATAGGGTGGGAAAGACTGGGGAGTGCTGACAAACTGTGTACTCCTGTAGTGGTTCTAAATTAGAAGTTCCTGTAGTTGGGGCTCCTGGCTGACCTTTGGAATTCTGTTGGTGGGTATTTGAGGTTGGATCCACACCCCCTATTGTTGGGGAGATGTTGATCTCTGCTGGACATCTGGATCTCAGGTGCCTCTTTATAAATTCCACTTTTAGGGTGTAGGATCTAACCCCCCCCAGATTTCACATTCACTGCTATGGATGTGACTTACCCAGCATCAGCTCTGGAGTCAAGATGCTCCTGTCTGACCATTACAGGCATCTTCCCAAAGGCTCTTGGGGGTGCTAGCAACAAAGAGAGCTCTGTCTGCTCAGTATATGGAGCCTGAATGGCTAGGCACAAATCCCCATGTGGTTATTTCAATCACACTTGTCTAGGCACACTCTGCAGCCCCTAATAGGCAACTGGTGGGTCAATTGGCAACTTCCTTTATTAGTTCCTGGTCTTCTGCCTCTGCTTGCTGCCATGCAGTGCTTATAAATGATTCCCACACTGGCAACCCCACTTCCCACCTAACTATCCACCCATAGGCTAAGCTATAGACTTAGCTATAGGCTAAGTTTTTGTTGCTTTTTACTCGGAACTTCCCCCACTGACTCTGGGTCTATTAATATCAGATTCCCTCTCTAATCCACAGGTTCCCCCAAGCCAGTTCTTTTTTTCTGTTGTGCTTTCCTCTCTCTCTGCCTGTGCTCTCCCTCCCGTCAGCAACCAAGCTGGAGCATCTCTAATGCATCATTTCTTACATTGAAGTTTCTGATTTTTGTGTCTCTATGGTCCTTTTGAATTTCAGTGAGTTCCCTTAGTTACTCACCTTGCTCAGGAGCAGCCTTTCTACTTTTAAGTCTGGTGCTAAGAAACTGCTGGGGAGTGTGCCCTTCCTCTAGTGCTCCATCTTCTCTCTCCTGTGGTTAACTATCCACTCACCTTTGCACCCTCTTTGCAGATGGGAAAGCTCATTTGTGAAAAGGAGGCATACAGCCAGCTTTAAATACCACCCCACCCTGCACCAGAGGGAATTCAGTGGCTGAGTCCACTTATGGAGCTGCTGGGCTCAGCACCAACGTGCATCCCGTAGCAAGCTGCCAAAGGTTGATGGTGGCCAGAGGTGTTTTCAGTTTATTCTTTGGCTGCTGTTTTTCTCAAGATGTTCCCAGATTTCTGCTTTTTGGCTGAGACTTCCACCCTGCTTTTTATACCTTCAATTTATGAAGCATGGTCTTGTCATTCAAGTTGTTTGAGGACAATATAATTTCTCTTCACTCTGATCTGGCAAGATAATCCCCTCAGGAAACATATGGTACTGAAAGCCTGTGGGGAGATAATGTGTGTTTTTATGATTCTTCCTTAACTCTTAAACAGAAAACTGGACATTGAACAAAAAACACCCTCTAGAGTTATCACAGTATGGTGGTCATCCATTGAGTGTCATCTTCAGGTCCTTTGCAGAAACTACCTAAAAGCAGCCCAAGTGGACCCCTTTCCTACATCCTTATTTGACTAAGGCAAGGAAAGTATTAGGTGCAAAAGTTACTGTCACTTAAAAGGGCCCAGTCTTGACCCTAGTACCACTCATAATCTCCAACAGTTAACCAAGTTCTGGCAAATTTGATATGGAGGAAAGAAATGAAAAAGTCCCAGACAGGAAGAAATGTGGGAGAGGAGAGTATCACACATGCTTGAGGGTGTCCCAAGAACACAGGTATACAACAAGGAGCCCTGCAAAGGGTTGTTCTCCACACATAACACAAAAGCAGAAGCTCTGGGTTCTTCTAGGCCTCCTAGGATCTTACCATTCAAGTCATGCACATCACCTGGGATCTTCTTAGAGCTGTAGAGTCATAGGCCCCACTCCAGACAGGCTACACTTTAACAAGAGCCCCACACTTTAAGGGGATCCCCACACTTTAACACACTTTAAGGTTGATAAGCATTGTCCTAGGATGTGCCTAATAGTGGGGGGGGGACTTGACTTGTTAGACTTGTTGCTAGTTGTTAAGTTGTTGTTCCATTATTAATTTATTTTCTCTCGGCCCCAAACCTCGACTTCTCTGCTTTCCTGGGTGATTCTGGTACTGAGTTTCCACAAAGCACCTGCACCCTTTGTGACTCTGCCAGCCAAAATCCCTCTCACCAGGGGTTTGTGTTCAGGTCCATGAGACCCTCCTGAGCTTGGCCCCAGTTAGGCAGTGCCTGTCTCCAAAAGTCTGAGTTTCAGCAAAAAGGGCCCATCCTCTAGGTTTCTAGTTTTGTCATTTCTAGCCTCCTCCATTGATCCCTTGGTCTCCCTCATGAAGTTGCTACTTCATGACACCTTAGGTTCCCTTTTTGTTCTTTGGGTTACCTAGATAACAACTTTTCTATCTCATTAACAATATCCTTATATACAAACCTCCCTGTTAAAACAGCTAGTAGGGCTTCTGTCCCTGACTGGACCCCAAGGTAATACACCAACGTAGTCCAGGGTCTGTCCCCGGGGCAACCTGACAACTTTCTACTGCACCCTACTCACCACAAGGAAAGTCTAAAAAGAATAACACACTCCACAGCCCCCAAGTAAAGGCCTTTCTCCCTGAGATTATGTGCCAGCTGTCTTTAAGGCCCTAAGCTAAAACTACAGAGAAGAGGGCCATAAAAGACACTTCTGGGTTGCTGGCTCCGGTGTGGCCCAGAGCCCTCAGAAGGCGTGCTAGTTTTCACTGTTGAATTTTTGCCCCCAGAAAATGTGCCACCCTCTAGTTCCACTAAGAGAGAAGAAACCTAGTATTCAAAAACAAATAGGATTCTCTCTCCTCTTGCATTGGAATAGGGGGTGCTGGGGATGTTACCCCCACAGAAGCAGGTATTTCAAACAAGCCAAAAGAGGGAGGCTGCACATTGTACTAGAGCAGAGGTGTGAGAGGGAGAAGAGAGGATGCTGGAATTTAGGCACATACAGACCCCCACACATACTTACGTAGACACAGATGCAGGAGTAGAAAGACAGGGTTGTTCTCAGCAGTGTATCACCTCAGCATGATGTAATATTTCCCTTCTGTGATAGAGGCACACTAGAAGTGATGGATTCTGACTGCTCTCCTCTTCTCTTCAGAAGCAAGAGTTTGTCAGGAATAATTAATTAAAAGGAAAATCAAACAACCAAAACAAAACAAAAAAGAACCAGAGTGTTTAAATTACAAAACCCATTTGCAAAAAGAAAAAGAGGGTAACAACAATAAGGGGAAAATGAAGATTGACAATCAACACCAAATGGCACTATAATTATGTAACTTGATGTAAACTGACATAATGAAGAGAAATGGAATAAAACAAAAGACAGATTTTCAAGGAATCCAGAACCAAATTTAGAACACTTTCTTTCCTTCTAAGTTCTGAAACCATTTAAAAGTGTTATTACTACAAATCATTTATACGTTATTTAGATAAAGACAAAGAAGACAAAATACATCATAATACTGACCTTTACTATGCATCAGAGACTGAGTTCAGTGTTTTACATTTGCCAAGTAAATTTGTACTTATTACCATCCTCATTTTAGGATGCAAAGGAAACTCAGAGGTATTCTGTCTTACTGAAATTTGGGCACATGGACAACTGGAATTGTGCTGGATTTAATTATGTAAGTGGTACTTTACATAAGCCTACTCTGGTTCTACTATTTAAGTATGGAATTTCCAGCCACTGAGAATGTACAACTCTTTGTCCAACATAAAGGAAACTTCATTTATGATCTCCTTTGCCAAACATACCCTCAAGCTTTATCCATTCAATACAGATCATCACCTGATAAAATTTCTTGCAACCTCAAGATGGAAACAACAAAGTGAATTGTAATCATTAGGTAGTGCACATCTCATCTTTAAAAGTCTCTCCATTCATGACCATGCTAAAAGACAATATCAAATTGTCAGTTCTTATAAAAAATTACATATTTTATTAAGAGAATGACAATTAACTTATCCTCTATATCAATGACTCTCACGTTTGAGCAAGTATTAGAATCCCCTAGAGGGCTTGTGAGAATAAATCACTAGGCCCAATCCCTAGAGTTTCTGAGTCAGCAAGTCCAAGTTTCTGAGTTCAGCCCAAGTCGGTGCTAGGGATTTGAACCCAGGGTCACTTTACCACTAAGATACATTCCCAGTTCTTTTTATTTTATGACAGGATCTTGCTAAATTGCCCAGAATGGCCTCAAACTTGTGATTCTCCAGCCTCAGCCTCCCAAATGGCTGGGACTATAAGCATGTATCATTGAAACTGGCAAAGCATTTGCATTTCTAACCAGCTTCCTGGTTGATACTGATGCTGCTTGTTCTGGGACCACACTTTGAGACCAGCAGCATCAGCACTATCTTGAACTAGTTAGAAGTATAGAATTTGAACTAGTCATCCTCCCTTTCTTCTTTAGCAAGGAAACTGATTTTCATTCAGAGTAAAAACACATCTAGGGGCTGGGGATTGTAGCTCAGTGGTAGAGTGCTTGCCTAGCAAGTGTGAGGCACTGGGTTCAATTCTCAGCACCACATATAAATAAATGAATGAAATAAAAGTCCATCAATGAAAAATTTTTTTCAAAAAATGCATCTAACTGAAAGACTATTTCTCAACCTCTCTTGCAAATTTGTATGGCCACATGGCTGAGCTCTGGCCTATGAACTATAAGTGAAATTGTTGTGTAAGAATTCCAGAAAGGCTGCTTGAAATCAGCAGAGTCCCTGGGAAGGACTCTGTGCTTAGGCAGCCTCTATGATACCACCTCTTGGTATTCAGGCCCTTATGCAATTCCCTCCCCTTCAGTGAGGGTTGGACTTCTGATGCAAGAAGCCAGCCACCAGTGGAGTTACAAATTGGTGAAGCCATTCTGGAAAGCAGTATGGAGAATCCTCAGAAAACTTGGAATGGACCTACCTTTTGACCCAGTTATCCCGCTCCTCAGTTTATACCCAAAGGACTTAAAATCAGCAAACTACAGTAACACAGCCACATCAATGTTTACAGCAGCTTAGTTCACAATAGCTAGATTGTGGAACTAACCTAGATGCCCTTCAACAGATGAATGGATAAAGAAACTCTGGTACATATACATAATGAAATACTATTCAGCCATAAAGAAGAATAATATCATGGCATTTTCAAATAAGTGGATGGAATTGGAGAATATCATACTAAGTGAAATAAACCAAGCCCAAGAAAGCAAAGGCTGAATGTTTTCCCTGATAAGCGGAGAATGACATATAATGGGGGTGGTGGGGTGGGGAGTGAGAGAAGAATGGGGGAACTTTGGATTATGTAGAGGGAAATGAGAGAGAGGGGGTATGAAAAATGGTGGAATGAGACAGACATCATTACCCTATGTACATGTATGATTACACGAATGATATGAATCTACATCGTGTACAATCATAGAAATGAAATGGTGAATCAAAATGCAGTCTGTAAAAAATTAAAAGCTAAATAAAAATAAATTTAAAAAAATAAGCCAGCCACCATGTCATGAGGCAGCTCTGTGAAGAGACCCACATAAGTGAGTTTGAAAGGGGACTTTTGAGGCCTGCCAACTGCAGGAGTGAACTCAGGAGCAGACCCTGTCCCAGTTGAGCCTTGAGACAACTGCAGCCCCGCTGATGCCTTGATTGTGGCCTATGAGCACCTGAGGGACAGTTGCACAACTAACCAGCTCCTAATTATGACCCACAGAAGCTATGACATGTAAACATTTATTATTTCCAGCCCCAGTTTTTCGAGGGTTATTTATGGCACAGTAATCCATAATTAATGCAAAGCCCCTTGACTCTCCTTACCTTCTTCATTGTGTTGACCTGGTGCACAGGAATGAGAGCTAGAACTGCAGGAACCATCCTCCACCATGAGGCTATGGTCCACATGGTGAGGATAGCAAAACCAAAAGAGAGGCATCTGGATCCTGATGATATCAGAAAGCCAACATGGGGCTGCATACTTTCTGGTTTTCTTTATGTGAGGAAGACCTAGCTCCTTCTCTTACTGACATTTAAAACTGTTCATGAAGGTTGGGAATGTAGCTTGGTGATGGAGCACTTACCTAGCATGTGTGAGCCAGGGTTTGATCCACAACACCGCACATAAAAAAGTGTATGTGTGCCTGATTCTCCTCATCTCATGAAGTCTATCAAATAACAATATTATAATTTTTTACAGATGCTTAGATCTTACTCTGTGCCAGGCTGTACTTAAATATTTTGCAAATATTATCCCATGAAATTCTCATCACAATCTTATCATTCTTCCCATTGTTCAGATGAAGAAGCTGAGGCGCAGAGAAGTAACTTGCTGACACTCATGCAGCTAGTAAGTGGCAGATCCAGGATTATAAACACAGCCAGTCTTCTTGTAGAATCTGTGTTTTTAACCATAAAACCTGTTCTAACATTTTCCAAGCACTTATATAGTGCCACATACCATACTAAATGCTTTATGCATTTTATGAAGGAGGAAACTGAAGCTCAGATGGTTAAGTACCTTTCTCAAAACCACAAGTCTAGAAGTGGCAAGTTGAGATCCAAATCCAGGTTTGTTTCTAAGGCCAGTGCTCCTATAGCTGTGAAATGCTGCTTCTATTTTAGGCCTCGTTTGTCTTTAAGCATTCCCAGAGTCCATATCATTGAGCCCAGCATTCCCTAAACTTTTCTGTATGGATCACTTAGCAGGTCTTGGTCAATGTGGATTCTTACTCAAAGGTTCTAATTCTTGGGGTCCAAAAATCTGCATTTCTTCCATGCATCCCCATGACCATGATGCCAGTCTAGGGACCACACTTTGTATATTAAGGGTACAGAGAGCAGGAGATGGATGTTCTCCTTTATAAGGCTTAGCCTTAAGTGGCCATAAAACAAGGAGCTAGAGGAGATGTTCAATAAAGTTCCTTCTAGCTCTAGAAGTTCTTGATGTTGTGCAGAATATGACTTTCTACCACTTCCCACACCTTTTTACTTCTCTAACAAAGCAACAAAGTAATCAGATGACTGCAAGCATAATCAAATATATCCAATTTGACACTAGGGAGAAGATGAATGTGTCCAAGTACTTCAGCTTTATGAATGATAAAATAGTAGGGAAGTGAATTGCCAGGTTGCAGAGCTGGGGAACAGGGGAACAGAGTAGATGTTTCTGGGGCTCTGGTTAAAATTGAAGTCTAGTTCAGGAAGTCTGGGGTAGCACCATTCTTACAAGCTCTCCCCTGAAGCCCACATTGCTGGCCCAGAGTTCATACTTTGAGGAGCACACTCCCAGAGTGCTTTGCTCATTCTACCACCCTCCTTTCCAACCAGGTCACCATAGGGTCAGAAATGCAGACCCTGTGCCCAGAACAGACAGGAAGCCCACATAAGTCAGGAAGGAATGAGCTGACTGGCCCAAATTTAGGGGGACCACTACCACAAGAGAGGTGAGGTGCCCACATGGCCTGAAGTTCAGAGGAAGTGGTTATAGTTCCTGCAAAGGCTGAAAACACAAGAGCAAAAATACACAGGCACAATTTCCAGCTCTGCTACAGGGCTTTTCTGATATTTCTTTGGCAGGAAAGCTTGACCTCCTGGAGATGATCCAGGCCCTATAAGTAAGTAGGCATAAACCTGAGTTGAATATGTAGTACAGGGACTATGCTTCAGGGACAACACCCAGAAGCCAGCCTGACCTTAGACCCTGCTTCCCATGAGTCTAGAAACTTAGGGTAACAATGAATTAGTCTTCTGTAAATGTCCATTTCTCTCTGCATGACTAGCAACATATCAGGTGCTCTGGGAGATATGAATAAAGAAAAAAAAAGTGGTCTCTACCCTCAAGGAGTTTATCATCTAATTGGGGGAGCCAATGCAAAACAAGATGAGAATTAAAGAGTTCCTGGTCCTAGCAGGAAGGACTAGATTCATAGTAAAGAATCTCAATAGAAAAAAATGGGTATGGATTAGAAGAATTCAGAAGAGTCTTGATGAAAGAGGTGATACCTGAGTTGGGGCCTTTGGTAGGTGTGGGCAAATACTAAAATGGCCCTAAGTTTCCCCCTGCCACCATCAGCCTGTATCTTTGATCTCTGCCCTGTAACATGGTATGCACCAGCTCCCTACCACTGCCATTTTGATTCTGGTCTTAACCATTTGGCTTGCTCTGCACATTGTAATGTTAGAAAACTTGACAAAGCAGGAATGTGGAGAAATGCACAATTCCACTTTTTTACATCAGCTACCACCAAGGAAATAGGCCCAGGCTAGTCTGCTGGAGACTGAGACAAGCAGGACACAGCTAATTTTCCCCAGTTGCCCTAGAGAAGAACTAACCAGACCAGCCTATAGGCAAATTCTGCCAAGGTGTGTGATTACTGACTACTTATTGCTATATGCCATGAAGGTTTTGTGACTGTTTTTATGCAGCATTACTCTGAAAATATGTAACAGATATAATGAGCAAAGAGGTTGGAAGAATGAAATGCTTGAGCATTTCCTGTAGAGACTCTTAGAAAATTATCATTGCATAATATCAATAACTCCTACTTAAAATAAAGTACCCTTAGTTAAACACATTGGAGAAATGCTGAATAAATGAAAATAACAGGTTTCTTGATGGAGGACTTCCCAGGGTCTTGACTATGAAATTGTTTGTTGTGCATCTCCAAGAGAAGAAAATTCAGAATGCACAATTTCCCAATTTTTGAACAATCTCATGGAACAAGGGTGCCCCTGAATACATTACAAAACATATCAATCCCAGAAAGTCATGTGCCATTCCAACTTATAGCAAATAAATTGCCAGAGGGTGAGGATATTGTCTTTCTTATTTGGTCCTGTGTCTCAGGACCTAGAGCAGTGTTTGCCACACCAGGGGCACACAACAAATATGTGCACAAGGAAGACAAGGAGGAAAGGGGAAAGGGAGAGAAAATGAATATGGTTTTTCTTACCCTGCTCTTGTATTTGTGCTATTGCCTCTGTTGACAATCAGTGCCTTGGCCTTATCTACCTGGAGAGTCCCAACTCTCCTTCAAAGTTGTCATCCCCCTGAAGATGTTTCTGATCCTCTCAAGTCAGGTGCTGCATTCAGAGTGCTAGGAGCTGCATTATTGAGTTCATCTTTCCCACCATGTCAAGCACAGTGCCCACCACACTGTAGGCATATAATGAGTAACCACTGTTTCTTTCAAACACAGGAAGAAGAGGAAAGGGCAGGGGAGAAGGAAGGAAGGATAGAAGGAAGAAGAAATGGAGAAAAACAGAGATGGAAGGGGAGGAAGGACAAAAGGGAGAGAAGGAGGTACAAATTAATGAAACACACTCAAGGATAATTTCATAACAACAAATGGTTTGTGATAAGATTGGAGAGTTTTCCTAGGAGCAGGTGGTAGTGAGACATGACTATAGGAAAATTTGTTCACTCTTAATTCTGTAAGGAGGCAGAGATTAATATTTTATGCAATAAATTGGCATCAGATAAGCTCTCCTCTGGAAATTGTTTTTTGTCAACAGGCAACACACTACTACACTTATGTATACCAAAGCAAACTGAATAAAATTTATCATTTACTTAATAGAAGAAATAGTATGTAGCAAAAGAGAAAACAATTTACTCAAGTCCCTCAACCACCTTAAACCAACAGAAAGACTTCTGTTGAATGGGGATGTTGTACTCTCCTGGGACCTGGTGACCAGAAGTGGTCACCCATGAGACTGAGCCATGTGTTTACATGTTAAATATTAAATCACATCTGCTTTATATTGATAAAGAAAAGTATGGGTCCCAAGAAGTGTAATCTACAACTAGAGTAGAATTAAATATGTTCTTCTGAAAGTCAAGGATTAATGTTCAATCATGATTTGGTTATCACTAGCCCTTATGCATGGAATATAAAGAGCTTGTCAAATGCATGAGTTACATTCTCAAGCAGATGCTGACAGTTTTCTTGCAGCTCTCCTGTCTGGCAAAATGGAAGAAATGGCTTGTGGCTTTCAGAAAGCTGCCCAGCATCATAGATATCCTAAATGTTCTACACTAAGTAAGAGAAAATCAACACATTAAAAGTCTGCCTGTTTTGTACACTTGTAGTCCTAACTAATTCAAAGCTGGCTGGGAGCACTAAGCAAGCTAAATCTGATTTGTATTGACATTTAATAAGAGGCAAAAAATTCAATCCTGCCCATATCTAAACATACCCAAAGAGTAATGAAAGTGAGACAATTATCCAGAAGCTTCCAGAAATAGAAGAAATGTACTCTGTGTTTGTGTGTGCACATGCCTGTGTGCATTGGGATGTGTGGCAGGAGTAGAATAGCTGAGAAGAGAATTTAGTATGTGACTATTCCAGAGTGTCTGTTGCAGCCAATAAATGGAAGGAAGTAAGTGTGACATCTAGGCACATCCAGGAAGGGATGAAGTAATGGATGAGCATTCACCAAAATAATCTGTATAGTTCCTGACAATTCATGGCTGGAAATTTGGGGACACCCACGTCCCACCAAAAAGATTTCAGAAATGGCCTCAAAGAGATATCTTTGGAATATGACTGGAATTTTAAAAAATGCTGATTGAATTATACTGTTTTTAAAAAAGATATTAATAGCAGAAAAATGCTTATATTGGGGGTTCTATAAAGAAGACTCAGAAAGCAAGGATCATCAGTGTCTCTACAACCAACCAGGAGTGAAGGGGCTCTGCACAGCTCAAATGAGCATTCCACCCCAGAAATAGCCTGTAAAATGCCCTCCCCAAAATATGCACACCCTAGTCCCTGAACCCTGCAGATGTTACCTCATATGACAAAAGTGACTTTGCAGATGTGCTTAAATTAAGGATCTTGAGATGAGATTATCCTGCATTATCCAAGTGGGCCTAAGTTCCATCACATGTATCCTTATAAGAAAGAGGGAGAAGGAGAGCTGACATACAGAGAAGGCTATGAGAAGACAGAAGCAGAGATTCGAGCACCACAAGCTAAGGAGTGCATGGCAGAACTAGAATCTGGAGGAGGCAAGAAATAAGACAGTCCCCTGGAGCCTCCAGAAAGAGTGCAGCCCAGCTAACACCTTGATTTTGACCTAGCAATACTGATTTTGTACTTATGGGTCCCAGGTGTGTAAGGGAATACATTTCTCTTCTTTTAAACCAGCCTGGGAAATTGTTACTGTAGTCACTGGGAACTAACACAACCTCTATGTCAAGGTGAGTGCTGCAGGAAACTTGAGCTTGAGGACACACACCATTACACTCAGGCAATTGACCCTCTTCCTGCCCTGTGACCCTTCATGCCCTGCTGTTGTAGCTCAGATTCCTTGTTATTCAATTAGGATTCTGGATAAAAATCTGGCTGCTTTTCTATATTTGCCAAAAAGAGAGACCGCACCAATAAGGAGACACAAACTTTTTGGTCTGCTCAGAACTTAGGTTTTCCATTGGGAATTCACTTAGGATGTATGCATCAGTCTCTGCTCTGATACAATGACTAGCAGAAGCCTCAAACTTGGGGAGTCTCAATTGCACTAACAGAATAAATATTCTAAGTCAGCAATGTTGAAGTCTGTCATTACCCTGAAGCTCCAGGAAGAGTCCGCTGGTAAGATAGGTATTATGGTAGCAGTCCAAAGGTCTTACAGCAGCAAACTGTTACAAGTGAGCACTTGGCTTTGGAAGTGATAAGACAGGAAATCAGAATAGCAGAGGCAAAGCAATGTGGGTAGTGCAAGCAAGTCAGCTCCAGAGTAACATTTAAAGTGATACTTGCTCTCAAATGACAACCCTGCATTTGAAAGACCTGGGAGTGAGTACATTCTTAAGTTTTATACCCAAAGCAACTTTCTTGTCTCTTTCTGCTTCCATCCAGTTGTGCGCAAGAGGCCTTGTTTTCAAAGTAAGGAACTTGAATTACATCCTGAGTGCTATAAGGAAGCTTTGAGCCAACCTGAGCAAAAACAATCATGTGTTTGAAAGCTGATTCTTGCTGCTTTGTCAAGAACAAACTGGAAGGAAGGAAGACTGAAGGCAAGGACACAAATTCAAGCAAGATGTTATAAAAGCCTGCTTTAAGGCAGTAGCTGTGGGACTGGAGAGTACTGAATGCTAAAAAAGCTGTAGAGGTGACAGGATTGAAAGTGTGTTGACTAATTCAGTGTGGTGGTGACAAAGGAGAAGGCTCAACATGACCTTGGCAACTTTGTAATCTGATGATGCTGTTTACCAAGAAGGGATACAGGAAGACTAGCTGTGCAGGGAAGACAGTATATCTCATTTTTGGCACATAGTTTGAGGTACATGGTTTATATCCAGTTATCTATATCTTGTAGATAATTAGATCTAAGAATCTTGAGTGCTGAAGGACAGATGTAGGAATCATCATGGAGGGATAATGTTTAAATCCAGAGGTGTGAATAAACCACTGTACAGAGGCAATGGAATGATCAGAGATAAGACTAAGTTCCCAGCAACATCTAAAGCAAAGGTTTCTAAACAGGGGAGATTGTGCCCACCAGGGGACACTACACAATTTCTGGAAACATTTCTGGTTATAACTGGAGAGAGTGCTATTAGGATCAAGTGGGTATTGGCCAGAGAGCTGCTACAATGCCCGCAATGGAGAATTACCCTACCCAAAGTGTCAGCTGTGCCAAGGATGACACAAAGGATATCATGAGAGGCCTTGTCACTTGTCTTCTTGAAATCTAGATGGGCTGTTTCTAATATGTGTCTGATTATTTAAAATCCTAGTTACCCTTTCAAAGAAAGAAATGAGATCCTCTCTTCCTGGAGAAGCAGTCCTTATCCTTCTCTTTTCAGATTTCCCAGAGAATGGGTTTCCATTCTCCCTCTCAATTTTCATCCCTTGTTCCGCTCCAAGGGAAGAGGAAAGGATAATTGGGAGTGGTGTTAGCCTAGTCAGGCCATGTTTAACACTGGACAGGGCCACCATGCCTGTGATATAACACAGCAGCACACTGTCTCTCCTATTACCTGCCAGCTGGATTGGACAGGAAGACCAGGGTGTGCCTCTGCTGCCAGCTGTTATGAAGTAAGGTCACCCAATAGTGTTTTTCCTTTATTCTTTCCCTTGAACTGGCTAAGAGTCAGGTGCATGGGCTCTTTCAGCTCTTGCCCACTTTGTCACTCTTTTTCTATGGATAAGGAATACCAAACGAGGTGTTCCCTTGTTGCTATCCCTGCATTGTCTGTCACTCTCTGTCCAACCTTTTCAATCACAGGAGAGTGAGAGTTAAGGGTAAATAAGACACCAACAGACAGGTAGAAAATGTAAAACAATGAACTGACACTGTTTCTTAGAGACATAGCCAGTCACTTACCCACACAAGACATCTCTGAACAGACCATGCCATAAAGTGGAGTCTGAGAATACTTCATGGAAGGAGGGATGGAGTATATATCTGCTGATTAACCCCTGCTTCCTCTGTCCCATAGTTCAAAGTTCACTCCATGTAGAGTTAATTCACACTCACTTTTCTGTTGCATCACCTGAGTTTCCTGAAAGTTACTGGCAAAACTAGATTCCACACCCTATGCTTGTGTTTGCATTGGGAAATGACAAGATGAACCAAGAGTCTGGGCCTCAGCCTCAAGGATCTTTTGGGCCCACATGGAGATTACTGCAACACAAATGGCAACAGAACCAGGAGACAAAGAAGCTAAGGGAGTCTGAGAAGGTAGATAAGATTGTCTGATATGAAATGAGCCTGCATACACCATTGGCTAAAACTCAGAAGGGAAAGGAAACCATATTCCTAAAACCATAGCATTTCTGACATGATTTCTTAGAAAACTCACACTGGATTCTATTGATAGTCACAAAACATCTGGAGTAGGAACTACTAGTTGCCTACTCCAAAATTGAGTCTGCCCTTATTTTATTTTTGTAATATTTTTAGTTGTAAATGGAACAATACCTTCATTTTATTTATTTTTATGTGATGCTGAGTATTGAACCCACTGCCTCACACAAGCTAGGCAAGTGCTCTACCACTGAGCCACAACCACAGCCCTGCCCTTGTTTTTTTTTTTTTTTTTTTTTACAAAACATCCAATTCTTATATGAACTAATGACCACCCAAAATTATGAGTACATTATCCAGGTAGGCATGACTGTGATTAAGTTTTAGTCAATGATATAAGCAGATCATATATGGCAGCCCCCAGAAAACCTCTCTAAAATATGAGATAATGAACTATTTCCTCTTTCCATTTTATTCACTATGAAATGTGGATGTGATGGTTTGAATGCTAGCCACCATTCTGGACCATGAGAATAGGGGTGGCCAACTAATGAGCTTAAAAAATATGGATGGATTCCAATAACATCATGAAGCTACCATAACAACTTTATATTGCCTACTTCTATATTTATTTATGTACAGAAAAATAATCTTTCACATTTTTATACTTTTTTGAATTTGTAACACATGTAGCTAAACTTAATCATTCTAATAATATCTTTTAGCATCCTTGCTTGATACCAAAATCAAATTTTGCTGTAATTTCACTTTCTTCCCATTTCTAAAAATAGAAGTGACATTTACACATCTCTGGATTTCCAGGATATCCCTGTTTACCATAATTCCTCAAAGATTTTTTATTGACCATTCAGCAATCTCTTTCACAATATTCATCTCAGTCTTGACTTTCAATTAATTTGGGTTGATTGTTTTCCAATAACCAAACTACTTACTTAGTAAGTTTTCCTGATGTAATCTTTTTACTCATTCTAGATTACTGTTCCTTTTTAGCATTGTTTTGTCCTCCATGTTAATTAATACATAGACAATATGGTGATTGATGATCACAAATTCTTTCTCAACTCTCCCACCAAAAGGTTTATTTTATGTTCCTTCTCTTTGAATCAAAGGTGACTCTATGGCTGCTTAACTTAATAGAATGTAGCCAAAATAGTACTGAGCAATATTTTACCTAGCCTTAAAATGGACTATTTCCTGCCTCTTCAAACATTCACACTTAAGACACTTTGGAGGCCAGGCATGGTGGCACATGCCTGTAATCCCAGTAGCTCCAGAGGCTGAGACAGGATGGCAAGTTCAAGGCCAGCCTCAGCAACTTAGTAAGGCCCTAAGTAACTTAGTGGGACCCTGTTTCAAAAAATGAAAAGGACTGGGGATGTGGCTCAGTGGTTAAGCACCCCTGGGTTAAATCCCCATCCCGACACACTCCACACCCCAAAATAGACACTCTCAAAGCCATCTGCCATGCTATGAGAAGCCCAAGTCACATGGAGGGGTCATGAATAGGCATTCCACCTGACAACCCTGACTGAATGCCCAACCAAAAGACAGCATCAACTACCAGCCAGTCATGTTAGGGAGCCATCATGATGCACAACCCTGTGAAGTCCCCAGACATCTACAATCTAATCAACTTCACAGAGCAGAATTGTTCAACTGAGCCTCCATCAACCCAGAAAATTATGAAACAATAAATGGTTATTATTTCAAGCTACTAAGTTTTGGGGTAGTTTGTTACACTGATATAATAAGATAATGAAAATGAGTGGTAATGAATTTGTAAATGTTATAGTAATTGACAATTATAGTGGAGTTTCTTTAAATGAAAAATTCTCATTGATCACACTTTCCCTATCCCTCTCCCCACTCTACTCTCCTTAGCCTCTGGTAACCACCATTCTACTCTTGATTTCAATAAGCTTCTCTTAGATTCCACATATAAGTGAGATTATGCAGTATTTGTTTTTCTGGGCCTAGCATACTTCACTTCACAAAATGACCTCTAGTCTTGTCCATGTTGTCACAAATGACAGTCATTTTATAGGTGAATAGTATTCCACTGTGTGTATGACCATTTATCTATTCATCAGTTGAGGTACACTTAGGTTGTTTCCATTTCTTGGTTATTGTGAATAGTGCTGCAATAAACAGTTTTCACCACATAAAAATGATAAATATTTAAGGAGATATGGATGTTTACCCTATTTTGAACATTACATGTATACATGTATAAAAACATAACATGGTACCCTGTAAATATGTATAATTTTGTCAATTTAAATAAATAAATACAAAATGACAAAATTCCCAGAAATGCTAGTAGCTTAAGGGAGGTAGCTTTATTAAGAAAGTGATATTTCATTATTTCATGCATTCGTTCAGCTCATATTTACTAAGCGTCTCTTGCAGGCACCTAAGTGCCAAATTATAACAAGGCACATTTCTTCACCCTAGAGGGTTCACAGAATGATAGAAATGGAACTAAATGGGCACAAGTTGAAATATTTTACATATTTGTGTACTATTCCTTCCAAGAGTTATATGAGAGTGAAACTTTTCCCATTCCAAATTTGAGGAAAATATGCCTATTTCTGATCATGCATTTCTGTTGAAGGTCATTTTAGTTTGAATCCACAGTAGTTGGGTCCTGAAATTTGGCTGTGATGAGGGTTCAAAGGAAGTTAAACATGCTTTACAAGAAATGCTATTGCTCCTGACCCAGAACAATAGTGCCAGCTTCTTCTTGGAGGTAGAGAGGTTGGTGGAGAAAACATCCAAATTTTATTTTCCAACAGACAGACAGCATCAGGAGGTCCTACAAGGGTTTCTCTGTAGATCACATTGTCAAAGAATTATGAGCTCAGCAGTGAGAAAGCCTCATAGTGGGAAAGAATTCTTTTTTTTTTTTTAAGTAATATCAAAGGCCGGAAGCCATAAAGGAATTGATATATTTGACTTGATAAAATTAAAATGTTTTACACAGTTACAAATATCATGAGTAAAAGAAAACAAACTGCAGACTGAAAAATATATCTATATAATAACTCTCAGAATATTAACTTTCTTAATGTAGAGAGTGCTTCTAAGTCAATCTTTTTTTTTTATTGTAAACAAATGGGATACATGTTGTTTCTCTGTCTGTACATGGCGTAAAGGCATACCATTTGTGTAATCATAAATTTACATAGGGTAATGTTGTTTGATTCATTCTGCCATTTTTTCCCTTCCCCCACCCCTCCCACCCCTCCCACCCCTCCCCTACATCTATACAGTCCTTCCTTCCTCCATTCCTGCCACCCTCCCTAAAACCAACTCCAACCCCAAAACTAACACTTCCCACCCCCCATTATGTGTCATCATCCACTTATTAGCGATATCATTCTTCCTTTGGTTTTTTGAGATTGGCTTATCTCACTTAGCATGATATTCTCCAGTTTCATCCATTTGCCTGCACATGCCATAATTTTATCATTCTTTATGGCTGAGTAATATTCCATTGTATATATATACCACATTTTCTTTATCCATTCATCAATTGAAGGACATCTAGGATGGTTCCACAATCTGGCTATTGTGAATTGAGCAGCTATGAACATTGATGTGGCTGTATCTCTGTAATATGCTGATTTTAAGTCCTTTGGGTATAGGCCAAGGAGTGGGATAGCTGGGTCAAATGGTGGTTCCATTCCAAGTTTTCTAAGGAATCTCCACACTGCTTTCCAGAGTGGCTGCACTAATTTGCAGCCCCACCAGCAATGTAAGAGTGTACCTTTCTCCCCACATCCTCGCCAGCACCCGTTGTTGCTTGTATTCTTGATAATTGCCATTCTAATTGGGGTGAGATGGAATCTTAGGGTGGTTTTGATTTGCATTTCTCTTATTACTAGAGATGTTGAACATTTTTCCATATGTTTGTTGATTGCTTGTATATCTTCTTCTGTGAAGTGTCTATTCATTTCTTTAGCCCATTTGTCAATTGGATTATTTACATTCTTGGTGTAGAGTTTTTTGAGTTCTTTATAGATTCTGGAGATTAGCGCTCTATCTGAAGTATGATTGGCAAAGATTTTCTCCCACTCTGTAGGCTCTTTCTTCACATTGCTGATAGTTTCCTTTGCTGAGAGAAAGCTTTTTAGTTTGAATCTATCCCAGTTATTGATTCTTGCTTTTATTTCTTGTGCTATGGGAGTCCTGTTGAGGAAGTCTGGTCCTAAGCCGACATGTTGAAGCTCTGGACCTACTTTTTCTTCTATAAGATGCAAGGTCTCTGGTCTGATTCCAAGGTCCTTGATCCATTTTGAGTTTAGTTTTGTGCATGGTGAGAGATATAGGTTTAGTTTCATTCTGTTGCATATGGATTTCCAATTCTCCCAGCACCATTTGTTGAAGAGGCTATCTTTTCTCCATTGCATATTTTTGGCCCCTTTGTCTAGTATGAGAAAATTGTATTTATTTGAGTTTGTGTCTGTGTCCTCTATTCTGTACCATTGATCCACCTTTCTATTTTGGTACCAATACCATGCCGTTTTTGTTACTATTGCTTTGTAGTAGAGTTGAAGATCTGGTATTGCGATACCCCCTGCTTCACTCTTTCTGCCAAGGATTGCTTTAGCTATTCTGGGTTTTTTATTCTTCCAGATGAATTTCATAATTGCTTGCTCTATTTATGTAAGGTACATCATTGGGATTTTCATTGGAATTGCATTGAATCTGTATAGCACTTTTGGTAGTATGGCCATTTTGACAATATTAATTCTTCCTATCCAAGAACATGGGAGATCTTTCCATCTTCTAAAGTTTTCTTGAATTCTTTCTTCAGTGTTCTGTAGTTCTCATTGTAGAGGTCTTTCACCTCTTTTGTGAGATTGATTCCCAAATATTTTATTTTTTTCGAAGCTATTGTGAATGGGGTAGTTTTCCTAATTTCTCTTTCTGAAGATTCATAACTTATGTATAAAAATGCCTTAGATTTATGTGCATTGATCTTATATCCCGCTACTTTACTGAATTCACTTATGAGATCTAAAAGTTTTCTGGTGGAATTTCCTGGTTCCTCTAAGTATACCATCATATCATCAGCAAATAGGGATAGCTTGAGTTCTTCTTTTCCTATTCGTATCCCTTTAATTTCTTTGGTCTGTCTAATTGCTCTGGCTAGAGTTTCAAGGACGATATTGAATAGAAGTGGTGAAAGAAGGGCATCCCTGCCTTGTTCCAGATTTTAGATGGAATGCTTTCAGTTTTTCACCATTTAGAATGATATTAGCCATGGGTTTAGTGTAGATGGCCTTTACAATGTTAAAGAATGTTCCCACTATCCCTATTTTTTCTAGTGTTTTGAGCATGAAGGGGACTTAGAGGAAGATTTATTTCATGGAGCGCATTTAATAAAAGAAGTAAAACTCAAAAAATAAATGACCTAACACTACAGCTCAAAGCCCTAGAAAAAGAAGAACAGACCAACACCAAAAGTAGTAGAAGACAGGAAATAGTTAAACTGAGAGCTGAAATCAACGAAATTGAAATGAAAGAAACAATACAAAAAATTGACAAAATAAATAGTTGGTTCTTCGAAAAAATAAACAAAATTGATAAACCTTTAGCCACACTAACAAAGAGAAGACGAGAGAAAACCCAAATCACTAAAATTCAGAATGAACAAGGAAATATCACAACAGACACGACTGAAATACAAAACATAATCAGAAGCTCTTTTGAAAATCTATACTCCAACGAAATAGAAAATTTCGAAGACATCAACAGGTTTCTAGAGACATATGATTTGCCTAAACTGAATGAGGAGGACATACACAATTTAAATAGACCAATTTCAAGTAATGAAATAGAAGAAGTCATCAAAAGCCTTCCAACAAAGAAAAGTCCAGGACCAGATGGGTTCTCAGCCGAGTTCTACAAAACTTTTTAAGAAGAGCTCATTCCATTACTTCTCAAAGTATTCCAGAAAATAGAAGAGGAGGGAACTCTCCCAAACTCATTCTATGAGGCCAATATTACCCTGATTCCTAAACCAGACAGAGACACATCAAGGAAAGAAAATTTCAGACCAATATCCTTAATGAACATCGACGCAAAAATTCTAAACAAAATTTTAGCAAATCGCATACAAAAACATATTAAAAAGATAGTGCACCATGATCAAGTGGGTTTCATCCCAGGAATGCAAGGTTGGTTCAACATCAGGAAATCAATAAATGTCATTCACCATATCAATAGACTTAAAGTCAAGACTCACATGATTATTTCGATAGATGCAGGGAAAGAATTCTTGACTCAGTAGTGGGGTCTTTGTTTCTTCTTCCTCATTAAACCATTAGAGCAATGTTTCATTGTTTGTTATATATTATTTCATGTACAAAGGGGGATTATGAAAAGAGGAATCATGAAGATATCTTGAATGTTCAGCTGTTACCAACAACACATCAACTCTTAAGTTTAAGCCAGGGCCTGGAATGATCTCAATGGTCATGAAATAGGAAAACAGAGACTATGGCTACAAAAATTAAAAATAAGTGAGGTAGATAAATTAAATATTTTACACCCAGGATTTGCCTGTTCCAATTTCATGGAATACTTGGGGGAGGGAGGATTAAAATAGTCACTATTACATGGCATAATTTGCACTAAGGGAAACAATTTTTTTTAAGCATGTGAACCCGTGATAGGAAATATGCCCTCTCATGAGCTTCTTCTCGAGAATAAAAATGTGGCATCTATACATAATGGAGTTTTCCTAAGCCATAAAGAAGAATGAAATTGTGGCATTTGCTGGTAAGTGGATGGAACACCATGCTAAGTTAAATAAGCCATACTCAAAGACAAGGATCAATGTTTTCTCTCATAGAGGGAAGCTAGAGAGAAATAAGGAAATAAAAAGGGGGATTCCATGAAAATAGAAGGGAGATTAGTGGAGTAGAGGAAAGAAACTGAGGGGGAGGGAAGAGGAATGGAAAAAAAGAGGAACCATGGGAGGAAATTGACCAAATTATGCCATGTACGTATATGAATGTACCACAGCTAATTTCACCTTTATGTATATCTTTAAGGAACTAATTATAAAAACTATAGATAAATAAAAGGGAGACAAATAGAATAGAGTAATAGGAACGGGGGAAGAGAGTAGAGGAGGGAAACATTTTAAAAGAATGAAAATGCAGTTCTTTAATAGAGAAGGCACTACAGAGCTACATTAAGTCACAGGAGAGTCCCCAGTCAGGTGCCACCTCTTCTGGTGTTCAGGAAGACAAAGACATCTGTGAATTGTGTGCAGTGGCTGGCACTCTTGAGGCTTCAAATGAACTGCATTTAGATTAGCAATAACACACACACTGACTCCCTAAGAACTAAAATATATCCATGTGAGGGTATACTACTTAAGGTTGAAGGAATTTTCTTAATTCTAAAACCTTAGTTTTTGTTGTTTTGTTCTTTTAAAGTATGTTTAAAAAGAAAACCAAAACAAAAGGCATAGGATTGGTGGGGCATACAAAACAGGTCTCTAAATAGATGATGGACCTTTTCCATTCACCTGAATATGGTTATCATAGAAGTAAACAGTACTCCACACACAGGATCAGGCTAAGTAGTTGTCTTTTCCACCATGGTTCCAACTGTTTTACCTTGAAGTAAGTAGCAGTCTTTGAAAACAGTCACTCTAAGCTGTACAAGTCTTCCACATATTTTGTCACAAGTAACAAATCTACTTTGCAAGACCTGCTTCTTTTCAAATTTGTAGTAAACCAACTTATATTCTACATATGTATGAATATGTCAAAATGAATCCCACTAATGTCTACAACAATAAAGCACTAATAAATACACTAAAAACAAAAAAATTGTTTGGTATGCATTTTTTAGTTTTCAATTTTTCCCTTTTTCATGTGTTTTCATTTTTTGCAAAGAAGCATCGCAACAATTGTGATTGTAGGATTGTCCAAGGTCATGGTCACAACTATAAACATAATTTGCACATCAATAGAAAAAAGAAAACAGGAGGAGAAGATGGGTACTTTAAAGCCAAAAATAGCACAGATAATGGCAATTTTTCCTTGTCTGCATTTCCTCTTCCATGCAAGTTCTCCTTAAGCTTAACTGACCAAGATTGTGTTTTCTTTCTGATGTAAGGGAATTTGCATTTGGCAATACTCTCAGCAACACCTGGTTTTTCCACATTGGCACGGGTACCTGGTTGGAAGTCATCCATCTTGGAGAGAGTGGCATTATTTGCCACAAAGCTGGTCCTCAGGAAAGCTGGGAAGGTGGGAATGTCATCACTTTGAACCATTGATATCTCCTTAGTCTTCATGACCAAGTCACTATTGAGCATGTTGGTGTAACTGGTTCCACACAATAGGGTACATGCATTAATGGGGCCAGGATTTCCTTGGAAAACATTGCTGAGACATCTTCCATATGTACCCAACAGAGGCATTGTGTTCTTGATGGCTAGCTTCCTGTCATAGTAAGCTGAGTTATCGTTTGCTCCACAAACAATTGTTTGCTACAGGTGATGTAATGGACATTGTCTTTGGTAGTAGAAGCTTGCCCATGAACATTGCACACAAAGCCTTCTCTCCAGTGCATGTCCACTCACGAATCTGAAGGGAATTTTTGGTTGAGAAGTTCTTCCCACTCTGTGTTACACCATGTTGCTAGGCCTATCAGTGTGCCTGGGCCACTAACAAAGGAGTCAAGACTGGGAACCTGGTGAAGGGTCCTACAAATGCTGGGAACTTCAACTTTGACATGGTAGGCTGTGCTCTAATAAACAATAACAGGAGACTGCTCTAACCTTCCATCGCAGGGAAGCTATTCTCAGAGCTCTTAGCTTTGCCCCCAGCATCAAGAGACTTTGGCTTGATGCTTCTGCTTAGCTATTAGCCAGAGACACTGCCTGGAAGGACATGATTTCCATAGCACCTGGGCTTCAGCTTTGATACTCCTAGTCAACAACGTGTGAGGACAAGTCATTTGTCAGGCATCTCCACCAAGCCATTTTCTCAGCTGTTGTAGCACTGAAGGCCCAAAGTAGGGCTCGCTTTCCCCCAAAGGTATCTAGGGAAGTCATAACCACAGAGTGAGTGGTGGCAAGTGGCAAGGAGTCTCCAGAAAGGTGTTTTGGGAATCTGATCACCCATGTACATTCAACAATTTCTTTTGGCAGATGGGGCATGAATGCTGAATCTTTACAGATGCATTGGTTCGATGATATGGTTTTTGCCTTTGGTAGAAAAAGCTTGGACATAGATCTTACACTGGAATGGCCTTCCCCAGTGTCGGTACAGTAATGCAACTTGAGAGCTTTGGCAGCTCAAGACTCAATGGCAAATGAGACATTCACTAGGGTTGGTTGTTGATGTTCACCATTAATTGCTGTAATTTCAGATCTCTGAACCTAGCTCAGAGGTTCCACTCCCCCTGTAAGCCACCAACCACTGCTGAATTATAGTTTGGCTCCAGTCCATAGCATGGGCTCACTTTCTGGAGAAGGCCTATGCTGCCAGTTCTTGGACAATGGGCCACCTATGAGATCCTTAAGTTTTAGTCCTTAAAGAGAGATTTTGATGACCCCTACAGAAGGAGTCCCTGTTACAAGGACAAGTTTGCTATCTGAAGGACAAGAACTGAGAGCACAGGGAATGCCATCGTGTGCCACCATTTAGTCCTGGAATTCAGAAAACAACTGGAGGTTCACCTTCACCTGGGGTGTTGATGAAAGTATACCTTGAGGTTGCCCTTTGTGGTTAAGTGATGACTACAGACAGGGCACACAAAGAGCCTCTCTCCAATATGGGAGCAGAGGTAGATCTGCAAGAAGTTATCAATTCTGAAAAAAGTACTGTATGGATCCACAGTGGAGATGTTTGACTTCCCTTTCCCTTTCTTGGATGGATTAGTGTCATGGTGAAAATTACACAGAGTACAGGGCCTGAGGTAGCAAAGCATTCTGGAGGCAAGACATGACATTCAGGAGCACCCATAATACATCTGACTTTAGGGGAAAGGGTGTCAGTCCTGATGACAAAGAAATGGCCATGGAAGGGGTATTGGCATGAGACAGCTTGATTCCTTTCAAGGCATACAGAAGCAGACGTTGTCTTCCATCTCTCTAGCTGAGCAATCATTGCAGTGGAAACCTACTGGGAAAGTGGCTGCCTAAGTTCTTCAGGGTGTCAGCCCCCACCACACTAGAGTGGAGGGCATGTGCAGCCCACATGTTTACCTGGATGTGGAGCTCCTCCATGTGCTGGATCTGCTGCTGCTGCAGATACAGACTCTGCTTGAGGACCCACACAGGGATGCTGTTGGCACCAGGCACCAGGGTTGGCTGGCAGCACATCCACACTCCAATGGTTCACCTCCACCTTGGTGACCAGGAGTGCCTGCAGAGGTGTATCAGTGTTAGTCACTTTACTTTTTGGGTAAATAGCTCATGTCCTGTGGTGTGGGCAGTAGGGCAGTCTCTGCCTTCAAGTACACAACAGACTCTAGACCCAACTTCTCCTTCATGTCCCCTATTAGTACCACTACTCTCCCTGTGACCATTCTTACTTCTTGGGCTCCATAGCTGGCTGCTCAGTACAGCTCTAGAGAAGTCCTCTGAAGGTACTCACACCTCACTGTCACTAATGATGAGACCAGGAGAAATTCTAATGCGATTTTTCTTGTGTTGCAAAAATTCAGAGAGATTAAGAACTGGCACAGCATTACTCACAGATGTGAGTCTTCTCCCAACAGAACCACTTCACCATGGCTTTCTCCCCATTACCTCCATCACCGTTTCCTACATGGTTCATTGGAGCACACCTGCGCTGCTGGGGTGAAATCTGCAAACTCTGGCTGCAGTTAGATGCTTGCTCTGGTTCTTCTCAGAGTTGATTTATTGGGGTTTCACCTACTTGTGCCTAGACATGGTGCAAACATCTGGGTGCTGGGAGAACCAAGGTTACTTGCCCTCTCCACCACAAGTTCCAGGAATTAGGAAATGGATCCCCTTCATGTGCATGTCCCAGTAATTATTACCAATAATCAGTAGTGCCAGCTTCTGAGAGTGTGATCAAAGAATAGAATTTAACATTTTTGATGAGTTTAGCTTTCTTCCAACAATACTTGGTTTATATAATAAGGTCACAGGCCTCACTGCATCCTGTCCTATACCCTCTCACTCCAGAATGGGCAATATGAAAATGTCTCAGATGACTTTAGATGATGACATCTGGAGAGTCTCAGCAAATCTTCACAGTTCTGCAGAAACAGGATGACAGGAAAGGAGAAGAGCATTGCAGAAACTTCCAGGAGGATTATGTGAAGAAGTCCTGCCAGAACAGTGCAGGTGGGCAACATCTTACCTTTTTTTTTCTGTAGAAACTGTTTCAAAGCAAATACACATGGGTGCACACACACAAACACACACACACACACACACACACACACACACACACACCACTACAAACATGACAAAACACACAATGCACTAAGTGGAATTTACCCATTTTGCTAGCCAGGGTTAGTTTTGCAATCAGTGATAAACCCCAGCAGAACAAGCTTCTCCTGGACTGTATGAGTAATTCAGGGCAACCAAAACAAATGTCCAAATATGTCTCAGAATGCAAACATGTATGTCTATTGCCAAGTCAAGCAGAAGCCCCAGGGAGTCACGTTTGGGAGAGGGAAGTTTGTAGTTTCTTCATTAGTGAAAAATGCAACTACTTCTTTTATTGTTCAACTATAAATAATTCTTTAACACCTTCTATGTCAAAAGCTCTATGTTAAGTACTAGAAAAGGGATGCCAACAAGTACAGAACCCAGTCATTACCTTCTATGAGAGAAAAAGCTCTTTTCTGTATACTCCTCCTTGATCCTAACATTTCTTCTTCCTCAGAGAAGTGGTAGACAGAAGCTTTCACCCATCACTCATCCCACTAGAAGACCCTTAACAAATACAGATCAAAGTCTAAAATCCCTTTATCTTCCATCAGGTGGTCTAAATGCCACTGAAGAGAAACAATCTCTCCTTTTGTATTTAACTTTCTTTTGAGATAGCCTGCCTATGGAAGTTGCTCATAGGCCTGTTGCTTCTGCATTAAAAGCACAACAGAGGAGGTGGGGTTGTGGCCCAGGAGTAGACCATTTGTCTAGCATGTGTGAGGCACTGGGTTCAATTCTTAGCACCACATATAAATAAATGAATAAAGGTCCATCAACATCTAAAATGCACACATACACACACACACACACACACACACACACACACAAATGAGAGGGGCTTTCTTGACCTGCAGAAAAATCTTCAGTTTTCTACTTGCTCCCTCTTTTACTTAAGTAATTAAAGATGGAAGTAATAAACAGAATGATATGGGCCTTAGTTGCAATGGAAGCCCCTCATTCTTGCTTCTTTTGCTATCATGAGAACAGGTCATGACTAAGCCAGTAATACAAGGAGAATGAGAGTCACATGAAGCAGATCTGAACTGAACCTACAGTTGGAGCTGCCGAACTGAGTTCAGAAAAGCCACTCTAATCAACCTGCAGATTTGTGGATACTAAATGCTTATTATAATTTGCCACCGAGATGGTGTGGTTGTTTGCAACAATAGCTAATTGATACAGAAACTGGTGATTGCAAGTAAGTTAAAGCCATGACTCTGGATTCCAGTTGGATTCCAGTTTCTTGGGTGCAATGGCAAACCCTCCAAATCAAAACTGATAACCCCAGACAAGCTCTTCACACTCTGGGCTTTTGTTTGTATATCCACAAACAGGAGATAACATAATTTCACCTCCCTCAGGGAGTTGTGAGGATTAGAATTCTCAATGCATTCAAAGAATGTGAAGTAATACCTGTCACACAATAAACAGTCAATAAATGTTTCCCAGCACAATTTTATCTAACAATAAAGTTGATGTTATAATTTTGCACATGAACACAAATTTTAGAATCAACTTGCAAATCAAAAATTCCTGCAGGGACTTTGATCAAGATCACATTAAATCTACAGATTGAGTCAGAGCAAACTGGCATTTTATATTGAGTGGTTCAATCCATAATTATGATATAGTTCTTCATTCATTTAGGTCTTCTTTCATTTCTTTTAGCAGTGTTTTATATTTTGGACATTAAAATCTTGCATATATTGTGTTAGGTTTATACATAAATATGTCAAAGTTTTTAATATTTATTTTGATTTTCAGTTATTCATTGCTAGAATGTTAAATTTTTACTTTTTTTCCATGAAGTCTTGCTAAACCAACATTAATTTTAGTGCATTTTGGTAGACCTTTCTGCATTTTCTATAGGGATGATCATTTAACCTATTCTTAAAGACAACTTCATTTCTTCCTTTCCCATCTCTATGCCTTATATTTCTTTTCCTTGCCTTGTACTGTCTAGGACCTCCAATGCAATATTGAACAGGAATGGTCAGAACAAATATACTTGTGTTTTTCTTAGTCCAAAAGGAAAAGTCTAGTATTTCACCATTCAGTTTAGCTGTTGGGTTTTCATAGATAACACTTATCAGATAGAGGAAATTTCCTTCTATTTTTAGTTTTCTGAGGGTTTTTATCCAAAATGCCTGTGTAGACTTTTGTCAAAAATAATTGTTACATCTAACAAAATTATCATTTTTTTTCTTTTTAATATGTTGATAAATTAACATTGGTTTCTATTGAAATGTTGAACCAGTCTTGCATAACTTGGATTGATCTCAGTTCTTTCATTGTGTAACATCATTTTCATATCTTGCTGCATTTTACTTGCTAAGTTTTTCTGTTTATGAGGAATGTTAATCTATTTCTTTCTTGTTAGACTTTGTGTGGTGTTCATATCAGGGTAATGATGGCCTCGTAAGTTGGGAAAATATTACTCCTGTTCTATTTGACTGAAGATTTGGTATAGCAGTGGTATTATAGCTTAAGTGTTTGGTAGAAATCACCAGTAAAGTTTTGGGGGAAAGGGTTGTTATTTACTCAACCCAATTACCTATAAGGTTCTTATTATCAAGCTGGGAGATCAGGTGTATGAAGGAACAACATCTAAGTGCTAAAAACCAGTGGATTCTATAGACCTCATGTACCAAAATCACCTAAGTTTGTGTGTGTGTATTTATGAAATCTATCCTCAGATATTCTACTTTATTATATTCCAAGTAGAAATATAGGAATCTGCTTAAAATATGCATTTTTTAAGTGAACAGAAAGAATAATTCCATAAGTGACTAGAATGTTCATCTAGATTTGATAACTCATTTTGGGATGTAGAGAAAATGTTTTTAGCAGAGCTTGGACTTCAGTGAGGCAGGAGAAGCACCTAGAGTGTAAGGAGGCTCCCACTCTTGGGGTGTTAGGTATAATTATCCACACCTGAAACTGCGTGCCAGCTTAAATGCTGTGCCCCTCAGCAGCGCTCTTGCTTCACCCACTACTAGCCCTGCTTTTTTAGCATTCAGGTAAAAGGGTGAGTGAAGGTAGGAGTCCTTGCTCTGCCTGGGTTCCCTGTCCCACCTCACTACCAGGTTGCTCTCCAAACTACCTCATTTTATACTACATATTTGCTTGCCAACCTAGAATGAACACTTTCTGCTGGTCCTGCATTCCTAGCCAATCCTAGTACCCACGTTCCTAATTTTTTTCCCTCTTCTATGACACTTCAGTTTTGTACCATGATCTTGCAATTAACTACTGCCTTGTTCCCAGCTCTTCTCCCTAACTTGAGAATGGGCTGTTTCCAGTTTGTATATAATTTGTTCAGGAATTGAAGGAATTCAATCTCGAGTCTTAAGATAATGAAAAACAACTGGGAAGCCATTGAAGAGTTTTAAGTAAGCATTTCAAATCCTGCATATCCAAAACTAAACTTATCACCTCCTTTTGTATTCCTAAAGTATCCAACCCCAAAATCTGAGGATCATTCTATCTGCCTTCCTCTCCTTCAACTTCAGTTTCCAACCAGCTACCAAATCCTACCACTTTTTCCTCCTAAATATCTCCAGCCCTGCCCAATTCTACCTAGCCCCACAGCCTCTGCCTAGTTCAAGCCTTCATCATCTCTTACCTGGAGGTGGTAGCCTCCTCACTGGGCTCACTGCTCCAACATCCACAGTGTGGTCATATAACTTATTGGGACAATCGACTAAAAAGTGATTTTTTAAAAAGTAAAATTACATATTTTTTTGGACTGTTTACTCATTGACCAATAAATTGTCTTTTTTATATTGCTAGACCTATAAGATCTATTCACAAACTTTAAAAACAAAATTTTAACATAAAATTATGTATATCTGTGTACATGACAGCAAAAGCTATCGTCTATCAAAAATACACAATAAAAAGTTAATATATATTCATAAGTATATATTAACAGAGCCCTCAGTGCAGTAGCCATGCAGGGCTGGGTTGCAGAGCTGTGGCCATTGCTTCACCTCCCTCCCAGAACGTGAGGATGATGTGCTTCGCCCTGACTATTGTCCGGCATGGGGAAACAAGACTGAACAAAGAGAAAATACTTCAAGACCATGCATGGGATTTTGAAGCAAAGCATGTTTTGCAAAGACATGACCATAAAGTGTGATTCAAGACTTTGAGAAAGGAAATATGGGACTGCGGAAGGCAAACCGCTAAGTGAGCTGAGGGCAATGGCCAAAGCAGCTGGGGAAGAATGCCCTGTGTTTACACCGCCTGAAGGAGAGACATTAGACCAGGTGGAAATGTGTGGAAGAGACTTCTTTGAATTTCTGTGTCAACTAATCCTGAAAGAAGCAGGTCAAAAAGAACAGTTTTCTGCGGGAGCTCCAAGCAACAATCTGGAAGCTTCTTTGTAAAAGATATTTTTTAGAAAAAAAACTGCAGCTCTGAAGTTAATTCCGACGGTGGAGCTCCAGGATTAGTAGCCAGAGTCAGTCATGAGTCATGGTGCTTACATGAGAAGCGTGTTTGGTTATTTTCTGACTGACTTGAAGTGTGCCTTACCAGCCTCTCCGATAAAAATTGAACTGTCCTCAGTCAGTCCCAATACTGGGATTAGTCTCTTCATCATAAGCTTAGAGGAAGGAAAAGAATCTACAATGAAGTGTGTTTGTATGAACCTTCAGGATCATCTAAATGGAGTGACCAAAACTTGCAAAGTTTAGATCTGCATCAAAATTCTACTAACAGTTGTGAGCCTCTGAAGCATGTGCCTTTGGCTTACTTTATTTCCGTCCTTTGCTAGTGCTAATTTGGAAACAGTTAAAAGTCTACTATAAACTCTCCTGGAATGTCAGCCACAGCACATAGTAATGGAAAGCCATTTAGAACTGACTTACGTTGTCCGAGTGCAGCCTGCGTTTTCTACCCTGCTTGGTCCCATCTCTGAGTTATAAATGGAAGGAACTCAGTATTGCAAGTTGGGGGATTCATAACCTTGATACTGGATTTTTTTTCCCCTTTTAAAAAACTTTTGTTCTTCAATGAAAAAATCTAACCTATTTTATTGATTGATTCTTGGTAAGATACTGTATATTTTTTACTATCTCATCAAAGTCTTGAAAGAAAGAACTATTTATATTTCCCATTGCACATTTATAATGACTGTTGTATTTTAAAAGAAAAGTTCTTTAAATGGAAAATTCATACCCTCATAAGTTTATGTAAAGTAAAATGATAAAATGACACTAAAACATTTTACTTAGAAATCAGCAGTTGGAATTTTTTATTCTACAGGATTTGAAATGTGGGTGAATGCAGATTGTTGAGTGCAGAGCAACCTTGGGGAGGAAGCTAAGACTTCATCTGACTAAAACACATTACAGATGGACTCTCTGGGCAGAAGGTAAAAGAGCAGCATCCTGTAAACAGTATCTTGCAAAATACAAGTGAGTGGAAGCCAAGATAGTCCCCCAAAACAAGTTTGACTCAGAGTGAAGACCACCATTCACTTGCTTCATATTTAACCTGTAGGCTGAACAATTTTCAGTTTGGGGAAAGCTCCAAAGAAAGGCAACATTTAATAATGAACTATGTGGTAACCTCAGAACCAAGTGGGAGCTTCTTTGAAAATTATGGGACAGAAGGCACAAATGAAGTTGCCTCTTCTTTCCACCAGATGGCACTGGAGGAAAGGAATCTTGACTAACCTAATGTGGACTTGGGGTTGGTCCTTCAAAAGTCCTTGTCTAAATGAAGTCCACAGTTTGCTTTTAAGTGATCATGTTAATGAGTGCCATGAGTCTCACCTTACAAGAGGATGAATGCTCAACCTGTCAGTTAAGGCTAAAATCACTTATGTTGACATACATGTCCTTTGATTATCAATTTAAATCAGCTGTAAATTTCTATACTACAGCACCCTCAGTGTGTACAGCACTACCATTTTATCTGCCTACATTGGAAACAAGGCATGAATTTGAGCGCCAGAGGACGTATACTATAAATAAATACTTGAAATGATAACCTAAAAAAAAAACAAATAACATCCTCATTCCCACTGTCCCAAAGTAATACCTTTCCTTTTTTTTCCCAAAGAAATAAAACATTGAGATGTAAAAAAAAAAAAAAAAAAAAAAAGTATATATTAACATACTTTAATTTGGCATCATGTCTATCTCTAGTACCATCTCATTGGCATTTTCTAAAGAATTTGTTTCAACATGGATTACTTTAAATTTTTTATAAAATTTCCTATAATCCTCTTTGGTTTCTTACAATCTTTTGGTTACAAATTTTGGATTTTTGTTTGTTTGTTTGTTTTTGTCTGACTTTATTGATTTCTTCCTACTTCCATTACTTTCCCTGGGACACTCTCAGGCCCCTTCCCCAGGCAAAGTCCTCAATGGGGAAGAGGTTCCTCAGAACTGCCCTCTTCCTACCAGGAGCCACTTGGAGAGGAGGCTGATTTACCAAGGTGGAGGTGCTCTTTCACCATCTAGAGTTTAAGAACAAAAAGCAAAGGGGATAACTGAAGGGAGAAACTCCAAAACTGGACAAAAGGGAAAGGCTGGTGACTGATATTGAAGATCTCACCAATTAAGGGGGGTCACGTGAACTTAGGGGGCCATAGGAAGGAAACAGGAAGCGGGTGATTTACCCCCTTCCCCTATTACAGATGGGGTGGTGCTAAGAGGCTTGGGAAGGCCTGAAGGGAGTGAAGGGTTAAAGGCCTGGGCGGTGGGGCAGGGATGCCCCCTGGGTGCTGCCAATCACCTTCCCACCCCTATCACAGCCCCCACACCCGGAGGCTTGCCCTCCAACGCAGAAACAACGGGTTTGTCTATCACCAAGGTCTCCCCCACCATTCCCCCCCTCCCCCAGTCTTTGAGCATGCCTCCTTCTCCCCACCCTGCCCCAGACAGCGGAGGTGGAGGAGGGATTGGAATCTGTGTCATTCAGCCTTTTGGGGTCAAGCCTTCTCCCGACTCCAGCCCTTGGTTCTTCTGCAAATATGAGTTGGGGGAAACCTCACCCCCACCGACCTCTTAGGTACTTGAGGATCACTGTCATTTGAGGTCTCTGCCAACAGTCCATAAAACGTAAAGGAAGTGAACAGGCAAATGTGAGAAATGAGGCTGTCTCCGCAAGCCCGCAGTTTGGCAGTAGCCCCAATTTCCCCTACTTGGCAGAAAAGATCACACGCTTAGAGTTCTTCCAGGTTGACCCCCCAGAATTTGAGGCTGGGGGACTCAGGAACAGCGGGACCCCCATCTGTCACCGCCAGAAGGGGTGGGCAGGCGGCGGTTTGGAGTCTCCTTGGAGGTGAAGTGAGGATGCAGGCCCTAAGTCTCCGTCCTCCCCCACAACCAGGGCCAGAGGGCAGGGAAAGCAGTCTAGAAGGCCGAAGGTGCTGGTGGTGGGGAGTGTAAGTGCGGGCGGCCGGGCTGCGCGCTGCGCTGGCGCGGAGGTGGCCACCTGCGTTTCTTGGCTGCTCCCCGGGCCGACCCTTTCGCTGGTGGCCGCTCGGGACCCCAGCGCAAACTCGAAGTCCTTCGCATAACACCACAGTTTCCACCCGCGGATCGGAATGTTCCTGGCAGAGATCGCCTGGCGCGGCCAGAGCAGCGCGGACCGTCGAGGAGGTAATGACTGATGCCTCGGGGGCCGCCAGCTGGGGGTTTCCATCGACCGCAGCCTCCTGGCCCTGCAGGGACGGCTCAGGAGACGCCCGGGACACGCGGGCTCGGTGGAGAGGCCCACAGGTGGCGGCGGAGGCCAGGAGCCGGGATCCTGAGGCGGGCAGGCGGCTGGATCAGGCTGGGACTCGAGACCCGGGTCTGGCCCAGGTGGAACCGAGGCGGAGCTGGTGGGAGATTCCCGAGGACGCTGGGGTCGGGGCAGCGGCGCGGAGGTGCGCAGGAGCGAGCGCCGAAGTGCGGGAAGCTGCCTCTGCTCTCTTCCTCCTCTCCGCCGCCCCGGCACACCGCGACATCGGCATCCTCGCCCGCTGGGGATTTCGGATCGCTGAACTGCCTGGCCTGTCCCCCGAGGTACTTCAGGCCATCCCGGGCCCAGCCACCGGTGCCCAAGTAGGTTCGAGGGCCCCTCAGCACCGGGGCCCGTGGCCCCTGCTCCCCAGGCCCCAGGCTCGGAGAGGACGCCCGGGGTTTGGCAAGGGCGCAGAAGTCAAGTGTCCTGTGTCCTGTGTCCCCCGACGCGGCTTCCGGGGTGTAGGGGAGCAGGGCAACCCTCACGGGGGCGCCGGCACTACCAGGCGGGGAGGGGAACACAGTCTCCATGGAGCAGCCTCGGGGGGTGCCCACTGAGGGTGCCCCTGGTCCCAGTGGCGGGATGCCCTGGCTGCCCGAAGAGCCCACGGTCGAGGGGAACATCGCCCGCCTCTACGGGGAGGTCCGTGCTCACGGGCGCCCCGAGCCCGCTACACCGGGCCGCTCTGACTCTGGCTCCCTCCTGGATCTCTTCACGCGGCCCTCCCGGCGACCGGACTCCTGGGTCCCTGCGAGTCCGGGTGCGGTCAGCCGCCCTTCCTGCCGCCGCGTTCTCTGCACAAGCCAGGTGAGAGCCTTCCCAAGTCGCCCAAAGCGCTGAGGCGGGGAAAACAAAGCGGCGGGCGGTCACCAGAGGCGGGAAGGACCCCGGCCCCGCACCCGGTGCCCGGGCCCAGGCGGTGGGGAGGGCGCCTTCCGCCCGCTCCCAAATTTTGGATTATTGACGCATTCAATAGACTCATCTCTGAAGGCCATTACACTTTAGTGCTGATAGAAAATTCATGCAACTCCCGGGGGTGGTGGTGTATACCTGTAATCCCAGCAACTCGGGAGACTGAGGCAGGAGGATGACAAGTTCAAGGCCAGCCTCAGCAACTCAGTGAGACCCTAAGCGACTTAGTAAAAGCCTGTATCCAAATAAAAAATAAAAAGAACTAGGGATGTAGCTCAGAGGTAAAGCACCCTGGGTTCAGTCCCAGTATAATAAATAAATAAATAAATAAATACAACATAAAATTCACCATTTTGAAACGTACATACAATTCAGGCTGGGTGTGGTGGTGCACACAAGTTATTCCAGCAACTGACGAGGCTGAGGCAAGAGTATCACAGGTTCAAGGACAGCCTGCACAATTTAGGGAAATCTCATCCCAAATTAAATATAAAAAGGGCTGCGGATGTAGCTAAGTGTTAAAATGCCCCTGGATTAAATCCCTAGTATGAAAAAACAAATTATAAAATTCAGTAGTTTTTAGTGTACGTATAATGGTGTACAACAATACTATCTAGTTCCAGAATATTTTCATTATCCTAAAAACACTCCCTATTAGCAGTCAACTACATCTCCTGTTTCTTACAGGCCCCAGCAACTACCAATCTACTTTTGACTCTACAGATTTGCCTATTTTGGATATTTCTTACAAATAGAATCATAAATTATGTGACTTTTTGCTCCTTTTACTTACCATGTTTTCAAGGTTCATCCATGTTTTAGCAGGAATCGGTTTTTCTTATTCTTCATGTCTGAATAATATATGGATACATCATATTTTCCTTATCCATTCATCCGTTGAACATTTGGGTTGTTTTTACTTTGATATTATCATAAATAAGGATGCAATGAACATTCATGTACAAGTTTTTGTACATGAAAGAAGCATATTTTCAATTCTCTTGGGTAGATGCACAGGAATGGAAGTGTTAGGTCAAATGGTAACTATATGGTAAACTTTTGGGGGAGATGTCAAACTTTTTCAAAGGGGCTGTGACATTTTACAATTCCATCAGCAATGTATGAGATGATCAATTTCTCTACTTTTCATTTGTTGTATTATAGCCATCCTAGTAGATTGTAATTTTGATTTTCATCTCCCTGGATAATTAATGATGTTGAGCATCTTTTCATGTGTTTATTGGCCCATGTGCCTGTCTTCTTTGGAAAATGTCTATTCAAAACCATTTCATCTTTTCCTTTTTTTTTTTTTTTTTTTTTTTGGTGCTAGGTATTGAATCCAGAGGCACTTTACCACTGAGCCACATCCCCAGCCCTTTTTATTTTTCATTTTCTGAGACAGTGCCTTGATAAGTTGCTTAGGGCCTGACTAAGTTGCTGAGGCTGGCCTTGAACTTGTCATCCTCCTGCCTCAGCCTCCTGACTCACTGGGACTACAAGTATGCATCACCACACCTGGCCATCTTTCTATTTTTTAATTGGGTTGACATTTTATTGATGAATTTTAAGAGTTCTTTATTCTGGATATTAGACTTTCATTAGATAAATAAATGCCAAACATTTTCTTCCATTCTGTAGGTTAGTTTCGTGCATTTTATAGCATCCTTTGATATGCTAAAGTTTTAAGATTTTATTTTTGTACTGGGGATTGAATCCAGGGGCAACTTACCACTGAGCTACCTTCCCAGCCCTTTTTATTTTTTGAGAAAGGGCCTTGCTATGTTGCTGAGGGTTTCACTAAATTGCTGAGGGTAGCCTTCAATTTGCCATCCTCCTGCTTCAGCCTCCCGACTCACTGAAATTATAGGTATGTACCACTGCACCTTGCCAAAAGTTAATGATTTTGGTGAAGTCATATTTATCTTTCTTTCATTGCTTGAGTTTTGATGTCATATCTAAGAGATTGCTGTCTAATAAAATATTATTAATATTTATGCCTATTTTTCCTCTAAGAGTTTTATAGGTTTAGCACTTACATTTAGGTCCTTGATTCATTTTGTGTTCATTTTTGCATGTGGTGTGAGTTATGTGGCTAAAATGCAGTTTTTGCATGAGGATGTCCAGGCGTCCCAGCACCATTTTTTGAAAAGATCGTTTTCCCTGTTGAAAGATTGTGGTACCCTTGTTGACAAACAATTGACCATAGATGGATGGATCAGGCATAATATTTTGATTGGGAGAACATATCTTTAGCTGCTGAGATATAAACTCTGTACCTAACGGATATTCTAAAGTTACATTTTTACTGATATGTTTAAATATATAAGCCCACATATTTTCTCAGTTAGTGACTTTTTGCCTCCATGTAGAGTTCCTTTCATTGACAAATATTTTTATGTGACAAGACTGTTGAAATAAGTTGACTCTGCTGTGATTCTTTTTAATGCTTTGCAGAACTCAGATGCTGCAAAATTTCAGGGCTTCTCAATTTCATTCTGTTTTGGTACAAACTATAAATTTATCCAGTTAAAGATAGGAACTTCATCAAAAGACCCTTCAAAGTCAAGATATTCGAACATTCAATTACAGAATTGCAAAATTGAGTTTTATAAATCATTTGAACTCACATCATTTAATTTGTTTAGATCTCTTGTTTTGAAGAAATAAATCTAATGTCTGTTTGAAAGCTTTGTTTTTAATTATTTTAGTTTTCCAAAACCTTCAAATGTGAACTTTCTTTGAATACTTTGATTAAAGATATCCAAATGGTTTTAAGAAATCAAGAAATAAGATTTAGAGGACTTACAAAGATGTTCAATGCCAATGTGGGACACTTTGAGTGATTTACAAAGTAGTTCTTTAAGCCTCAAACATTCCTAAAACCCATTTGATGACACATACTGCCATCTAAGTATTCTTTTTTCATACTTTTTGTTGAAGATGGACACAGTATCTTTATTTTATGTGGTGCTGAGGCTTGAACCCAGGGCCTCACACAAGCTAGGCAAGCGCTCTACCACTGAGCCACAGCCCCAGCCCGCCATCTAAGTATTTTTGACTCAACATATTTTGTTATAAAAAAATTGTATTTCAGGTACTATAACACTGTATAAATAGAAACATTTGTAAATTTTTACAATTGTAGCTTCTATTTTAATTGATATAGTATTATATCTTGTCTTTATACAATTATAAATTATGTATGCACCTTGACTAATTCCAAATATAGTTCAGTTCCATGTATTTCTTGATTTACTAAGACCATTGTCTTCACTGCAGTGTTTGGCTGCACCAAAATTTATATTTTCATCATTATCTCTAAAACAAATGATTTTATCTTCAAGTGTTAAACTTTTAAAATAAATTTACTATAGTATTCCCAATCATGGCAGATGTTACACCTTTGACAGGATGAAGCTCCAAAAGCTTTATTTTAGATCCATGAATTGGATGAAAATATCAATTTATAACAGGAATGAACTGATATTCCAAGCATCTGAAGACACTAATATAAAACTGAAGCCATGTAACTCTTTGTGAACTTCTTCATCTTCTTATGAAGCCAACTCATTGACATATAGTGCTTCACTTTTTGTATGAACACACACACACACACACACACACACACACAAAGAATGAAGTTTAGATCTAAATGAAAATAAATACTACACAAAACCATATGCAAACACCATTAAATGTGGATGAGGACACCTACCCTGAGGCACTGCGTAGCATAAATGTACTCAAAAAGTAAGGATCCTAATTAGAATATGTTATACTCTGCATATGTAAGTCAAAATGCACTTTACTATCATGTGTATCTAAAAAGAACAAATAAAAAAGAAATTAAACAATCAAATACTATTTTTATAAAAGTAAGTACCTTTTAAAACCCAGGGGACAGCTCTGCCACTTGAGATCCCAAACTGAGAGACTGTGAGCCAACACTCTAATATCTTTCAAAGCTAAGGAACATCTTTTCCACAGCTCGGTTGTAGTGTTGCTATTTTCAAAATCAGAGACTGAAATAATTTTAGACTACAGGCAAGAGATGGGAAGTAGAGGGACTTACATAAGAAAGGTTATTAATTAAATGTTTCCCAGCAGATAGAAAGAATGCAGCAGATATATGTATAAGCAAGTATCATTTCCCATTAGTGCTGAGAATATTTTTTTTCTTTTTGTTCCCCTCCAGTGTTCTCTAACTACTAGTGATTTATCATGTATTTGTACTATTTTAAAATATTAAACAGTTCAAATTTTTCAATTCATGCATGACCATATATCCATACAGATACATATTATGCAGTTGTAATTTGGGTGAACTGGGGTTCGAATTCTTTAAATTGGCATTTAGAAAGACTTTAAGCACTAGAATTGTTTATAATTTTACTTTTATAGAATTTCTTCATATAATTTTCTTCTGTACATAATTGATTTTAAAATTTATGATATTCATTAATTATATTTTACCTTTTAATTGATAATTTAGAATATTTAGAAAAATGTTTTTGAAAATAACAATATTCTATATTTTTATATTTGAATGAACATATAGGCAAATTTTATATTTTGAATATAATTAGGTTTTATTTTTAATCCTTTAGATCTTTGCTGTTAATATAATACAAATTACATAAATTTTTTGAATATAAAAATATAAGAATGGAGGAACTTTGAATTGTGTAGAGGGGAATGAGGTGGGAGGGGGTGAGAGAAGGAAAGATTGGGTAATGATGTCTGTCTCAGTCCACTATTTACATAAATGGTGTGAATCTACATTGCGTACAACCATAGAAAGGAAAAGATGTACCCCATCTGTGTACAATGAATCAAAATGCAGTCTGTAAAAATAAAATTTAAAAATATATATAATTAGTGATTTTGCTAAAATGAAGGAAATAATACTAATTTTGCAGGAGTGGGGAAAGTGCTAGAAATGGAATGCAGGGCCTCATGCTCTACTACTGAGCTACACGCCTAGCCCTGAGAACACTACTTTGTATGTAATAAATATACAAAAATTCGTGAATTATACATTACATTATTTGTATTAATCATCTAAACTTTGTCAGCCCATCAAGGCAGAATTCAGATACACATAAGTGCAGTCATCTTGGGTTTTTGCCAATTCCATACAAAAAGTACAGCTTTGCACGTGTTTATTTTGTCATAATGAAGATATTTTGGTTAAGGTAGGAGCATAGGACATATATAATAACTTGCTAGTTTGAGTCATAACTTGTAAATATTTAAACCTAATGGAATGTGGGCTTTCATTTGTCCTCTTGCCCCAGGCCCACAAATGTCCAGGGTGATGCGAACATATCATGTGCACTGCATATGGTAAATCACCAACTCCAGGAAGCTTCTCATAGTGACAACTATTTTTTGAAGCAAATGACAATGCTTTTTCAGCAACTTTATGTCCTCTGTTTATCATGTGGTTAGTTATACCTCTATTACCTCCATGGCAGTTGATGAATGTCCACAAACACTTTGTGCAGGTCAGATACTCAATATCAGTGGTCTTGAGAGGTGAAAATTACTACTTAATATTTCATTGAACATTCCCCTGAGCTCATTGCTGCCAAAAGGGTTTATTGTAAAAACAAAAATATTAAGCATTAGCTAACAATATAATAAATAATAGATGTTAGTTTGTACTGTACAATAAATAACAAAAATCCCTGTAGCAAAAGCATTGAGTTGACCCTTTCTACCCTCCATTAGCACTTTTCAGCCTTTATTTCCTATACATACTTCACACAGAACTCACTAATGATGTCCCACATTTCCCACTGATACAGCCAAGAGGTGGTCAATGCAGCTTTACATATGACATATGTCTCAACAGACCATGGCATGAGCCACAGCCACTGACTGATAAAGAGGCTGGCAGGAACAATAGATTCAAATATTTCTCCCACTACCACCAGAGACCAGAAGACCTTAGATCCCTTCAAGCTGTTAATGTTGGAACCACTTTGTTTTATCAGGGAGCAGCCTACATGTTCCCCTTTACTGAAAGGTAGCTAATTAGCTAACTTATAATTGAAAAATCAGGAAAAGAGAGGCAGGTTCACTGGTTTTATTCCAGATTTGACTACATGTTAAATTAAGACCTCTGCTCAGTGAATATTCATCTTATTACTAAAAAGGACCATAACAAAAACTAGAAGTACCAAATGCAGGTCTACCAAACTTGCTCTGACTTATTTTAAGGCTTATTAATGATAATACTTGATTCTAAGATGAAACCACTATCACAAATACTGACATGGGCAGAATGTTAGGACAATAGGTATAAATCAAAACTCTCAGTCCAACTGGGATCTATAGTCACTATAATATTTCCCTTGTGATTCATTCCCCAAGATGCAGGAGGGTGATTTTTCTAAGGCATAACCCTGGTCAGGTCAATCCTCTGTTTACAATTCTTCAATTACTCTCCACCACTCAAAAGTTAAAACTCAAGCCCTTGATGCAATAGGCTATTTGGACCCAGCCTATTTCATCTTTGACCACTTCTCCCACATCCCTCCACTTGACCCACATGATAGTCTCTCTTCTTCGAATATTCCTTCTCCTCCCTGAACTGACATTAGCTGCTGGGCCACTCTTCATTCATCAAGATGCATTGTAGCCATCCTCTTTTTCTGGCAAGATTCCCTGATCCCTCTATTCCAGCCAGGCTGTCTGTCCCCTTTTTCCTGATAATGTCTTTTGCACATTCCTGTCGTGAGCTTTTTTTTTTTTTATCATGAATTGTAATCTTCTGTTTATGTGTCCCTCTTTCATCTGCATGCACTTTAAAGAAAGAGATCTTCTCATCTCTATATCCTCAATACATTAGTCTAACCTAGACATAGTTGGGTTAGATTGGGTTGGGTTGGACACAGTTTGGAAACAAATACTGGGAGTCCAAATATGGAGAAATGTGAATGCCAAGATAATGAAATTGTGCTTCAGTAGATGGCTGATAAAGACAAATGGGGAGGTTTTGAGCAGAAGAAGGCATAGTGACAGTATTATTTTAGGAAAAATAGTCTGGAGGAGTAGAGAAGATGAACTGAATTTCTGCTCACTTGTACATGCTCCCCACTAATAATGTTCCCAGTAAACACCCTCACATTCTCTCTCCACCCACTCCATCAGAGCCTATCTCGGTACTAGCACATGAGAATATGGAAGGCATTTCTAAGTCAACACTTTTCATTTTTAACAAATAAATGTCAATATCCTTACTATATAAACAGGACATGTAAACACAAAAAATATGAACACAAACTGCACAACAGGGAAAGGACATAAATAGAAATTTCACAAAAGAAAAATTTGGACCAACTAACCAAAAAGACTGCAAACTAAAATAATAATGAAATGCCAATTTGCCTATCAAATTGTCAGAAATCATAAAACTAATAATAGTCAGCATTGGCAAGTTTAGGAAAATGGCACTCATATATTAGATGTGGGAGTGGAAATTAGTGCAAGACTTCAGGAGAGGAAAAAAATCCAGAGGAGAAGTCAAAGATATATTGTACAAGACATTCAGCACATTTATAATTACTCAGAAATTTGGAAAAAAACTGAATCGTCAATAAGAAGGGAATTTAAACCATGATAAATTTCAATGATTAAGTTTTATATAGTTATTTAAAATCACATGATAAAAGAATATTGGGGACTTAAGGCACTTCATGTTCATATTATAATGTTTAGTTTAGAACAGGATGTGGACATACATACAGATAATATAGTCACGTGGATACATGTTTTGAATCAGCATTAAATGGATGAGTGTTAAAATTGATATTTTGCCAGAAAAATCTCTCCATAATAGAATGAACTTCTGGGATATAATAGTAAATCAAGACTTTTACCCAAATTTAACTAAAATTATGATTTTATTATAAAAATTGTACTAGTCAAAAATTTAGAGTTACTATTATGATAAACAAACAATAACTTATGACATTCAATAAATATTCACTTTCAGCTGAGGTGGGTGGAAGAGTTATGTTCATGTAACTCATTTTTTTCTAACACAATTTTCTCTCTTCATATTTTCTGTAGTTTACATTATGTTAGGGCTTGAGGATGCTACATCATGAATGCTGTTGAATGTGAGTTTGGAGTTTCTCCCTATATAGTTTTTAAATTATTTTGTAGTTGTAGATGAACAGCATGCCTCTATACTTTTGTTTATTTTTATTTATGGAGTGCTAAGTATCAAGCCCAGTGCCTCACATGTGCTAGGAAAGTGCTCTGCCACTGAGCTACAGCCCCAACCCTCTCTCTATGTTTTTATTTACACTTTTAAGCATTTATCAACTAAAACATGATATGATGAAGTCTCTAAAGTTATTGAGCTAATAAACTCTCAGCATATTTCTATTATCTGTGCATTTATTTTATCATTTTTAGAGTTCTTGATACTTGTATTTTAGATTAATAAACTTTACAATATTAAAATGGCATACATGTACACTTCATCTGATGAATAAAATTTCAATAAAAAATATGCACAGAAGATGTTATATCTAGAATGCTTAGCCATATTTGAAAGGAAACAATTTTTAAAACATCAAACACAATTAATGTGCCATCCTCATATTTCTGACATAGTTGAGTCTTGCTTTTTCATTTAAATCTAATATGACAATATCTGCCATTCAATTGGAGTATGTAGATTATTTACATTTAATCTTATTGATATAGTTGGGTCTAAGTATACCATCATACTCTTTGTTTTCTATTTATCTCATCTGTTCTTTTTTTCCTTTCCCCACTTTTGTCTTCTTTTGGATTGAGGTTTGTTTTGCTTTGTTTTGTTTTGTTTTTAATGACTCAATTCTCTCTTGTCTAGTTTATTAGCTGAAACTCTTTGTTTCTGTTTGCTTTAGGGTTCACAATATACCTCTTCAACTTCTCACCATCCACCTTCAGGAATATAATACTTCATATATAGCATAAGAGACTCAGGACACTATACTTTCAGTTCCCCACTTGTAGTCTTTGGGACACAACCTATATGGTTCCCCATCTGACTTCTGGCTTCTTGTCCCTTAGTTCCTCCTCCATTTTTCACTCAGTTTCACATACCCCATCAATACATCTGTCCTCCTAATATGCTCTAACCTTTAAGACTGAAAAAAAAATTCTCCCTGTGGTACGCTGATGAATGACCCCCCAAAATATTCACATACTAATCCCAGCATCTATGAATGTTACCTTATACAGCAAAAAGAACTTTGCAGATATTGCTAAACCAAGGACCTTGAAATGGTGAGATTATTTTGGATAATCTGAGTGGGCCCTAAATATAATCATAAGGGAAGACAAGGTAAAAGGAGGCAGTAGGAGTTGCAAAAACAGAAATAAGAAGTTGGAAAGAAGGGAAGAGATTACAAATCCAAGGAATGCAGCTTCTGGTAGTCAAAAGAGGAAAGGAAACAGATTCCCCCCTGAAGTCTGCAAAGGAATGCAATCATGCCAACATCTTGACTTTAACCTAATCAGACTGATTCTGGACTTCTGATATCTAGAACTGTAAGAAAATAAATATAAGACTTTTTACACTGCTAAATTTGTGGCAATTTGTTACAGCAGCAATAAGAAACTAATACTTGTCAAGTATATTAGTTTGGAGACGGCCAAGCATCAAGTGTGGAGGGCCTTCCACTGTTGGAGTGTAGCCTCAAATATCAGCTGAATCTTTGGATTATCCAACCACAACTGTAGTGTACGGTTTCTAATGAACAGAAAAACCTTCTGGGTCTGCTGAGGCCCACTGATGATGTCTGGAAAACAGGCTGCTTCCTGCGAGGGCATCCTGTCATGAGGAAGTCTGGTCTGGAAAGCTGCGCCCTCCACACCTGATGCTTGGCCATCTCCAAACCCTCCAGAACTGTCTTCTTGAAGTCCTCCTGCTTGCCCAGATGGTTCTTCAGGCTCACTTTCGTTTTCTTCCTCAGGTGGGGCTTGAGGGGGTGGTGGGAGAAGTTTCTTTTCCTTCTCTGCTTTAGCATTTCTTTCTTCTTCTGAATAATACTCATCTTCAGAGAGGTTGGCCAGACTTCCATCCATCTCTCTATACTCTACCTTGGCCGCTTGCGCCGGCTGCTTCGTCGTCCCTCCGGAGTCTCCGCTATTCCCGGGTCGCAGACCCAGGCACCACCATAGGCCCGGCCCGAGGCCCAGCGGATCCTGGCGGCTCGGCCAGGCCCCTGGGGTGCGAGGCCCGCGGAGGCTCCTTCTTGCGGGGAGTGGGTTCCCCCCACCCGGACGCCCGGGGCCGACCTCCTCATGGCCCGACAGCACGCGGGCGGCTCGGACCCCTCGGAGCCATTCTCGCGCCGCCGGCCGCCCAGCGGCCCACCTCCGTCCCGGCCGCCCCTCCGCGGCCTTCTTGCCGGACAACATCTCCGGCCGCCGGAGCCGCTGGGTCTGTGGCTCCGCGGGTCCCGAGCCGCTGGCCGCGCCTCACCCTCCCCAAGCGCCTCTAGCCTCCGCCGCTTACGCGCTGGAATAAGGATTTATTAAACACCAACTGAATGCCGGGCACTTATCATAGGTTTTCTGGTGTGTTGGCTAAACAAGGAAAAAAAAGAAGAAGGAAAAACTGAGGAAGGATAAGAAAGTTTGTACCAATTTACTCTCCCCACCAATGGTGACCATCACTACCTGTTTTCCCCTAGTGTGGATTTATTTCAAAAGAATTCACTATTTTTATATCATCTGTACAGCAAATCTGCCATTGGGAAACCTTAGATGATGAGCTAGTTCTTCCAGTTTTAAGCTCAAACCTTTTCATTTAACCAGTTCACGTGGACGAGTCTCAAGCATCATGCTTAGTAAAAGAAGCCAGACTTAAAGGGCTCTATACTGTAGTTACACAACTGTATATTCTCCTCAATAGTCATAAAATTATACACCTAAAAAGTGTGAATTTTACATGTAAATTATGCTTCAATGAACCCATTTTTAAATTTTTAAAATTAATTCAGATTGAAATCTTTTGAAATTTTATTACACACCATCTTGAATTTTCTACATCTACACATAATCTTTCCTTTATTGTTTTGGGATTTGAAAAGAATATGAATTCTAATAATTGTTCTCTTCTATATAAAATTGATTGTATTTTCCCCTACATGAAATGATCCCAACTCACTTGCCTATTTTAGTCTTTGTATCTGTTTATCAATTTTCTCCCCCTGCCCCTACCCCTGTTCCTGTGACCTCTCAACGTCCATTCCCTCTGTGAATGCACTTTTCCAAAATGACACTAACTAGCTGCTTCTAATCTGCTGTGAACTGTTGTGGATAGGAATGAAGGCAGATAACCTTCATGATAAGAATAGTGTGCTAAGTACAAATAAACTCTGAAGACAGGACCAGAAAGCATTCTTAGTAGAAGGTGCATCAGCGTTTTTGCAAGGATTGGGTGATATCTAGTTTAGCTACTCAGAGCTCTGTTTTATTTATTTATTAATTCTGCACTAAGTTCCTGAAAGGTCAGATTGCTACATCACTGCATTCATTTGAGATGAGGTGTCATTATAATATTTTATTCATACCCACAATCAGACATGCATATTTTTACATCAAAAACTATTTAGGCAACAAGGAAAAAGGAAGGAACCAAAATAAATCTTCCATTCTGGATAATTCAGAGTAGGTATAGCATGGTATACTATAGAGTTTAATAATCAAAGTGCCCTCAAAGGGAGAATAGCCACATGCACACCTGTACACACACACACACACATAATTTCTTAAGTTAGACTAAAAGGGTTTGGTTCACTGCCCACAGGATAAGGTCACATTTGAGTTAACCAAATGATAATGCCAGGAAAGCATTTCAAAGAAGCCCAAACAGTAAAGACTGTTTTCTATCTATTTATCAAACAGAGCATTCAATTAACCTTTTTTCTAAGAGAATCAGTTACATGAATATCCTGCTGTATGTGTGATGTGACAATTTAAAATCTTTATAAAAATAAGATGATTTCTACACTCACAAGTCTAGACAAAAGTTTGTTAATTCATTCTCGGAGGCTGTAGTAATTAGTGAAATATTTAAAGTGACAGGAAATAGTAATGAAGTTTTCAAGCTTTCACATAAAATGGCATCATGACTAGAACAGGGAATTTTGAGTCTTGGCTTCTCTTTTCTGTGCTAAAATCTGCATGGTTGAGTTTGCAGATGACATTAGTTACATCTGTCAGATGTCCTCGTTTTGCAGCTCTCTGCCCAGTAATTGCTATCATTTTTAGAAAGGCTTTGTAAAAAGGAACACATTTATTTCAGATTTATATTCTTCTATTTTGAGCTCCTATTTTGTGTCAGGCACTGTGCAGGCACTTTTAATCCTCAAAAGGATAGGTACTAATATTTTCTTGAAAGTTAGACAAACTATACTACCTGATTTCAAGACTAACAGCCCGGTGCAATGTCACATGTCTATAATCTTGGTCACTTGGGAGACTGAGAGGAAGATCTTGAGTTTGAGGCCAGCCTCAGCAACTTAGAGAGACCCTGAATCAAAATTTAGAACATTAAAAGTGCTGTGAATTTGACTCAGTGGTAGAGCATCCCAAGGCTCAATCCCTAGTACCAAAAAAAAAAAAAAAAAAAAAAAAAAAAACCTCACCATAAAGCTATAGTAGTTGGTCTTTTCCCAACTAATTTGGGTAGCAAACTATGTTATGTATCAAAAGTTGTTTGGGATGGGCTTTCTATACTGTTTAATGGATTATTTTTCTATTCCTGTTTCAATATAATTATTTTCTATTTGCTGTAATTTGTTGATGTGTCTTGGTTTCTGGTAAGATGGATCTCTTCACTACCTTACTACATTTTGTTCCTTTATTCAAATTTTTTGAAAATTTTTGGGCACATCATTGTTTCATATTAATTTTAGAATCAATTTGCTGTTGATGTCCCAAAAGTCCCATAAATGTTTTTTTTAATTACATTTAGTTCATAACATAACCTAAGGAGAATTATATCTATAGAGTATTAAGTCTTCCTAAGGCCAAATGGAGCAAGCTTTCCATAAATCAGTTTCCTTAATGGATTCTGAATATTTTCTCCATATAATCCTTCTTGGTACTTTATACTGTTATCATAAATATCTTTTGTAACTATTGGGTTGTATTAATTACCACTGGAAACAAAGGATGATATTTTAGTGTTCAAAAATTAAAATGGCAAACAAATAGGAAAAAATGGGCAAAGGATAAGAGCAGACAATTTTCTGGAGAAGCACAAATAACCAATTAACATATTGAAGTTTTTAGCCTAATTAATAACCAAATGCAAACAACAGTGAGATAATCATTTTTTCACCTGCCAAAGAAGAAAAGTTTATTTTAAAATTATTGTACTTAATTTTAGTACCAATAGGTATCTCATATTCTACTGATAAGAATTTAATTGATACAACTTTGAGGGAAAGTTTTTCTAAGAACTGATCATGCCCAATTTTAAGAATTCTAATCTAAGGAAAAAAATAAAAAATCATTATAAAAGAATGCTCATCAAAGAGTCATCTCTGATAACAAAAACTTGGGGGTATTCAAATACTTAATACCAGAGGAAGAATTAAAGTATGGTTGTAGCCATATGTTGAAATTATATGATCATCAAAACAAATTTTAAACATTTTTTCACATCTAAGAAAAGTGTGCATAAAGGAATGTTAAATTAAAAGATAAAAACAATAAAAAATGTACCAGAGAAAAGATTTTGTAGGAAAGAAAAAACAGTACTAGATAAAATACATCAGAATATAACCATATTTGTCTGGATAGTGGGTTATTAGTGATATTATTTCTTTATTATAGTTGTATATATGTCCTAAATGTTCTACAATAAGCATGTAGTATCAGGACACAAAAATGTTACATAAATAGTAAACAATCTAAATGGCTATAAGAAACTGAAATTATGAAAAGACCCATCTTGAATTCTCAGTTCATCTTTAAATGTTTGGTTCCTTATATGGAATAATGGATAGACACAGCCTGTGAACAGACTATTCTCTTCTTAGAAAGTACAAAGTGTGGGTTGTGACAATTTAACTCCTAATGAGAGGAGCTCATATCACAGTCTTAAGATCCCTAATTAACGCAAGTGTAGTGGTAAGATCTAAGAGCTGAACAAAGTCAGGAACAGAGGATTTGCATAGGCATCTTAAAATACATAGTATTTCTTTACACTGACCATTCTTTATAGTTCTAAATTGTGTGTGTGTGTGTGTGTGTGTGTGTGTGTGTGTGTTGTTACATGCATATCTGGATCTAAACTTAAACACAATGTTGGCATTTTAAGAGAGATGAGTTTGTCATGATTTTGGCAAAAACAAGCATGCTATTTCTAAGGTTTATGTTATCACTTGATCCATTGTCCATGTCCAGCATACCCGTGAATATAATCACACCCACAACCTTGCTGGGTACTGTAATTTACTCCCCTTGCCCTTGCAGTCAGGAAAGATTTCAGCATATCCTTTTACACTTATGCATAACTACCTACCAAGATAATTTTTATCGTATCCTCAAAACCACTCCATCTCCTTTTCATTTGCCTTTTCTACTTAAAATAATTTCAACTGTTTCCTCTTTCTGAAAACAAGGAAGTTCACTTATTTTATGTATTTATTTTGCTAGAAAACAAATTGGATTTAAGCCCACATTTCTATTCAGTGTCAATAGAGCTCATAAAGAGACCAGTTTCACCCTCAGTTTAGGCCTCTTGGTCAAATTTACTCAGCTTCATAATTAGCAATCCATCCCACTCACAAGTCCTAGGTTTCTCCAGAGAATAAATAACCTAGGCCTGGAACTCTGTGACTAACCCTCCCCATCTCCTCATTACACAGCTTTCAGAATTCACATTCCTCTGTCTACCAGTGAATACATGAAATCCTGAGACACTTCATCAGACTCCAATCTAATATGGCGGCAGCCTCTTCACTTGTTCCCTGGCAGCATGCACCTGGGTGTGCAGATTATTAATGTGCTGTGTGTCCCAGATCAGTGTTGGCCCAGCTGGACTAATATCTGTCCACATCAGTGTTATCTACATCCAAATGCAAGCCCTCTGTGAGCAAGTGCATAGCAGATGGAGCTCTAATAGATTTTTATGATCATAAAAAAAGATAAAGCACATACATGAGGCACCTAGAATAGTCAAATTCATAAGGACAGGGTTGAGGATGTCACTCAGTGGTAGAGCAGGGACTTATAAGGTCAGAAAATAAAAGAGTGGTTGCCATAGGCTGAGGGGAGGGCAAAATGGGAAGTTAGTATATAATGGGTTTAGGTTTCTGTTTGGGAAGATGGAAAGTTCTGGAGATGGATGGTGGTGATGGTCACTCATTGTAAATGTGTTTAATGTCACTAAATGTAGAATTATAAATGGTTAAGATGGTAAATTTCATGTTGTATATATTTTATAATAATTTTTGAAAAACAAGTTGATAAAAGGAAAAAAAAAGATGAATAAAAAGCAGTTGGGTTTCTCTCAGGTAATCCAAACCCCTTATCTAGATGCTGCCTCTCTCTTAACATTCCAGGTGGGTGACCTCTTAGATTTCCAGAGTTCCACACCAGGTCAACTGGTGAAAGGAAATTGGAAAGAACAGGAGAGAAAGGAGACTTAGATGCACTGGTATCCTGAGACCCTATAAAGAAATGTATTAAAAGGGCATTTGGGCTCCAAATTGTTGCAGACTCAGTTTCTCACCCCTGGCTTGATAAGTCCTCACAAAGCACTTGTCTTTGGATTTTGCCTTGTTTGGGGGTGAGGGACCCCCTCCCCAACTCCAGCCAAGTTGATCCTGGTCAATTGCTCAATAGTTTCACAACTGCTGTCCTGGGTAAAATGTAATTTCCCCCCTTTCCTTCCCTCTCCAGACCCTAGGAACCCAGTCGCAGCTGTGCCTGCCCCTATCTCAGCTATCAGGAAAGATGATCGGAGAAGTCAGTAACAAGGAGTATCCAACCCTACATTTTTCTGAGACTGCTCCCCAATTCCTAAGTAAAATTCCTAAAGTAAAAATGAAATTTTTGCTGGAACAATTTTGGAGTCAAGCAAATCTGCCACATTCCTTAAGCGACAGCTGCAGTAAGTACAGTTACCAAGATGTTGTGCAACATTCAGCCAATATTGGCACAACGGAGCACATGGATAAAACATGACATGCTTTCTCTGTTTTCCATGTTTTGCCACAAAACTCTGTTCAAAAAAGTCTGTGACTCTTTAATGTCTGTCATTTCTGTAGGCTTATCTGGATATTTGTTAAGTGCCCTTTCAGTTAAAATTCCTCCTGTATATAATAAGAGAATTCTCCCTGGTCTTCGTTAACACATTTCTTTCTTACCTGAACTAATGTTCATGTACATATATTGAAGTAACAAAAACACCCTCTTTTATTTTGCATTTTCAGGGAATAATATGGAGGGTCAAGAACTTATACATCCCAATTTCTGGGGTATCTGCAGACCCACTAATCTGTAAAAAAAAAAATTATTCCCTTCAATTAACATTTTACAACTTCCATGCTCTGTAAAAACAGTATTGGTAACACTTTCCTGAATTTGCAATCTATTTAGGTGTAACATTGGTAGAAATTAGCAAAAAAGTGAACTAAAATTTTGAGCCTGAAATTGTAATTTATGCAGTCTAGGTCTGATATATCAAAAAGGGAAGGTAATATTTAGAAAACTACTGGTAATGTCATGAGTAGTTCTAGTGTAATTAGGCTACTTCAACAATAGGGAAAGCACAAATTTTCATTTCTAGAAAATTGAATTTTAAATTTTCATAATGACCCCCTCTTGGAGAAAATATTAATTATTCTTTTAGTTAAAGTATTTTAGCAAATTAAAGAGAAAACCAGTGAAGAGAGTTGAAATGTTTTCCAGATTAAAAACAAAATCTCTACAATGTCAAGTCAAAATATTTTCCAAAGCCAGGTTCTAAGAATTGAATTACATCTTTCAAGACCCAAAGGATAATTCCACATTAAATTTCAAAAAAATAAGTATTTTGACAAAAATGTTTATTCAACATTGCCAAACCCTAACCTATGTCTATTCACTATGACAAAATTTCAGAACAATAATATTACTGCTTAAATGGGCCTTGAAAAATCCACACATTGTATGTGATAAACACAAAATACTATAAGAGTTGTTTGCTTAAATACAAGAGATGTGCCTTTACAAAAATGGAGGTTATTCAGATTTTTGTAAGATTAAATCACAGCAACTCTCCACTCAAAGAAACATTTCAGTAAAAGTATTAAGTGAAACATTTTTAAAAGAGTATCATCACCTCCTAATTTATGTGCTCTTTTTTAACATATCCATCCAGACATCATAGGTTTTCCTAAAGGGGAGGTTTCCCTGTAATAAAACCCTTAGACATATACATTGCCCCCTTGAACACCTGACTACCAAAAACATAGTACCTCCGCATTGTGAAGAACCACACTGATCTAGGCAACTTTATACAATTCAGTAATCATCAAAAACAAAAGATTGACAATAGCCTAAATGGTCACAAATAGGGGACTGGCTACAAGATCTCTCTCTACAATGGAAGCTGTAAAAAATAAGTAAAGATGCCCTCTGTGCACATATGTAGAAAGTCTGCCAAAATCCAGTTTCGGGGAACAAAGCACAGAACACTGGGTATAGAAATTATTTGTGTAAAGAGGTTGAGGAGGATAAAATAAAACTCTATCTGCTTCTCTATGTACTTTTGAAATCCCTGGAATAATACAAAAGCAGTTAATAACTGCAGTGACTTCTGATGGGAGGTGAGTGGGCAGATAGGGGAATGAGTTAAGACAGATTTTTTAAAAATTCAAACCATATAAGTGTATTACTGTTTGAAAAAATATAATGTTTAAAATCTCCAAGTGATCCTAAATGATGTAATTTCAACATATCTGTTCCACCCCTGAGGGTCTTCTTGCAAATTCCTGATGTTAGAGTCATCTCCTTTGCCTAGAAGCAGAGTCTGAGACATGCATTTGGATATTCATGATTGACTGAGGAATGCTCTCAGGAGAGATCTGTTCAGGTATTATAGAGTAGAGGACGAAGAATAGGACAGGGAGTCAAGCAAGGGTGTGCTCTCAGGAGCACACAAAACCAAAAAACACACAGGAGCTCAGGAGCATAAATCACACTACAAATTGTCAATTCTTAAGAACAAAAGGACAGCTTTTGTACTGTAGTATCTAACTCTAGACCCCAGAGTGGGGACAGAGTGCTGTAATCTTTCCTTTTCAGCCAAGGGCAAGACTCCAAAAATAAAGGGCAGCTGTGAGCAGTTAGCAAATTTATTTTTTATTTATTATTTTATTTTAGTTAATTTATGTGTCCATTTGCCTGGACCAGGGATGCCCAGAAAGGTGGTTAATTAGTATTTCTGGATGTGTCTGTGATGATATTTCCAGAAGAGATTAGAATTTGAATTGGTGAACTGAGTAAAGCAGATGGCCCTTCCCAGTGAACATGGAGGGTCTAATCTAATCCATTGAGGACCTAAATAGAAGAAAAAAATGGAATATTGAATTCATTCTCTGCTCAATTGTTGGAGCTAGAGTATCCATCTTCTCTTCCCTTGGCACTCCTGGTTCTCAGGCCTTTAGACTTAGACTAGAATCTTGGGCCTTCAAACTACATTGGCTTTCCTGGGTCTCCAGCTTGCATAAGACAGATTGAGACTTCTCAACCCTCAGCCTCCATAATTGTATGAACCAATTCCTTATAATAAATCTGTGTGTGTGTGTGTGTGTGTGTGTATGTGTGTGTACACACATGCATGTCTATATATACATATGTATGTCTATGTGTAATGTTTCTCTGAAGAACACGGACTCATACATCAACTAATATTCACAACAGCTGGGGGATAGATGGATGTACACCCTGAGAAAAGAGATATGGATAGCATCCACTAAACTTGTGATTCTCAACCTTGAGTTAAATCAGAATTATATGGACAGTTTCTTAAACTTGTTCACTGAGCTCAGCCTCAGAGTTCTTCATTTATTAAGTGGGGAGAGAAACTCAATAATTTGCATTTCCTAGGTGAAGCTATGCTTCTGGTCCCAGGGCCACAATTTGAGAACCATACTCCTACATCAATCATCTTTGCCTCATACCTCTCCTTTTCCTCTGTTGTCAATCACAATATCCTCAACTTCAAATTCGTTCCTTGATATACTGCTTCCTCTCCATTCCCATTGCTAACACTCTAGTACACATTCTTATTCCATCAGACTTAGATTAGGGGTAATTATTACATAGACAAATATGAATTACCTTTATTGAATGACATTGACTAAAGCCACATGGAAGGAGCTGGAGTTGTAGCTCAGGGGTAGAACACTTGCCTAGCATATGTGAGGCCCTGAGTTCAACTCCTAGTATTGCAAACAATAGAACAAAGAAGCAAAAAAAGCCACAGAATAATTATCCAACTCATTTTGTTTGTCTGAAATTGCCACATGGAAGACTTGACATGTGTTAACACAGCATAAGAACATCTGAGGCTGGGAATGTAGCTCAGTGATAGAACATTGCCTAGCATGCATAAGGCCCTGGGATCAATCCCCAGTATTTCAAATAAATAGGTAGATAGATGGATAGATACATACATACATACATACAGAACATCTGCAATTCTAGCCAATGATCCATATGCTAATTTTATCCTTTTCTAGAACTTAGAAATCACCTGGTTCAGTAGTTCTCATGATTAATGGCACTGGCACTGTGATGCAGAGGAATAGCTCTCAGAAATGGGTAAGAATGGGTCACTGATCTTCTCCAAGTCTTTCATTATATAGATGAGAAAAATGAGGCCCCCATTCACACACATATGCCATAACCGCCCTTGTCCTGGGAGTACTCTGGCCTGGAATTCACAATGAAGACATCAAATTTGGGCCTGTAGCAGCAGCCAGTTCACCAACTTTAGCCCACCTCCTGCTTTCCAGGCTCCTTCACTCCAAGAAAACTAACTAAATAAAACTAACATTTATTGAGCCCTCAGTGTGTTCAAGACAATGTACCAGAACCATCTTATATATACTACCTCTTTATATCCCTTAAACATCTCACTAAGAATAATGTTAGGTAACAGAGTTTCCTCATCCCCATGCAGGCCAAGATGACCCCCTTGCAGATAGGAACAACCACCTTCTAGGGATGGTCTGATCCTGTTGTCCCTGACTGATTCAAAACATAAGAAGTGACATTATGCAAGCAATTAAGGTAGAACCGAGTCACCTTGAGAAGTGACAGAGTTGAGCAATATTAGTCAATGAGGAATTAATCTTTGTATCTAAAAATTGACCAATTCCTTGGAAAAATCGGGAGTGGTAGCAACCACCCAGAAAAATCTATCTGTAGCTTTATTTTCATCTCAAACCTGTCCTTGAGGTCACCTGTGATTGGCAGCTACTTTCTATATGAGGTACCTTTCTCCAACAAGATTTCTTGCTTCTTAGATGGAGTGAATTCTTCCAGGCAGTTCAAGTTCTAGAACTGTGTTGTTCAAAATGGTAGCCACATATCTATTTCAGTTTAAATTTAAATCAGTTAAATAATACAATAAATTCTTCTCAGTCCTACCAGCTGAATTTCAAGGGCTCACTAGCCACCTTTAGTATTAGTGCATATATAAACACATCCATCTGTTATGGTTTGGATATGTGGTGTCCCCCAAAAGCTTATGTGTGAGACAATGCAAGAATGTTCAGAGGAGTAAAGATTAAATTATGAGAAGTATAACCTGATCAGTGGATTAATCCATTTATATGGATTAACTAGGTGGTAACTATAGGCAGGTAGGATATGACTGTAAGAGGTAGGTCACTGGTGGTATGCCTTTGGGGTTTATATTTTGTCCCTGGTGACCAGAGTTCTGCTTCCTGATTGCCATGTCTTGAGCTGCTTTCCTCCTCCATGCCTTCTGCCATGAGACTTTGCCTCATCTTAAGCTCAGAGCTATTCAGTCCACCCTCTATGGACTGAGACTACTGAAACTCTGAGTCAAAATACATTTTTCCTCCTCCAATTTTTCTTGTCAGGTGTTTTGGTTACAGTGACAAAAAAGCCAACTAAAACATCATCATTGCAGAAAGTTCTGTTGGACAGGGCTGGTCTAGGAGATTTCACTATACTTGATTTAGTCAGAATCTTAGATTCACCAAGAAAGAAGAAAAGAACTTCCTCCTTAATTATACAAAATCTGGTTTTGTGTTTATGATCCCATAGTTTCTGTATGACTTTCAACTGCTCAAATTTGCTTTTAAAATTTCTAAAAATCATCTAGGTCTGTGATTCTCAAAGTAGAGTAAGGAGACCCCTAGGGATCTCCAAGAACCTTTCCAGGATTCTGAAAGGTCAAAATTAGTTTTATGTAGTTCTATAATACAAAAAACAATTACTCTCTGGGTCCTCAATTTTTTAAGAGTATAAAGGGTTTGTGAAATGAAAAGCTATCAGCACTGCTAAGTTATTACTGTTAATGATATCATTTATCTTTGTTTTTATACTTGTTTTTGACATATATCCATCATTACATAAGAAAGACTAGTCCCAGCTCAGATTTTCCCATTGTTCCCAGTTTGTCTTGCAGTAGCACTAAGGAGACAGTCATCTCAAATTCCTTCAAAAAAGAAACTGGCATGAATAGGAAAATATGAGCTCTGTTGTCCCACTTAAAAACTAGCAAAATGAACCTCCTCCAGGAAGCAGAGCAGTTGGCAATGAGAGTACATGAACAGCAGGATTGTCCCTCCACCTCCAGGCCTGCTCTCCCCCAACCCACTTCTGCCCTCTGTACCTAACAGAGAAACTGAAGAAAAGTCCAAAGCTAGGGGAGAAAAAAGCCAAACCTAAGGGAAAACTGGGGTCATCAAGGGTCTTATTCAAATCAGTGACTGTTAATAAGATTGGTATTAAAATGAACCCATTAGGAAATAAGGAATGGGAATATGTGTACTTGTCCCTTTTAGGGATTAATGTTTACTCCCCCCCCCCACAAAATAAACCAGGCCTAGAGTTAGGGATGTAACTTAGTGGTAGGGACGTAACTTAGGTAGTGGTAGGGATGTAAGTTAGTGCCTGGCATGTGTGAAGCCCTGGGTTCTATCCCCAGTACCACAAAAAAAAAAAAAAAAAATTTGAAATCCACAAGTCTAAAGAAGTATCTGTTTTAAGTCATTTAGTCTTAGGGAGATTCATTTCTTTTCTAAGGAATCAGCACTGAACAGGAAGAAGGCATGTGTGAATCCATCTGAAACTGTACCTGTGAGTTTGGGAAATCAGGAATGGAGAAGAGGTAAAGTAATTTTTTAAAGAGTTTAAAAAAATAGTTGGTATGTGAACATATTATAAAACCAAAGACCATGACAAAGTTACAAATATTAATAAAGAGAAACCTAGAATCTGGGACCTAGGATGGTGATTTGAGGGAAATTATCTCAAAAAGTTGGTGAGGGGCATCATAGCACTTGTCTGTAATCTCAGCTACTTGGGAGGTTGAGGCAGGAGGATCAGAGGATCACAAGTTTGAGACCAACCTTGGCAGCTTGGTGAGACCCTACCTCAAAAATTAAAATGAAAATTTAAAAAAAAATGCTGGGTAGGTAACTCAGTGATAGAACACCACTGGATTAAATCTCCAGCATCAAAAGTTTGAATACACTTACTTCTTTTTTTCTTTTTGAGATAGTGGTCTTGCTATGTTGCCCAGGCTGGCCTCAAGTTCCTTTGCTTTGCTCCAAGCAACCCTTGTGCCTCAGCCTCCCAAGTGCTGGGACTATAGGCACATGAAACCATGCCCAGCTTTAAATTTACATTCTTTTCTGCCTGTTTTTCTCTTTTGAATGGGACCAAGAAAAAAAACAAAAACAAAAACAAACAAACAAACAAAAAAAAAAAAAACAAAGAGAAGCTGGGAGGTAGGAAGTCCTCTCCGGAAAAGGTTATCTGAAGCCTTAGTGATGCTTCTGCTTACCTCTCCTTCCTCATTTCACCCACTCTTATCCCCTGAAATAAAAACAACAGCATCAATAACAATAATAGCTACTAATGTATTTGAGCCTTACTACATGCAGGCAATATTCTAAACAATTTAGATATTGTGACTCATTTAATCACCACAAGCCTAAGAGGTAGCTACTCTTACTAATCCTCATCTTACAGATGAAGCAATGGAGACACACAAAGGTAAAATAATTGTTCAAGGGCTTTGCATTTCTGAGCTTAAGAATTCTAAGAGGAAAATAGCGTAGGTTACGTGGGATGGATAATAGTTGAAGTAAAAAGAAAAAACATGTACCATTTGAACCTAAGATTGTTTTCTTTTTAAAATTACTCTTCAGTGTGTTTAAAAATAATTATGGAAAAACCATTCATGTTCACAATATTTTAATAGAAAAGGTCTAAATAAAAATGAAAGAGAATAATTTTGTGCTTCTTTTTATGTCCACACGTGAAAAGAAGCAAACCCCTGAAACATGGTTACCTCTTCAGATAAACAGGGATAAACTTAAGATTGCAAAAGGATTTGAGAACAACAATACAAACAATGCCTAACACTGCCTGACACAAAAATAGGTGATGGATAAGTTACCACTGTAACAATGATTCTCCCACCTCTACCCCTCTGTGCTTTGCTTTCCTCTATTGGTTCCATTCCAAGATGAACAAAACTCTTCTCTTGCAGTGGGAAGGTGGCTGTGAGCAGGCTCAGGTTTATATCCCATTTCCTTAGAAACTTCAGCAGAAAGACACTTCAGAGTTTCCACCAAAGTGTAAAGAACTGTGAAGGAGTTGAGATTTTACATTTGTCAGTTTCATGAGTGCTGGTAGAAGACATGAGACTGTTAGGTCAGAGGTGAAGGACAATTTCTTACTCTTAGCAATAGCAATAGTTAGCATGCTAGCTCATCAGTGTTGTGCTAGTGCCCCCGAACCCAATTCCCATAGGGCAATAAGAGAAGGGCCAGATGACACCTTATACATGCATTACAGGAAAGGGACCTTGAACTTAATGAACCTGAATCTTTTATAATGGGCAGAAATCATACCTACCAATTGTTCCAGGGAGAGATACTAGCTTTATTCCACTGGGCAATAAGCATGGCTGTCCTTTGCTCTGAAGGGAGACAGAGGTTATTCTTCCAAGGTTGTTGAACACATAAACCTCCTTGAAAAGATAGTTCAGGAAAACATTCATTCATTTCCTCACTTATATGATGTGCAGAAATGCTAGAGACCCAAGGAGAATTGGATCCTACCACAGAATTCCAGAATTAAATCTCATTGATTTATCTTGCATCACTCTGAATTATTGTGATCAAGTGGAAGGATTGCATAGGCTGGCCAGTCCTGAGCCATAGCTTAGAAGCAGGGAGAGGTCCTGGCCCCTGGGAAGAAAGCAAAATATTAGCAACACATCTTCCATTTCCAAATGTTACAGTGAGGTGACCATCATTCTATGGCTACAAATCTGTGGAAAATCTCTCCAAATTCAAATGGAAAGATTGTTTTGGCACAAAACCACAAAATTGTAGCACGTTATTGATATGTAGTAACCATAATAAAGACAGTACAATACTACTACTACAGGAAATAAAAGCTAAAGCCAAAGACTATGAGATGACATCTTGAAGATAGTACTTAATAATTAAGAATTTCTGTAGGCAGTCTAAGAATAATGTTTAACTATAAGGTAATTTGAAGAAAGTACTTTGATAAACTGCTTTGTTTTAACTCACCAAATTATTCCTTTGTAACTTAATATTTCAGGTGAATTTGATCTTTAAAGTTCTCAATGGAATAATGAGAGTCATTGTGCTGTTCATCTCATACTAAGATCTATTTTTTTAATGCTGTCTTTGAATGTGCCAAGATAACCACTAAATAAAGCCTGAATGAGTGTATGTCTTACAAGGATGTTTTGAATAGGTAATAGGCTATGATAGATAGGTTTCCCAAACTGCATGGAAACATTATCTTAATATGTCAGTAGGCTTTTGCAAAACAAAACCAATAATAATAAATAAGAGGTTTCATAGTCAAATTTCAGAATCATCTTACAAACGTAAATAGGTTTCTTTACTGTAGGACTTCTTAGTGCCTTTAAAGTATTAACATGCATTATGAATCTCCACAAGAAAGATACAGAATGCAACATTCCCCCATACTTCTTTGACCTAAGAACCACCCTTTTCAAAAAATACCTAATAATTCCATGAAACATGCAACAAGATGAACATTGACAATCCTTACCAAATCAGGATTTCACAATTTTGTTACTTTATCCTCTACTGAAGACCTGAGAGAACTATGACCAGCTATTTTTACATTTTGATATAATTAAGTGACAATGTGTACAGGACTAAATATTCCTGAGTACATTACACAATTCTTCAACAAATTACTGAAATTTCAGTTCTACTTTGTGTTCTTTTACTATAACAGGGCATTTTGGGTATCAAGATTTCTAACTAAATGTGTCAAAATTAAACAAAATTATTATAGACCAAGAGACACAAAATAAAGTCAAAACTATCTGAACACTGGCATTTCCTTCAGGCTAAAATAAACTTTTTACAGAGCATACAGCCATAAAACTATCATTTATGTCAAGCTAGGATTAGTATTATCTTAACTGTAGATACACTGAGGTGCTTTTAGCAATTTTGAAAGGCAGTTTTATATAACCAACTGTAATAGAGTGCCTGAGAAATCACACCCACCTTTCAAAAACCAATATAATTATGGGAGTAAAAACAAAAAAAATATCTTTGACAGAGCCCTTTGGCTAACTTGAAATACTAAGACATTAAGTTAATGCAGTCTGCTGTTCTGAAGAAATGTGGATTCTGCCCTTCCATTCTTGTTTGAAACAAAAATCGGTAGCATAAAATTGAGAAGTAAATGAGCCAAGAAAGATGGCCATATTCTTTGTAATAGCCTTGACCTGGAGAATAATCTCCCACTGAAAAAGTAGTTAGCTATAGAAAATGAGCAAAGCACAGACTCTCAGAGGCAAACAAGAACCTCAGCCATCATCTAGTATTATGTAGACCAAGTTATGCAATTTATTTTTTTGAGAGGGAGAAGTTCAACAATGGGAAAAAGATGCTGTAGTGTGGATAATGTCTTATTACATTTACTATTTCACATTCCTTGCCAGTATGAGACTACTCCAACGATTGCATGCATTTTTTCCAGACTGGAATATGGAGCCAGCAAAATGAAGCAGGTGCAGTAGAGGATCCATCCTGGTGATGGTGGCAACAGCATTGGCAGCAGTGGTAGCCATGTCAGGATGCCAGGGCAGCAGTGGCAACATCCACTGTCCAACTTCACTGGTGTGGCAATACAAGATGTAGCATTCTGTGTTCACTGAAAACCAGAATGTCACAATGAGGTATGCTTTTTAGTAAAGTTTTGGCTTCATCAGCCAATGTCTGAGCTAGGTTCCAGCCATCCTGAAGGCATCCTGGAAGGTACCCAAAATCTTTTAAACTCCTTTCCATGTAAGTCATCCAGAGTTCAGTTCATTCCTCCTGAGAAACAAGGTCTTCAAGATGGTCTTATGGGTAGTCTTGTTGAGGTGTACTCGACTAATGTTTTCATGGAAGGTACCCTCTTTGACACCAGTCTATTGACCAGATTTCAGTTTGCAAAATATAACCAAATTCTAAGAAAAACATGCTGCACCTTCATATAATGATACAGAAGAGAAAACTAGAAAGGTCAGTGGGGCCAGGCCTGAGATGACTTTGAATGCCAGGTACTTAGTATTAACCTTTTAAGTTAAAGATTGATGCTATTAGATCAAATCATAGTTTTAGCATGGGCTTTAAAAGGTGTTAAGCAGAAGGACAGTATGACTACAGTTACACCTTTATCAGTTAATGTATAATGTAGAATTAATGAAAAGTAGAGAAAATTTCCCTCATTCCACCTGTAATTTCCATTTCAGAGGTGTGAACTATTATCAGGCATACTATAAGGATCTATGTCCCACCTCATGACCTTCCATATTTTCTCCTCTTTTGCCTGAGAACTTTTTCAAAGTTATTTCTAAGGTTGTCTTTCCATGCATGACAGTCTAGAAGCACAGATGGGGTGAGGGACATTGTCTCAGAGAAAATCAACAAATAATGAGAGTGAAAAAAAGTCCTGTGTCCAATTCTGTAGACTAATGTCTAAAGGGCACAAGTGAGATTTGGGACTGTTATGGCTTTGATATTAATTGTTTCCAAAAGGTCATGTGTGAACAATGCAAGAAGGTTTAGGGGTGGAATGATTGGGTTCTGAGGGCTTTAACCAGATCAGTGAATTAACACTCTGGTAGGGATGAACTGAATGGGAGCTGAGGCCAGGTAGGGTGTGACTGGAGGAGGTAGGTCAATGGGGCAGACTTTGCGGTGTCTATTTTGTGAATTGAGCCAGTATCCCTGCTTCCTGATCATCATGTCCTGAGACACTTTTCTCCACCACACACATCTGCCATGATGTTCTCCCTCATCTCAGGCCCCAAGGAATGGAGCTGGCTGTCAATGGACTGACACATCTTGTGTTTTATAAGCCCACAAATAAAATGCCCCTCCTCTGATTGTTCTTGTCAGATCTTTTGGTCACATTGGCAAAAGAGCTGAATCAAACATGGAAAATTATGTATTATCCAGGGATAACTTCCAATAATAGAATTGAGAATTCATTTGATCCTGTTTGTGGAACCTTTCTACTCACATCATTTCACCTCTGTCAGTCCTGCTGTGTCCTACGCCCATGAAGCCCCTGGGCAGAGAGTGAACCTGGGGTTGAAGCAATGCTTAAATCAACAGGAGCCCTTCATGAAATTGGTGTGAAGCTGCTGCTGGAGGCCACCTTCCACTTGCACCTCATTCCTGCTCCTGGGAGCACACATGCTCTTGTACTGAGTACAGGCCCTAAGGTTCCCTTAGGACAAATAGGAAACTGTTGCTGCAAGAAAGCGGAATTCCTTAGGGTCACATCAAAATTCATGTTTGTAATTAGCCTTTTAACTACTGAACAACTTCCATTTCATGTTCCCTTAAAAAGCAGTTTCCAAACTGCACATGGGTTTAAAATCTGAGATATTGACCTAAAGGTCAAAGGGAGTTATGGAAAGATCATTGTTTATCAAGGTGTGTCTCCCAAAGACAAGATTGTGAATTCAGGTTGATTCTGCATTTGAAATCTTGCTACTGGGACCATTTCACCTGTGTTATTCTAGTTGTTTTTCTAAAGCAGATACTCAGACCAGTTGTGCAATACACCTACTAAGCTTCTAGATAGAAAGAGAACCTGGGGTTGACATAAGAGTAAACTCAGATCCCTTGGTGAATTAAATTGGAAACTGCCTCTGGTAGAGGCTGCCATTTGCATTCCACTACTTCTCACACAAGACTTTTGTAAATTTAATTTTCAAATCTGTTTGTTCCTCTTAGATATATATGACAGAAGGGAATTTGAACCTACAAATCTTCATAATGTCCTACATAGGCAGGCTTGATCTGTCTTTGCTAATATGATTATGTAGGCCTAAGTGTCAGAAATAAAGGGATCTCTATTAAACACAGAGGTTATGCCAATAAAAAGGTATTTTACAAAAATCATGTGGCATTAGATATCGTAGCTACATCTTATGGGAGCATCTGTGACATTACACAAACTAAATGCTGTGGTTACATTCCTGACCACTCTGGCAATATAACTAACATTCCTAAAAATTTATATTCCGATTATAGGCAATGTCCTCACAGACCTTGTCATGGTAACAACTTCTTATCTCTTGGTCATCTGGCATCTCCTGGTGGAAAACATGCTGATCTCTACCATCATCATCATCTTCATCATCATCATGATGTTCAGATGCTGGGACATTTAATTTTTTATTAACCTCATTCCAGAACTCATGTTTTCTTTTTTCTCTTGTACAGCACCCTCCTCCCAGGTGACTTTACAACTTGTTTTCTCCAAACTAGACTCATACCTCAGACCCATCAACACACCCACAACATTTCTAAAAAGGAAACCAAAATGCTTGTCCCATGTCACTCATCTCAGCCTGAAGCAGTCAGAGCAGTGCTTGCCAATTTCATTTCTCAGCAGTAAGGCCTCCCTTACTCACAGGGGGAATGAGACAGGGACAAAAGACAGTCAGAGAGTAAATGATCAGGTGGGAAAGACAAGGGTGGTTTATAAAAGAACAAGAAATGGGCCGCTGCAGTTGCAATTCCCACTGAACCACTTGCTCACACCTCCCCGATCTGCACTTTACAACACAAATGATCACACTCTGGGCTGCTCCTTCCTGACATTAGCCTCTATACAGGGAAGAAAAGGACAGTGGGAAGGGAGAAGAAACCTGGGATCTATAAAAATGTAAGACACACCACCTACATGGGCACCCAGCTGTGGGATCTTATTTCCCTCTGGATATGTCTGCCACCTTTCTTCTCTTTCATTAAAAATATAAATAAATCAAAGTTGTTTTCTATGCTTGTGTTATGGTTTTGACATGAGGTATCCCCCAAAAGCATGTGTGAGACAATAAAAGAAGGTTTAAATCAGACATGATGTGGTGATAAGAGCCTTAACCCAAGCAGCGAATCCCCTGAGAGGTAACTGAGAGTGGGCAGGGTCTGATGGAGGAGGGGGGTCATTGGGGAAGTGCCTTGGGTATATATTTGGTATCTGCCAAACAGAGTCTTTCTCTGCTTCCTGGTCATCATGTGAGCTGCTTCCCTCTGCCATACTCTTGTGCCATGATGATCTGCCTCACCTGCATCCCTGGGACATGGAAGCAGCTGTCTATGGACTGAGACCTCTGAACCTGGGAGCCCCTAAATAAACTTTTTCTCCTCTAAAATGGTTCTTGTAGGAACTTTTAATCATAGCTGTTGTAATCACAACAGCTTGCCCCAACATTACTCAGGTGTTAATCTTCAAACAAGGGGAATGAGGAACCTATCCTGATTTCCAAGTTGGGTGTCAGAGTTTTATCCCTTTTCTGAAGTTCTTACTATATTTACATTGTAAACACTTCTCACCAGGCTTACAAGAAGATCCTACATTACTTTCTATCCCCATGTTTCCTAATTTAATTATTTCTTTAGGCTGTTAACAGGATTATTTCAAAACTAAGTGAGAAATCTTGAGTTTTTTCTTGCAAAATCTTTGATGATGAAAATTTCCTTGCATAATACATCTCTAGACCACCTGGCAAACCTTGAAGCTCTTCCAACAGTCCCTCCCAAACACCTTCCAGCCTCAGCTTCTTCTCCACACTCCCTGTGTGTTGTATTTCTGTCCCAAAGGGCTGTAGGGATGCACCAGATTCTATCACATTTGTCCCTCTTCTTACTCTTTCCTCCTCTGGGAAGTTCTTATTCCTTTGCAGGTTTGGAAACCCTAGCACAGTACAAACTCAGCTTCCTTCATGACACCTTGGGTGTGTTCCCAGAAAAAGGTAATCCTCCTTTCCTCTACCCTTCAAATGGAGAAAATTCATAGATGAAACATGGAAACAGTTTACCCTCCAATCCAAATCCATTCAGGGATCATATTGATGTTACAGGTAATTTAGGATTTAATAAAGCAAACAAATTAGGATGAAGAAAGAAATATTTATTGGCTAATGTGTGCTTTTTTCTTAGTTTTTAACAGATTTTTCAAGAGTAAAAATCAAGATAAAATAAAACAAAGCATTTAATAAAACTATCAACTAAGGGTATAATGAAAAAAAATTTTTACAACAATATATGTATTTATGTTTAGAGCTAAGTGTTATTTTAACAGAATCAAAAGGTGAAAGCATGTTATAGTAACCTGGGGTTACTTTATTATTAAAAGGAGAATTATTTAAATTAAAAGAATTAGGTCATGTAACTGAAAACTCAGTAGTTGACCTGCTTGAACACAGTGGTGGGGTAAATGTCCTCAAGGATCTCTCTTCCATTTTATGTCTTGGCTCTGATTTTCTCTGTGTTGATCTCAGTCTCAAGGAAACCCTTCACTCAAGCACAGTGTAAAAGTGGTTCTCAGGAACTCCAGGATTTCACAGTGTGTTTAATCCTTGATCTTAGAGAAAGACAAATTGTCTTTTGCAGCAGTCAGCCACCTCAGGACTTGGATAATCTCCATAGGGAGCATGGTTCCACGTTCAGCCCAGTGTTACCTTGGGGAAGTTTGAGTTATTTGCATGGCAGCTCTAGGTGGTAAGTTCATTCCTGAGGCAAAGGAGGTAGGGTCATATAAAGAGAAGGAAAAACAACCTTAGAGTCAGAAAGACTCTTCTAGGAAAAGCACATTTGTTTCATTGTCATCTTTGTTGGGTGCTTTCATCGTGCCCTCACTCAGAGTTAGCCACTCCTGTGTATCTTATGCTTAAGTCTCATCTCCTTGAGGGCAAAGCATCAACAGAGGTTCAACCAGTCTTACCTAAGGCAACAATGGTTAGTTGTGTGAAGAACCTTCATGGGCAGCATGAATGAAACAGAAACCAAGGTCAGCATGTGATTAAACTAATGTTCTTTAAGGTCTTTCTACACTCCATGAATGAAATTTGATATTTTTCAATAATTTAGGGAAATTGAATATCCCTTAAATGAAGGGACAGGGTCTGCTTAAAATGCAATGAGGAAAGGAAGGGACAGATTTAGTGTTTAAGATGCAACCAACTAATGTGAAATATATGACTCCAAATGAAGCTAGGATCTAACTAACAATAACAATAAGAAGTTAAAATCTTTTCCTCATCAAAATTTTTGTATTTGGAAAGAAAACTTTGGTTCAATATTTTGGCATTGGTAAGTGCAAACAGGACTTAAAGCTTGCATTTTAAAATTGATTACAATTTGGAAGTAAATTTCCTTTTACAGTCTTAAGAAGTATGCCCTGCCAAGAGTTTTTCATTTTCAAAAGAGATTCCTAAAGAGTATTTTCTTTCAAAATATTCTTTCCTGAATAACTTTAAATAATCTGTGAGAATTTCCCTGCTTTGCATTTTTTGTTCTCAATAGATTGGATGATTCATTTCAACTAGTTATTTTATGGTCACAGCACTATAATACAGTTGGCTCATTGGATCACCACATGGATGGTACCTAATTAGTGACATTACCTATAACAGACTGTTAATAAAGCAGGTCATAAGCTTCTGTTCACCAAGTCCATGTTGTAGTGTTTGTTTAGTATGCAGGTTCATCATTATGGATTTGAATCAGATTAAAAATCCTATGCAATCACCTCTGCCCTTTCTTATCACTGGGTGTCTTGGAAAAGGAATTCAGTCTCCATTCAGCTCATTTTACAAATCTAAAATGGGGTTGATAATATGTGGTTCAGAGAATTGTGAAACTTACAGAAAATGATGTGATGATTTGCACAGAGCATAAGACACACAATAAAGGTTCAAAGGAATACAAGGATCTTGGCAAAAGAGTGATTTTTATGCTAAAATTGGTATGCTTCTGAGAGAAAGAAAAGCTGGATATTCCTGTTGAAATAATAGTTGGTCAGTCATAGTTGAATATTCCTGTGTAAAATGAAAAGTATAGCTGTGTGGATGTAAAAGGCAGAGCAGGGCCCTTATTTCCTGGGAACTGCAATGCTCTGCTCTCACATGTGATTGGCTAAAGCCTCTGCTGCTTTAACCTGAATACTGAGCCTAAGGACATCTGGTATTTTTCCTGACAAATAACCCCAAGTGGGGTCACTAGGCCAGACCCAGTGTAACTTCTCATCTCCCACATGACAGAGATATCTTACTCCAATTCATATTCAATGTCAACTTTTGGAGCAAAGGAAAGCTGCTCTACTCCAGGCTTCTGAAGTATAAAGAATGTGAAGAAAAACAAGGCATAGTGTACAGGGCATCTAAGTGGGCACCTCAGTGATCTCACCAGGCCACACCTCATGGCACTGTGTCATGGTCAAAGTAAGGGTGCTATCAGACTCTTGAGGACTTACATAACTTCATTGCTGCCTAGACAAAATTGATCAAGTGCCTCTTCCTGAGGATTATTTTGAGTTGCTAGGATGACTCACAAATTTTTCACGTTTTGTCACATATCCTTTATCATTGCCTCTAACCCTAATTCCATTTTTCTGAACATTTTGAGAAGAATATTTGTGTCTCATACCCCTGAACCCTTTAATGCCTTTACTGTGCTGTGAATTGTCCAGGAATACACATTGTCTCTCCTAACTCTGGAACATTTCTAAATTCAGGAAATTAACATAGATACCTTTCTCCAATGTCTAGCCCAGGTTTGTTAGTTGTCCTAAGAAAATCCTAGAAAATATTTTACATCCTCCATACCTGGTTTAAGTCGAGTCACCTAGTTCCTACACTTATCACATCTCTTTAGTCTCCTCGATAGTCTTAGAAAATTTTCAAGTTTGCATACTTCTGAAATTTAGATTCAAAGACTGTGGCATTCCTGTGTGTGTGTGTGTGCATGTGTGTGTGTGTGTGTGTGTGTATTTGTGTATGCAGGATGCTTCCTTGTTGATTCTACATCCAGCTATTATGTCAAAAACCCAGATTGGCAAAGCTCATTTCACCTCCCAAGTCACGCTGGAAGGAATCAGAAGATCAAACATGTGCCACCAGGCCTCTGATCTAGAACTAGCTGTCAACGTGTGTGCCATGCTTACCAAATGGAGTCAGTATGAGAGCTTTGCAGGCAGGAGGTGACTAGGAGAGGACCACCCACAAAGGAGGTGTGGTATCCATGGGTTCTTCGCTGGAGGCCTTGGAGGCTGAAGGGACAGAGGCCCTGTGTGCCTGGGTGGAGGCCAGTGAATGGTTCACAAGTGGCAGCACAAGAAGCCTGGGGGCCTTGGCAGAGGCTCTGTTCTGCTGAGGGCTCCTGGATGCAGGCTGAGGGGTAGGTTGTGGGACAACACCAGGGTAGAGGTTGGAGTTGGGGTGGGTGACCTGAGGTACTGGAGGTCCAGTGGAGACAGCTCTGAGCTGGCTGCCTGTTCTTCCTCTGGCCATGGCCCTTGAGGTGAGGGCAGGAGCTGCCCCAGGAAGTAGGAGAAGATGGAAAAATCACTGCCATCGAAGTGGGGGGTTGTGTCCATCTCAAGGTCCTCATGCTGCACAGTGGCATGGCCAACAAGGGGAGCCAATGACTTGGCTATGATGGTGGCAGAGATGCTGGTAGTGGGTCCATTGTGGCCCTGGCAATGGAGGTTGCAGGTGCAAGGGAGGAGAGTAGGGCTTGGGAAGGAATGAGGAGGAGGAGGAAGAGGAGCAGCAGGAGGAGCAGGAGGAGCAGCCCAAGGAGAAGGGGCAATAGGAGGAGGAAGAGGAGGAGGAGAAGGAGGATAAAGAAGAGAAGAAAGAGGTGGATGAAATGGAGGAGGGGAAGGGAGAGGAGGAGGAGGAGGTGGGAGAGGAGGGAAAGGAGGAGGAGCAAGAGCAGTCAAATGAGAAGGGGCATTAGGAGGAGGAAGAGCAGGAGGAAGAGGAAAAAGAAGAGAAGGAAGAGGTGGATGAAATGTAGGAGAAGGGAGAGAAGGAGGAGGAAGATCAAGGGAAGGAAGAGGAAGAGGAGGAGGGAGAGGAGGAGGAGAAAGTGGAAGAGGAGGAGGAGGGAGAGGAGGAGAAGGAAGTGGAGGAAAAGAATGAGGAGCAAGAGCAACCAAGTGAGAAGGGGCATTAGGAGGAGAAAAAGCAGGAGGAGAAGGAGGATAAAAGAAGAGAAGGAAGAGGTGGATGAAATGGAGGAGGGGGAGGGAGAGTAGGAGGAGGAAGAGCATGTGGAGGATGAAGACAAGGAGGAGGAGGAAGAGAAGAAGGAGGATGAGCAGGAGAAGGAGGTGGAGAAAGAAGAGGATGAAGAGGAGAAAAACAGGAGGAAGAGGAGGAGAAGGAAGAAGAGCAGTAGCTGGAGGAGAAAGAAATGGAAGAGGAGGAAGAAGAGGATGTGGAGGAGGAGGGGGAGGAGGAAGAGGTGGAGAAAGAAGAGGAGCAATAGGAGGAGGAGAAAGAGAATCAATACACATGGGGATCGGGAATATGGATCTGCAGTGGGTAGGGTTGGAGCGGAAAGGGACCTGGATATGAGATGTGGGGAGGTGGGAATTGGGAGGTGCCACAGGTCTTGGCAGGTGTGTAGGTTGGTGAAAGTCATTGGGTTTAACTCCCACATTGCTTCCCACATTGCTCCAAGGAGAAGGAGTGTTAGTGGGAAGAGGAAGAGGAATTGAACTGGGGCATTCCCTCTCATCTTTCTTTGGCATGGGGGAAGGTAGAGGGACAGATAAGTTCAGGGGTCCTGCAAACTGGAATTGGATCTGGTGGTTGGAATGAATATGGGGCATCTGGGAGGCATGACTGGATGGGGTGAGAGACTGTGTCTTGCGGGCAGGGGCTGCAGGTGGGAAGAAAGAGTGGAGAGACTGAGTGGTGAGGGGTGGCCCAGAGCCTCCCTTCTTACCCACCTGAATCCTCCCCCTTTTTCCTCCTTGCATCCTGAAGCTCCCTCCTCAGGGTGCCTGAGTCATCCTGAAGACACAGATGTGGCTGCTTGGCAGGTGGGGGCAGCTCTTCCTCAGGGCACCAATAGTGGCAGGGCTGTCACCATGAGCAGTTTTCTCTTCCTGGGCCTCCAGGTAGCAGCTCCTTGTGAAGGACAGCAATGGGGTGGAGCCCAGAAAGGTGTTTGGTCCTGAATCCCCTTACTAATTGCCTGGGAGCCTGGAGAGATTGTCCGATGGTGTTCATCTTGCCTGTCCTTGCTTCATTCCTCTGGCACCAAGGAGCAGCCCTGGCCACACAGCTTCCTGTGCCTTGGCTGTAACCAGAACTCCCTGAGCAGGGTGCTGGGAGCAGCAGGTGGCAGGGCTCCCACCAGACGAGTGCTGTGGAAACACCTGGGCCCTCTCTGGATTGGTGTTTGTCTCCAGGGGCCCAAGGCTGGGTTCCAGGGCACTGAGATTTCCCTGAGTATCCACAGACTTTGCTGGTATTGCTTCCCCTTGGCTCAGGGGCCCTGTATCCAGCTCCTCAGGCCTCCCTTGTGGATCACCACTCTCTCTCTCAACCTCTTCCTCCTTCTCCTCCTTCTCCTCTTCCTCCGGCTCCTCCTTCGTGTGCTCCTCCTCCTCCTCCTCTATGTTCCCCCCCTCCTCCTCCTCCTACTCCTCCTTCTGGTTGACCACATCTTCTTCCAGGTATTCCTGGGCCCTGAGCTCTACTTCCTCTGAAGGAGTTCCAGGGACAGGAGCTCCTGTCATGGGCTCCTCAGCCTGGTGGACTGGCTGACCAGCTGACTTAAGTGAAGGACCACAAGGAAACAATTATGTAAGTACCTAGGTACAGTTATACCTGCAACCTGGAAGCTCCTGTGGAGCTTTTGTTCAACCAGTAGCTCCCCCAAAGTAACCACCCTACATCAGTTTTGTCTCTTTGAACTGCTGTGTAGATGTAATCAGGCAGGGTGTGTACCGTGTTGTCCTGGTTCTTTTGTTCAACATCATGTTTGTGAGAGCCATCCACATTGTTGGATGTAGAGATCATTTGGGCAGTTATAGGGACATATGCCTATATTCCCAGCTGCTTGGAAGGCTGAGATAGGAGGACCTCAAGTTCAAAGTCAGCCTCCACAATGGCAAGGCCCTAAGCAACTCAGTGAGACCCTGTCTCTAAAAAAAAATACAAAATAGGTCTGGGAATATGGCTCAGTGGTTGAGTGCTCCTGAGTTCAATCCCCTGTACCAAAAAAAAAAAAAAAAAAAAAAAAAAAAAAAAGAAAAAAGTAAAAGAAAAGGAAAAAAGAAAAAAAAAAGGAATGAAAAACAAAGAATGTTTATTTGTATTAAATAGTGTTCCAGTGCATGAAGATACCACTTGTTTTTGTCCAGTTCTCTGTGATCTCATGAGTTGGAATAATATGTGAGAGGCTCTTAAAAGACTATGAAGGTAAGATTCGGGAGGAGTATGAGCAAATCCTCAATACCAAACTAGCAGAACAGTAGGAATCTTCTGTGAAATTCACACATGATCAGTTTATGTGGTGATATGGGACAAGACTAACAAACTATACATGCTGAAGTTTGAGTACCAGGTTTGACCTCAAGAGATGGCTGCTGTACACTTTTTGCAACTGATTTGATATCACATTTCAACTCCAAACTTTGCATCCTGAGAACACTTAAATGTTTCTGCAGGTCCATTTTATACAACTTGAAAGACCTTAAAACTTTGTGGTTGCCACAAGCATATCTTTCTTTTCTGCTCATCTAATAAACAGCTGTGCCCTACTGGGATAGATTTTCCAAACAAAAATACTTGGAACACCAGTTTAGCAAAATATGCCTTCAGTGGCACTCAACAAATGGAGTTTCCCCAAGCACCATTCTGTAAGAAGTGTGTGTGTGAGTGTGTGTATATGTGTGTATGTATATTTTAAGTTTTTATTTGTATTATGCAATGTTTCCTGATCTTGTGGATTCTGGCTGTGAATCTGATGCACAACAATTATGGTTAAAAACATTTGCTTGGTCTACAGAAGATCATTAATGTTTTGTGACTATATAAGTTGTAACAGTGGATTGTTTTATATGTAGATATTATTGTTAACTACAGGGACTGTTTCCAGGCACAGAATATGAATCATAAGTTAGGATGAAAATTAGATGTGATTATGAGGAAATAGCAAATGTCTGTGGTTCTAGATCTACAAATGTGTGGTGAGAAATTAGAACAAATTGGACACAGGCCATTGACACATGGAGTCTACCTAGTCGTGTTAGGGAAAAAAAAATCTTTTAACTCCAAGCATTAAAATACCCTGTGGAGTCAGTGCTCACCTCATTCATACCCTCAAAGAGCTCCCTGGACACTGAACCTCTAAAGGGAAACAGTCACTCCTGGAGCAGAAGCTTTAGGGTTTGCTCGGGAGCATAGCCATAGGTAAGCAAGGGACTGGGCCAGGCCCCAGCAGTTCTGCTACTTGGGACGAACCACTTCAACTTTGTATCAGTTATTAAAAATATAATTCAGATTTTTTGGTCAGGTTCCCCCAAATTATGACATGTCCATGTTCAATTGCTTGAACTTTGTTTTGGCAACCCCCTACCTGAAGTTGCTTGTAGGCTGTTCTTCACCTTGTTCCCAAGGCTGCAGAGCAGAAAGTAACCTCTGTTTTGAGGAAGTGGAGTTTAGTATACATTTATTTTTTACTCTGACTTGTTCAGGACCACATTTTACAAAATGCCTTGTTTTCTTTATTATTGTTTCTGGAAAGGAACATTTTATTAAAATTGTTTTAGTTTGAATATAGAATAGTTCTTATAATTATGGCTTATTTTGAAAATTTGAGTTTAATTCAAATATACACAAATACCTTCAAAGTAAGGTAATATTCAGAGACAATTTTTCTGATCAGATGACTTAAAGAAATTTCTAGAATACTCACATTCAAAGATTCCTTATTAATGAATGTCTTTGACTTAAATTTAACCAAAAAATGCAATATTATTCTGTGTACATTTTCATTATATAGTGTTGACAAGCTTAGTTGCAAATAAAGTACTTAAGCTATTTTTAAAAAATGAAAAAAAGAAAACATTCAACAAGCCAGGAACAAAATGCAATTTCTTGAACATGACATAGAGCATTTAGAAAAAAGTCACTGCTAACATCATGCTTAATGATAAAAGACTGGCTATTTTCTCCCTAAGATCAGGAAGAAGACAAGGACGTCTAATTTTGTCACTTCCACTCAATGCTCTGGAGGTTCTTCCCCAATGGCATTTGGACAAGGAATGTTAACACAGGTTTCCAGGTTTGAATAGTAGTAAAACCATCTCTATTTGCAGATTACATAATTTTCTATGAAGAAAATTTTAAAGAATTAACACCAAAACAAAACAAAACAAAACCCTCCAAAACACTTAGGATCAGGGCTGGAGATACATAGCTCAGTTGGTAGAGTGCTTGCCTCTCATGAAAAAGTCCCTGGGTTCAATTCCCAGCACCAAAAAAAAAAATATTAATAGGGTCAAACTCAGCAACACTTTTGCCTAGAAGATCAAGGTATACATGAGTAGTATATTTGTACACTTGCATTAAACAATTTAAAATTGAAATGAAGAGGGCAGTTCCATTCATCAAAAAGAAGATACTTAGGAATACAATTAATAAAATAAATTATACTCTGAAAATTACAAAATAGTTACTCAAACAAAAACTTGTACATGAAATTCAAAACAGAATCTTTTATAATAGCCAAAACTTGGAACCTGCCATCACCGGAGGAATGGGTAAACAAGGTGGTCTGTCTATATACAGAATATTATTCAGCCTTAGAAAGGAACGAATACATGGATGAACCTTAAAAACATTCTGAGAAATAAAAGAAACCAGTCATGAGTCCACATATGAATGATTCCATACATATAAAAGTCATGATAGGGTAATTTATAGAGACCAGAGAGCGACATCCCCAGCCCTTTTTTGTATTTTATTTACAGACAGGGTCTCACTGAGTTGCTTAGGGCCTTGATAAGTTTCTGAGGCTGGCTTTGAACTCAACATTCTACTGCCTCAGCCTCCCACACTGCTGGGATTACAGGTGTGCACCAGCATGCAGTGCTAGATCACTCTTTATTTAAGTCTGGAGACAGGAAAAGTGTGGAGGGTGTGGAACAGCTAAAAGGTACACATAAAATTGAGTTGGAGGGTTCCATATATTTATAAACACACCAATAATCATCGAATTCTTCACTTTCTTTTTTTTTTATCACCTTGAATGGCCCACATGTCTCCATGCCTCCTTTTACTACCTCTTTTTATACCCTTCCTTTTCATAGAAATGGTAGCTCTTCAGGGCAATGAATATTTCTTGTTTTCTTTGTAACATCGCCTGACATCCATACAGGTTTTTTTCTCAAGTCCTTTCTGCTTTCCAAATACAGATATATTTCAGTCCACAGTTTGTTGCCCAGCTCCTCGCTTTTCATGCAAAGTACAGAAAGTCCTATTATGACACTGAAATCTGTGTCCTTGGCCCAATTCATACCTCTTGCTTTACATGAATATTTCACAAACCCCTCAAATTGGGTATACTATCTTTCCTCTTATACCAATTTTGTTATATCACTTTGAAACTATTTTTTAACCTGACTTTTAAAATGCAGAATGATTTCTCATTACTTCTGAGATGAAACCCAAACTCCATAATCTATTTTCTTGTGACTTTTCATGGTCCCTGGTCCCTGTTTTATATACCTACCAAGTATGGTATTTTTTTCTCTCACTTTATATTCTTAAATACACAGAGATATGCTTATCATCATCATCATCATCATCATAAACATTAACTCATGATAATGTTCAAATTAGTGGGTTTTCCTGTGACATTTCTATGCACATATATATTGTGTTTTAATTGTATACACACTCCACACAACCTTCTCTTGCATTCTATTTGGTCCCCTATGTGAACAGTCCCTCTTGCACTTTCAGGTCATTTTTTTTTCTTTTAGTCACCATATATGAAAGAAAACATGCTAGATTTAGTTTCTACACTACTTATTTTGCTTACATGATTACCTTCAGTACCCTTAATTTTCCTGCAAATAACAATGTGTACATATACCAAAATTTCTTCATTCATTCATCTGTTGACAGGCATGTAGGCTGATTCTGTTACTTGGCTACAGTGAGTATGGCCACAATAAAGATAGATATGCAGATATCTCCTTTGTAGGCTGACTTTCTTTCCTTTAGGTTTATATCTGATTCTGCTGGTCCATGATCATAGGAGTTCTTTCCATCTTCCAATACCTTTCATTTTTTTCTTTAGTGTTTTATCATTAAATTTATTTTTTAGTTGTAGATGGACACATTACCTTTATTTTTATTTATTTTTATGTGGTGCTGAGGATCGACCCAATGCCTCACACATGCTAGGCAAGCACTCTACCACTGAGCTACAACTCCAGCCCCAAATTGTCTAAAGCACTGGTTGGTATTCATGTCAGTATGTGACATTTTCTGATGCTTTTAGTTAGATGTATGGTGAGACACAGAATTCAAAGAGATATGGGATCTTTCCAGAAAATCAGAGAGACCTTAATATCAACAAAATGTGCCAATTGTTAGGTGTTCAATGGCCAAAGACCCTACACATTGTCCAAGGAAATAGCAGCTAGAGAGCACACCCACAAAGCATTCTTTCTATTTGAACTGATAGAATTCAACTGAAAGTAGCTTATACAAAACTCAAGGAAAATGAACAGCCCACAAAATCCCCAACTTTTTCCATGTTTTAAATCTGGAGGCTTGGAGTCTTCTTCTTCACCTTTGCTATATAACAACATGAAAACAAGAATGATATTCCACAACTTTTGCCATATTCCATTGGTTAGAAGCAGTTCACAGGTGTCACTTACCCTCCAGGGGATGGCATTACCCAGTGGTTTGGTTACTAGAGGCAAGACCAAAGGTATGGTTTTGGAGGTTTGGGAGTTAATAACAGTAATGTATTTCAACATTGCATTTCTAAAATTCAGGTGAGAAGTCTGAACTGGAGTTATAAACATGAGAGTTCTCAGCATATAGATGTTGTTTAAGAAGTGGCTAAACAACACCAACAACTTAATGAATTTAGATAGAAAAAATAAAATGCTCAAGGACAGTGTAGTGGGTTACTCTGACATTGAAAACTCAGAAAGATGAGGGAGACCAGGAAAGGAGACTGAGAAAGAGTGAACCAAGAGGGAGAAAAAATATCAAGTATGTTGTCCTATAACCCCAGTGACAGAAGGAATCCAAGGAAGACAGTGATAAGCTGTGTCAAATGACATTTATATCTCAAATAAGATGAATCAAGAATTGTTGAATTTAGAAACATGGAGGTCATTTTTGATATCAATAAGAGCAGTGTATATGTCTGGGGCTATAGCTCAGTGGCAGAGCACTTGCCTAGCATGTGTGAAGTACTGGATTTGATCCTTAACACCACATAAAAAGAAACAAAAATAAAGACATTCTGTCTGTCTACAACTACCAAAAAATTTTAAAATAATAATAGTAGTGTATAGTATGTAAGATTTAGTTTTAACATGATTTGTTTTCTCACTCTTGAAGCCTACTCGTTCTACTACCTTTCTTTTTGGCAAGTTTAAAATATCTTAATTAGTTGTTGATGGACCTTTATTTCATTTACTTATTTATATGTGATGCTAAGAATTGAACCCAGTTCCTCACACAGGTGAGGCAAGTGCTCCACCATTGAGCCACAACACCATTCCCCATAACTATTTTTAAAATAGCCATCTTTCCTTCATTTAATTGCTTTTATGTTTTAAAACAAATCAATTATGCCTACTTCTGTAGATCTATTTCTATGTTCTTAATTCTGTTCCACTGACCCTTGTTTCAGTCCTCCACAAATGCCACAGTATAACGTTTGCTACAGAATAAGTTGTAAAATTGAGTTGTATGATTCTTCCAACATTATTTTTTGTTTACATATTTCTTTATCTGTGCTACTTCATTGCCTTTCCTTATAAATGTTAAAATTTATTTGTCTTTCCCAAGAAATCTTGATAGTTATTTGATCAAATTATGTCACATATATAAATAAGTGTTAGGAAAACTGATAAATTTACTTTACTGAGCCTTTAAGTCATGAACGTGGTATATTTCAGGGTTTTTTTACATCTTTATTTTGTCCATCAGACTTTTGTAATTCTCAGCATATATGTTCTATGTATGCTTTCTTTTTTTATTTACCATTTACCATGTTCTTTCTACATTCTTTTTTTATTAATTTTTTTTATTTTTACAGACTGCATTTTGATTTATTGTACACAAATGGGGTACAACTTTTCATTTCTATGGTTGTGTACAATGTAGATTCACACCATTCATGTAATCATAAATATACATAGGGTAATACTGTTTCATTCTACTATCTTTCCATCCCCTAGCTCCTTCCACCCCATCTTCCTCTACACCATCCAAAGTTCTTTCATTCTTCTCTTCCCCCCACCACCCCCCTTGTCATATGTCATCATCGACTTATCAGAGAATATATTTGGCCTTTGCTTTTTTGGGCTTGGGCTATTTCACTTAGCATATTTTCCAACTTCATCCATATACAAGCAAATGCCATAATTTTATTATTCTTTATGACTGAGTAATATTTCATTGTATATATATTTATACCACAGTTTCTTTATCCATTCATCTATTGAAGGGTATCTCAGTTGGTTCCACAATCTAGCTATTGTGAATTGAGCTGCTATGAACTTTGATGTGCCTACATCACTGTAGTATGCTGATTTTAAGTCCTTTGGGTATAAACCCAGGAGTGGGATAATTGAGTCAAATGGTACATCCATTCCAAGTTTTCTGATGAATTTCCATACTGCTTTCCAGAGTGGTTGCACCAATTTGCAACTCCACCAGCAAGGTATGAGTGTTCCTTTTTCCCCACATCCATGCCAACACTTATTATTGCTTGTGTTCTTGGTAATAACCATTCTAATTGGAATTAGATGAAATATTAGGGTGGTTTTAATTTGCATTTCTCTAATTACTAGGGATAATGAGCATTTTTTAATATATTTGTTGATCACCTGTATATCTTCTTCTGTGAAGTGTCTGCCTATTTCCTTAGCCCATTTATTGATTGGGTTCTTTGTATTTTGGGAGTAAAGTTTTTTAGGTTCTTTATAATCCTTGGAAATGAGTGCTCTCTCCGAAGTGTGTATGGAAAAGATTTTCTCCCACTCTGTGGGCTCTCTTTTCACACTATTGATTGTTTCCTTTGCTGAGAAAAAGCTTTTTAATTTTAATCACCCCCACTTATTGATTCTTGCATTTATTTCTTGTACTCTGGGTGTTCTTGTTAAGGAAGTCTGGTCCTAAGCCAACATGATGGAGATTTGGGCCTACTTTTTCTTCTATTTGGTGAGGGGTCTCAGGCCTAATTCCTAGATCCTTGATCCATTTTGAGTTTTGTACAGGGTCAGGGATTGGAGTTGAATTTCATTTTACTGCATGTGGTTTTCCACTTTTGCCAGCACCATTTGTTGAAGAGGCTATCTTTTCTCCATTGTAAGTTTTTGGCACCTTTGTATACTATGAGGTTACTGTACTTATGTGGGTGTGCCTCCATGTCTTCTATCCTGTACCATTGGTCTACCTGTCTATTTTGGTGCCAATACCATGACATTTCTTTACTCTTGCCCTATAGTAGAGTTTAAGGTCTGGTATTGTGATATCCCAGGATTTCTTTGGCTATTCTGGGTCTTTTGTTCTTCCAGATAAATTCCATGATTGCCTTTTCTATTTCTATAAGAAATGTAATTGGAATTTTAATTGGAGTTGTGTTAAATCTGTATAGCACCTTTGAAAGTATGACCATTACGATAATATTAATTATGCCTATCCAGGAACATGGGAGAGCTTTCCATTTTCTGAGGTCTTCTTCAGTTTCTTTCTTTATGTTCTGTAATTTTCATTGTAGAGACTTTCACCTCTTTGGTTAGATTTTTTCCCAAGTATTTTATTTTATTTTTTTGAGATTATTGTGAATGTAGTTGTTTTCCTCATTTCCCTTTCAGATGTTTCATTGCTTATGAATAAAATGTTTAGATTTATGCATGTTGTTATATCATGCTATTTTGCTGAATTCACTTATGAGGTCTAGAAGTTTTCTGGTGGAGTTTTTTGTATCCTCTAAATATATGTAGAATCATATCATCAGCAAATAATGACAGCTTGAGTTCCTCTTTTACTATTTGTATTCTTTAATTTCTTTAGTCTGTCTTATTGCTCTGGCTAGTATTTCAAGGACAATATTGAATAGAAGTGGTGAAAGAGGACATCCCTGTCCTGTTCCAGTTTTTAAAGGGAATGCTTTTAATTTTTCTCCATTACAAATGATGTTGGCCATGGGCTTAGCATAAATAGCCTTTACAATGTTGAGGTATGTTCCTATTATCCCTATATTTCCTAGTGTGTTGAACATGAAGCAGTGTTGTATTTTGTCAAAAACTTTATCTGCATCAATTTAAATAATCATATGATTCTTAACCTTAAGTCTATTGATGTGATGAATTACATTTATTGATTTCTGGATGTTGAACCAACCTTGCATTCCTAGGATGAACCCCACTTGATCGTGGTGCACTATCTTCTTAATATGTTTTTGCAATTTGCCAGGATTTTGTTAAATATTCTTGCATCATCAGAGATATCAGTCTAAAATTTTCTTTCCTTGATATGTCTTTGTCTGGTTTGGATATAAGAGTGATACTAGTTTCATAGAATGAGTTTAGAAGGGTTCCCTCCTTTTCTATTTCCTGGAATACTTTAAGAAGTATTGGAATGAGTTCTTCCTTGAAGGTCTCATAAAACTCAGCTGAGAATTCATCTGGTCCTGGGCTTTTCTGTGTTGGTAGGCTTTTCATGATTTTTTTTATTTCATTGCTTGAGATTGATCTGTTTAAATTGTGTATATCCTTCTGGTTCCATTTGGGAAAATCATATGTCTCTACAAATTTGTCAGTGTCATCAATTTTTTTCTATATTGTTGGAGTATAGATTTTCAAAGTAGCTTCTCATTATGTTATGTATTTCAGTGGTGTCTGTCACGATATTTCCTCTTTCATCATGAATTTTAGTAATTTAAGTTTCTCTCTCCTCTTTGTTCATGTGGCTAAGGGTTTGTCTATTTTGTTTACTCTTTCAAAGAGCCAACTTTTTGTTTTGTCAATTTTTTAAATTGTTTCTTTTGTTTCAATTTCATCAATTTCAGCTCTGATTTTATTTATTTCCTGTCTTCTACTACTTTTGGTGTTGTTCTGTTGTTCTTTTTCTAGGGCTTTGAGATGTAATGTTAGATCATTTAGTGTTGACTTTTTATTTTTTCTTCAATGCACACCATGCTATGAATTTGCCTCTTAGTACTGCTTTCATAGTGTTCCAGAGATTTTGATATATTGTGTTGTCATTCTCACTGATCTCTAAGAATTTTTTTTTAATCTCCTCCCTGATGTTTTGTGTTATCATGCTTCATTCAATAGCATATTTTTTTAGTCTCCAGGTGTTGGAGTAATTTCTGTTTTTTATTTTGTCATTGATTTCTAATTTCATTCCATTATGTTCTGACAGAACACAAGATAGTATCTCTATTTTTTTGCATTTACTAAGGGCTGCTTTGTGGCATAACATATGGTCTGTTTTGGAGAACATTCCATGTGCTGCTGAGAAAAAAGCATATTCCTTGTTGATTGATGGAATATTCTATATATGTCTGTTAAATCTAAGCTATTGATTATGTTATTAAGTTCTATGAGTTTCTTTATTTTTCTTTGGAAGATCTATCCAGTGGTGAGAGCAGTGTGTTAAAGTCACCCAGAATTATTGTGTTGTGGTCTATTTGATTCCTGGAATTGAGAAGGATTTGTTGGATGTACATGGATGCACTGTTGTTTGGGACAGAAATATTTATGATTGTTATGTCTTCCTGATTTATGTTTCCCTGAAGCAGTATAAAATGGCCTTCTTTATCCCTTATGAGTAGCTTTCTTTATTTCTTCTGACTAGCTTCAAGTTAATTTTATCTGAAATAAGGATAGAAACCCCCACTTTTTTTACTGAGTCCATGTGCATGGTAGGTTTTTTCCATCCTTTCACCTTTAGTCTGTGGATGTTGTTGTCTATGAGATGAGTCTCTTGAAGGCCACATATTGTTGGGTCTTTCTTTTTAGTCCAATCTGCCAGTCTATGTCTTTTGATTGATGAGTTTAGTCCATTAACATTCAGGGTAATTATTGAGATAAGATATGTATTCCCAGTCACTAGGACTTATTTTTGGTTTTTAACTTGACTTGTTTTCTCCTTTGATTGGTTCTCCCTTTAAGATAGTTCCTCCCTCTGCTGACCTACATTGTTGTTTTTCATTTCCTCCTCATGGAATATTTTGCTGAGAATATTCTTTAGCGCAGACTTTCTATTTGTAAATTCTTTTAACTTTTATTTATCATGGAAGGATTTTATTTCATCTTTAACTCTCAAGGTTAGTTTTGCTGGGTATAGGATTCTTGGTTGGCAACCATTTTCTTTCAGAGCTTGAAATATGCTGTTCCAGGCCCTTCTAGCTTTTAGACTCTAGGTTGAGAAGTTGACTGCTATCCGTATTGGTTTCCCCCTATATGGAATCTGATGCTTTTTTCTTGTAGCATTCAAAATTCTAGATTTATTTTGTATGTTAGGCATTTTCATTTTAATATTCCTTGGTGTGGATCTGTTATAATTTTTTACATGTGGTGTTTTGTAAGCCTCTTGTATTTGATTTTTCATTTCATTCTTCAGTTTGGGAAATTTTCTGTTATTATTTCATTGAAAAGGTTATTCAAGCCTTGGTTTGTATCTCTGTGCCTTCCTCAATCCCAATAATTCTTAAATTTGGTCTTCTCATGATGTCCCATAGTTTTTGGAGGTTCTGTTCATGATTTCTTTCCATCTTCTCTGTTTAGTCAACTTTATTTTCAAGATTTAATATTTTATTTTCATTGTCTGAGGTTCTGTCTTCCGAGTGATCTAGTCTGTTGGTGATGCTTTCCATTGAGTTTTTTTTTTTTTTTTCTTAATTTGGCTTATTTTTTTCTTCATTGCAAGAATTTCCAATTTTTTTTTGAGAATCTCTATCTCTTTGTTGAAATGATCTTTTGCTCCCTGCAGTTTCTCTTTCAACTGTTTATTAGAGTAATCATCCATTGCCTGCATTTGCTCTCTTATCTCATCCTTTGCTTCATGAATCATTTTAATTATATATATTCTGAACTCTTTTTCTGAAATTTCTTCTACCATGCTGTCACTGGAATCTATTAATATAGAACCTAGGTTTTTTTGGATCATTTTCTTCCCTTGTTTTTTTTTTTCATGTTGTTCATGTATCTTCCCCTCTATCAGTGCAGATCTGGGGTATTGCAGTTTCCCCCCTATAGGCTTATAGTGACCCTATAAGTTTCCAAAACCTTTTCTTTAAGGGGAAGATCAATGTTAGCAGTGCCCAGTGCAGACAATATGCAGCCCTAACCCAAATAGCCCTTATGAAGATGTTAACAATATTGTCATAATAAATAGAATGAGCTCAATTATTATCTACAATATAACAAATAGATTTCCAATAAGGTCCACAGTTTCTAATGGAGGACAAAGAGAATGGGGAGGGGTGTAGGATGTAACTGTTAATGAGATAAGAAAAGACTATATAGAAGTTCTAGATCATAGAAAGGGTGAACATATAATCAAAAGAAGTTGGTTGTTAGAATGAGAAATGGGAGAAAGAGACTCTGAGAAAACATGTAAACAAAAGGAAAATAGAGCGAGAAAAATAAAGAAATAAAAATATAAAAATTTTCAAAAAGTACAAAAAAAAAAGAAAAAAGAAAAAAAATTTACACTAAAGCAGTCATATAGTATTCAAACCTCCCATTCTGCAGTAGCCTGATTCATGAGAGATACCTCACAATGAGCTTCTAGTCTCTAGCAGGCATCTTAGGATGGAATTTGCCCCACCTAAAGATGAGAGTTACCACTTCCAGGATAATCCAAGATGGCCACTCTTGCTTCCAAATGTTTTGGCAAACAGGGAATTGCAGCTCAGGATGTGATTGTGGTTGACCAGGGGTCCTACAGGCTGGGAGTCGTCAGTCTGGTTGAGGGTTACTAGAGATAGAGCTCATTCAGTCTGGCCTGGGGTCCTAGTCATACTGGTTGTTGTCTCAAAATGGCAGTAGCCACATGTAACCAAACCTAAATGTACTGTGACAGTGAACTTCCAGGCAACAGCAGACAGCTGGTGATCCACTGACTGTTTGTAGTCTGCTGGGTACCGGCAGATGATCAGCAGGTGGATCTCAGGCAGTGGGTAATGGGTAGATGAAAAGCAGGTGATGGGCAGGCAAGAGGCAGGCAAATGGCAGATAATAGGCAATCTGCACTTAAAAAGTCATCAATATGCTGGCAGACTGCAGGTGCTCACAGTAGACAAATGGGGTAAACAGCAGGGGATTGATAAGCATCAAAAACTGCCACACCAAGAAACAGATATCCTCTGCTTGAAACCCAAGTTATGGAGCAACAAGGAATGCAGCCTCCCTCTAGTCCATCTTCTTGGATCTCCCCTCTATGTATGTTTTCCTAGATTTGTACAAAAGTATCAATTTTGGGGGGAAAACTATAAATTATATTGTGTTTTAAATTAATGTTTCCAGTAATTTATTGCTAGAATAAAGAAATGGTTTTTTGTGTGTTAACCTTGTGTCTTATAACATTGCTAAATTCACTCATTAGTTCCAGTTGATTTTTTAGTAAATTCTCTGAGATCTTTTATGTAGATAATCATGTCATGTATACATAGGGAAGTTTTATTGCTTTTCAATGTTTATGCCTTCAATTTTCTTTTACTGGCTTTTTTCACTGGCAAGAAGTTCCAGTACTCTATTGAAAAAGAGTGCTCAAAGCAGATATCTACTTGTGCTCAATTTTAGAAGGAAGGATTCCAAGTTTCACTATTAATACTGGTTTTCACCAGGGTATTTTTAAAAATACATGCTCACAGCCAGGCATGGCGGTACATGACTATAATTCCAGCAACTCAGGAGTCTGAGGCAGGGGGATCAAAATTTGAGGCCAGCCTCAGCAAATTTAGTGAGGTCATAAGCAACTTAACAAGACTCTGCCCCAAAATAAAAACAGGTAAAGTGCTCCTAGGTTCAATCCACAGAACAAAAAAAAAAAAAAAACACTCTTTTTTCCTGTTCTGAAGTTGCTCAACATACTCATAATAGGTGTTGACTTTTTTTTATAAAGATCTTTATTGACTTTATTTGCAATTCTAGGATCAGGCAACCCTTTCCTATGAAACAAATAAGTATTTCAATGAATAGGGTGAGCAGAAGAGGTTAGTTTTATAGACAGGTAAGGGCTAAAGAAAGTAGGAATTAATAAAGAGCACATTGGTCCCTTTTTTTTTTTTTTTTTTACTTTCATCACTCTTTTAAATTTTGTTTTTTTATTTATTTTTAAAAATTTTTTGACAATTTGTTCTAATTAGTTATACATGACAGTACAATGCATTTTGACACATTGCACACAAATGTAGCATACTTCTCATTCCTCTGGCTGTACATGGTGCCAAGTTCCACCAATAGTGTAATCATACATGTATATAGGATAATAATATCTGTCTCATTCTACCAGCTTTCCCATCCCCACAGCCTCCCCTCCCCTCACTCCCCTCTGCATAATCCGAAGTTCCTTCATGCTTCCCTACCCACGGCCCCTCCTCCCCACTATGGACCAGCATCCACTTATCAGAGAAAACATTTGGCCTTTGTTTATTTGTTTGGCTTATTTCACTTAGTATGATATTCTCTAGTTCCATCCATTTATCTGCAAATGCCATAATTTCATTCTTACTTAAAGTTAAATAACATATTGGTCATTTTGTTATCCACAAATTGTTGGCCTGCCCTGTAGGGAAGAGACCCCCTCAGAAGGAATATTTTTGTGTTTGCTTGGTGTTGCAAACCAGAAGGCAAAACCTGAATTGCTCACCAACAGCACAAGGTCATTCACTAGCCAGGAAATGGAGAAGTAGTCTAGGCTTGCAAGTCAACTTCTAGACCTGCTGGGGTGGGGAGGTTACAGATAAAGGAAAAAGAAAGAAGTGGGAAGAATGGGTTAATATAGGAGTAGAATATTCATATCTTTTCCTGGAGCAGCCAGAGATTTTCTGGACCTCAGGCACTACCCTTTTTGCTTTTTATGGTTTGGTGTTTCCTGTCATCATGGTTAGTGGTGGTGTGTCACTTAGAAAGGGAATTAGATTCTAATGATATTAGAAGTTGTCTGGTGGTCCCTCAAGCAGCCACCTTTGATCCCTCAGTTTTGGCTGGTCCAACTGGTGAGGAAATTCCTCTCCACAAGATAAACAAGATTAGGAAGGGATAGATAAACAAGATCAGGTAGGCAGTCAACCCTTCTCACCAACACCAATCCAATAACAAGGACACAGTTTTGAGGAAAAGAAAAAAGTTTTATTGCTTTGGTAGCAAAGGAAAAGCACAGGGGACTCCTGCCTCCAAGACTGATTCTGTCCATCAAGGGGATCAGGGAGCTTTTAAAGAGGTGATTCAAAGGCTACGTCCCACGTGTTCTGTCCAAAGTAGTAATTAGTTTGTTAATTTGGCAGATAGTCATTTCTGAAATATTTGGTGCCATCCCCCAAGTTGGAATTACTTTGTTCCTGTGGAGGATGTGTGCTCAAGGATAGATAACTCTGCCTAGGATGCGGAAAAAGGCAATCCTGTTTCCCCTGAGTTTATGGAGGAGCAGGGAGAGAGGAAGAGAAAGAAACATATCTGTTTTAAAAATAAGTTGCAGTGGCAGAACAGCAAGGGCTATATTCAAAGCATAAAGTGTACCACCATCAATTTCTACATTCTACTTCCATGAAAAAAAAGGAGCAATGTCATCTCCAAGCTGCTTGCTGCTGAAAGAGAGCCAAGTTGCAGTAAGTAACCTAAAGTCCTTGTTCTCTATCAGGTGGGGCATGGATAGTTAAGGGTATTTGGTATCAGGGCAGTTCAGAGGTCCACAGTGACAGATGGAAGGTGACTGGACAAGGCATACATAGGGCAGGGGTCATGCAGATGGCCAAGGGTGTTGCAACTTTACTGAGCTCAGTTTCCTTTTTATCAAAGTTGACCCTGATGGAGTAACCTGTTTTCTAACTCTCCAGCAGTTGGCTTTCAACAGGTTCTCCAGCCACCTTCCATCCTCAGCATGGAAGTGGGGTTCCTTGGAAAGCCAGGCCTGCCCAAGAAAGGTGGCGCAGAGGCTGGTCCTGGGTTCCATCTGGGACGCTAGATTTGTTACCCAAAGGTGTCTTTGTTTCCAATGTCAATCCATTAACAAGGACAGTTTTGAGAAAAAGGTAAAAGGTATATTGATTTGCTAGCAAAGGCAAAACACAGGGAACTCCTGTCCCAGAGACTGTGATTCTCAGTTGCTGACTTTTGTCAAATGCTTTTTCTGCATCAATTGATAGTCATGTGATTTGTTTACACAAAATTTGTCTGCTAATATAGTGGATTACAATAAGTAATCTTCAAGTATTGAGCCAGTCTTGTATTTCTGTTCCACTTAGAATGCCTAAATATTTTTACGTATTACTTAACACTATTTGCTAATATTTTGTTGAGGAATTGTTTGTGTTCATAAGGGATACTTGTTATGTTTTGTACTTCGATATTCCTGACAGGATAATGTGTGCCTCATAAAATGACTTCGAAAGTATTAACTCCTGTTCTACAAGAAATTTCATGGAATTGCAGTGAATATTTGTCAGTATTTTAGAATTCTCCAGTGAAACCAGCTTGGTCTGCAGGTTCCTTTTTCAGAAATTTTAAATTATGAATTAGATTTCTTTATTCCTAACTTGATCATACAATGTTCTCCTTTAAACTTTTTTGTCTGTGGTCTCTAGCTGGGCATTTTGAAAACAGTTAAGTTGAGTAAACTCTAGTTAGTCCAGTGTCTGGGTGCCTCATAAATAGTTTGTTCTTTTTTCATGTTAATTGTCCATATTTTCTTGTTTTTTTGTATGGTTTATACATTTATTGTTGAGAACTGGCATCCCTGTCAAGGACTGTTGTTGATTTCAGAGGTATAGAGTTGTCCATTCATTTAGTAATTTTTCCCAAATTTTTGCAGACTGTATTCCTTGTCATTTTTCTTTACTGAAGTTTTTGTTCCATTATCTCAAGGATCATTTAGGAACCTGGAAAAGATCTCTTTAAATGCCTAAATCCAGTAGAAAAAAACAAAGTGTCTTGTCTTTTAAGATTGATGACAGAACCTCGGGGCCTTCTGGCAGGAGTGCCAGAGGTGACATGGCGTTACTGGGCCATGTGTTTTTTGCTGGAGTGTCTCAGCTGCCCTGTGGCCTCAGCCCTTGGGGAGTAAGGTGGTACCAGAGGGGCTGAGGGTCCAGCTGCTCCCCGCAAATGCCCTGCTGGAGCCTTCCTTGGAGGAGGCGGCTGGACACACAGAGCGGGGACCTGGGGCCCCAGGTGCAGGACTGCACAAGGAGCATGGACGTGCAGCTGCTTGCACCCAGCCGCTTGCACAGTGAGGAGCCGGGTGCCGGGTCACAGTCCCCTTTCACTTTTTCAGTTATAGAACAAAAATATTGTATCAAAACATGGAAGCTTCACATTCAAAATTCTTTCCACCCCTTCAAAAAGTGATGCTGCCACCTAATAGCTTTCAAGGAAATTTGCGTTTATTACTAGAGGAGGTACTGGCCTTGGCAAAGCCATGACAACTTTTCTGTCTAGCCTGGGTGCTCCATGTGTGATAGCCAGCCGGAAGATTGATGTTTTGAAAGCTACTGCAGAACAAATTTCTTCTCGAATTGGAAATAAGGTTCATGTAATTCAGTGTGATGTGAGGGATCCTGATATAGTTCACAACACTGTGTTAGAACTGATCAAAGTCGCAGGACTTCCTAATGTCGTGATAAAGAATGCAGCAGGAAATTTTATTTCCCCTACTGAAAGACTCTCTCCCAATGCTTGGAAGACCATAACAGACATAGTTCTAAATGGCACAGTCTATGTGACACTTGAAATTGGAAAACAGCTTATTAAAGCACAGAAAGATCCCTTGCAGCTGAATGGGGTAATTATGGAATGTGATCCAATGTAATTCAGCCTGGGCCTATAAAAACCAAAGGTGCCTTTAGCTGTTTGGACCCAACTGGGACATTTGAGAAACATGATTGACAGAATTCCCTGTGGATGGCTAGGGACTGTGGAAGAACTTGCAAACCTTGCTGTTTTTCTTTGTAGTGATTATGCTTCTTGGATTAATGGAGCAACTATTAGATTTGATGGTGGAGAGGAAGTATTTATGTCAGGTGAATTCAACAATGTAAGGAAGGTCACCAAGGAGGAGTGGGACACGATAGAGGGACTCATCCGGAAGACTAAGGGCTCCTAAAACCACTCTGGCCTTCATCTTGGGTGCAGTAAAATTTAGACTATAAATGATATAAATTGACTGTCATCTTTCAAGTATTTTCAAGTCTAAAAATTGTTAATTAACAAGCATTTGCTGAGAGCATACCATGTACCTAGCCAGTGGACGCTATTATATATTTGAAGATGAATAAGATAGGATATCACCTGTTCAATTTTCTTTCTTTCTTTCTTTCTTTCTTTCTTTTTTTTTAATAGGAAGAAGAGTAGAGAAAGGCTTAGAGGTAAAAAGTGCTTAAAAGTGAAGAGTGAGGCATCGATAGTTGTGATCTGGTAAGTCAGGGGAAACCTGATGGTGAGAGTAGTATGTAAGTTACATATTACACTATGCTTATTGTGCTGGGGCCTAAAAGAAAGAAATCTACACTAAATTCAATGGATTCTGCCTTTCCAATAATTTCTTTTCCATTGGACTTGTGAATTATCTTTTTAAAAATTTGTTCCTTTTGGTTATACATGACAATAGAATACATTTTGTCATATTATCCATCCATGGAGTGTAACTTTCCATTCATGTGGTTGTACATGATATGGAGTTACACTGGTCATGTATTCATATATGAATGTAGAAAAGTTATGTCCAATTCATTCTACTGTCTTTCCTATTCCCAGCCCTTGCCCTCTTGAAACTTTATTATCTAGCAGGATAGATAGACATATAAACAATTAGGCATGATACATTATTCCAGTAGTATTAAAGTGTGGAGGAAAAAGTTATTCATTATGTTTCTGAAGTTCAAAGAAAGTGTCTCCCATGAGACAGCATTCCATCTCAGACTTAAAGAAACCAGATTTCTTGGGGTAGAGAGGATAAATAAAGCTTACAAAATATTTTTTATGTGGAATTTCATATTTGTGTTGACTAATTTATAATTCTGAGAATCAAATCATAAGAAAACAAAGACTCAAGTCTACAGTTACAATTTTGAGCCTATATTTTTAAAAAGGCCATATGCTTTCATAGAAATCACTGATAACATGTTCACTAGACTGAGAATTCCTGTTGCCCAAATTGCCAAGATTGGGAACCAGCTTCTATCTTATCTTATATGAATAGGTCCATGTAAGAATTCAGTTTTCCTATTTGAATTATATGCTATATGCCCTCATGACAACCTTTTTACTATGACAGTTATGTATCAATTACATTTATTGTGTTTTATTGGATATATTCAGGATAATGTTATAGATTTGGAATAAATGACCTTGGTTTTCACTGACATTTTAGGATGTTAGTACTTCTGCATGCTCTTCAGTACAAATACCCCATCTCCATTTTACCTTAAACATTAATCCTTGTTTTCTTCTCAGTCATCTTGTACTGACAATTGTACTGACAATTTCTTAAAAAAGAAAAGTGTTGGGAGTTGTGTTGTCCCGACCTGCAGGACTCCAATGGGAACCTGGAGGGGGGAGCGGGGATTGGGAGAGACAAGAGACATGAGAAATGGAGACAAGACAAAAGCCTGATCAAGTCTCGTTATTAGGGGAATAAACCCAGTTAATATAAAGTACAAAAGCCAATCAGGGGAAAGTGCGCAAAGGCAAGACTAGTCTGCATGCCAGAGCTCAAACAAGGAAGTGTACTTGGCCAGTCATGAAGCACCACTCAATCTAGTCTGATACACCTGGTATTGTCTGACAGGTGTGCAGGAGAGGCATGCCCCACCAGCATCTGGCAGGCGCCATCGTAGCTCAACATGTGGTGAGGCGGGGGCGTGGCCTGCTGGCTCCGGACATTGTGTCTTATTTTTTATTTCTTCATCTAATATAAGATTAGAATATCTGCTTCATGGGTTGTTATGAGAATTAAGTGAGAATAAACACTGTAAAATGTCAAACAAACAAATGAAAGATGGCCTTTCTAGTTTTTGTACTCTTTCATTTTTAAGACCTAGTTATCATTATAGAAAAAGTGAGAATGCAAGAGACACAAAAGGACATGCTCACCAATTTCCTAGGGAAACTTATATTCATATTTTGGAATAATTTTTCAGTCTTTTGCTCGTTTACTTAATTATTTTTATGGACGGGATCTCTACATAATTTACAGAGTCTACTGCATTCCCCATTCCACCACTCATTTCCCATAGCAACTATGTTTAAAGTTCTTTTGACTGTTTCTTTTCTTTTCTTTTCTTTTCTTTTCTTTATTGTAAAAAAATGGGATACATGTTGTTTCTCTGTACATGGCATAAGGGCATAACATTTGTGTAATCATGAATTTACATAGGGTAATGTTGTTTGATTCATTCTGTTATTTTTTCCATTCCCCCCACCCCTCAAACCTCTCTTTTCCCTCTGTACAGTCCTTCTTCCTCCATACTTGCCCCCCTCCCTAACCCTAACTCTAACCCTAACACTAACCCCTACCACCCCCCATTTTGTGTCATCATCCACTGATTAGCGATATCATTCGTCCTTTGTTTTTTTGAGAGATTGGCTTATCTCACTTAGCGTGATATTCTCCAATTTCATCCATTTGCCTGCAAATGCCATAATTTTATCATTCTTTATGGCTGAGTAATATTCCATTGTGTATATATATATATATATATATATATATATATATATATATATATATCACAGTTTCTTTATCCATTCATCAATTGAAGGACATCTAGGTTGGTTCCACAATCTGGCTAGTGTGAATTGAGCAGCTATGAACATTGATGTGGCTGTATCTCTGTAGTATGCTGATTTTAAGTCCTTTCGGTATAGGTCAAGGAGTGGGATAGCTGGGTCAAATGGTGGTTCCATTCCAAGTTTTCTAAGGAATCCCCACACTGCTTTCCAGAGTGGCTGCACTAATTTGTAGCCCCACCAGCATTGTATGAGTGTACCTTTCTCCCCACATCCTCACCAACACTTGTTGTTGCTTGTATTCTTGACATTCGCCATTCTAACTGGGGTGAGATGGAATCTTAGGGTGGTTTTGATTTGCATTTCTCTTATTACTAGAGATGTTGAACATTTTTCCATATGTTTGTTGATTGCTTGTAGATCTTCTTCTGTGAAGTGTCTATTCATTTCCTTAGCCCATTTGTCGACTGGATTATTTGCATTCTTGGTGTAGATTTTTTCAGTTCTTTATAGATTCTGGAGATTAGTGCTCTATCTGAAGTATGATTGGCAAAGATTTTCTCCCACTCTATAGGCTCTTTCTTCGCATTGCTGATAGTTTCATTTGCTGAGAGAAAGCTTTTTAGTTTGAATCTATCCCAGTTATTGATTCTTGCTTTTATTTCTTGTGCTATGGGAGTCCTGTTGAGGAACCCGGGTCCTAAGCCGACATGTTGAAGATCTGGACCTACTTTTTCTTCTATAATCTGCAGGGTCTCTGGTCTGATTCCGAGGTCCTTAATCCATTTTGAGTTTAGTTTCATGCATGGTGAGAGATATGGGTTTAGTTTCATTTTGTTGCATATGGATTTCCAATTCTCCCAGCACCACTTGTTGAAGAGGCTATCTTTTCTCCATTGCATATTTTTGGCCCCTTTGTCTAGGATGAGAAAATTGTATTTATTTGGGTTTGTGTCCATGTCCTCTCTTCTGTACCATTGATCTACATTTCTATTTTGGTACCAATACCATGCCGTTTTTCTTACTATTGCTTTGTAGTAGAGTTGAAGATCTGGTATTGTGATACCCCTGCTTTGCTCTTTCTGCTAAGGATTGCTTTAACTATTCTGGGTTTCTTATTCTTCCAGATGAATTTCATAATTGCTTGCTCTATTTCTGTAAGGTACATCATTGGGATTTTAATTGGAATTGCATTGAATCTGTATAGCACTTTCGGTAGTATGGCCATTTTGACAATATTAATTCTTCCTATCCAAGAACATGGGAGAACTTTCCATCTTCTAAGGTGTTCTTTAATTTCTTTCTTTAGTGTTCTGTAGTTCTCATTGTAGAGGTCTTTCACCTCTTTTGTGAGATTGATTCCCAAGTATTTTGTTTTTTTCGATGCTATTGTGAATGGGGTAGTTTTCCTAATTTCTCTTTCTGAAGATTCATCACTTATGTAAAAAATGCCTTAGATTTATGTGCATTGATCTTATATCCCGCTACTTTACTGAATTCACTTATGAGATCTAAAAGTTTTCTGGTGGAATTTCCTGGTTCCTTTAAGTATATAATCATATCATCATCAAATAGGGATATTTTGAGTTCTTCTTTTCCTATTTGTATCCCTTTAATTTCTTTGGTCTGTCTAATTGCTCTGGCTAGAGTTTCAAGGACGATAATGAATAGAAGTGTTGAAAGAGGGCATCCCTGCCTTGTTCCAGTTTTTAAGGGGAATTCTTTCAGTTTTTCACCATTTAGAATGATATTAGCCATGGGCTTAGCATAGATGGCCTTTACAATGTTAAGGAATGTTCCCACTATCTCTATTTTTTCTAGTGTTTTGAGCATGAAAGGGTGCTGTATTTTATCAAATGCTTTTTCTGCATCTAATGAAATAATCATGTGATTCCTGGTTTTAAGTCTATTGATATGTTGAATTACATTTATTGATTTTCTGATGTTGAACCAACCTTACATCCCTGGGATGAAACCCACTTGATTATGGTGCACTATCTTTTTAACATGTTTTTGTATGTGATTTCCTAAAATTTTGTTGAGAATTTTTGTGTCAATGTTCATTAAGTATATTGGTCTGAAATTTTCTTTCCTCGATGTGTCTCTGTCTGGTTTAGGTATCAGGGTAATATTGGCTTCATAGAATGAGTTTGGGAGGGTTCCCTCCTCTTCTATTTTATGGAATACTTTGAAAAGTATTTGAATGAGCTCTTCTTGAAAGGTTTTGTAGAACTTGGCTGACAACCCATCTGGTTCTGGACTTTTCTTTGTTGGTAGGCTTTTGATCACTTCTTCTATTTCATTACTTGAAATTGGTTTATTTAAATTGTGTGTGTTCTCCTCGTTCAGTTTAGGCAATTCATATGTCTCTAGAAACCTGTTGATGTCTTTGAAATTTTCTATTTTGTTGGAGTATAGATTTTCAAAATAGCTTCCAATTATGTTTTGTATTTCAGTCATGTCTGTTTTGATATTTCCTTGTTCAATCCGAATTTTAGTGATTTGGGTTTCCTCTCATCTTCTCTTTGTTAGTGTGACTAAAGGTTTATCAATTTTGTTTATTTTTCCGAAGAACCAACTATTTATTTTGTCAATTTTTTGTATTGTTTCATTTGTTTCAATTTCTTGGATTTCAGCTCTGAGTTTTACTATTTCCTGTCTTCTACTACTTTTGGTGTTGATCTGTTCTTCTTTTTCTAGAGCTTTGAGCTGTAGTGTTAGGTCATTTATTTGTTGAGTTTTACTTCTTTTCTTAAATGCGCTCCATGAAATAAATTTTCCTCTAAGTACTGCTTTCATAGTGTCCCAGAGATTTTGATATGATGTTTCTTTGTTCTCATTTACCTCTAAAAATTTTTTAATTTTTTTCCTAATATCTTCTGTTTTCCATTCATCATATTATAGCTTATTGTTTAATCTCCAGGTGTTGGAGTAGTTTCTGTTTTTTACTCTTTCATTTATTTCTAACTTCAATCCATTATAATCTGATGGAATACAAGGTAGTGTCTCTATCTTCTTGTATTTGCTAACATTAGCTTTGTGGCATAATATATGGTCTATTTTAGAGAAGGATCCATGTGCTGCTGAGAGAAAACTGTATTCACTCTTGGTTGGATGGTATATTCTATAAATGTCTGGTAAGTCGAAATCATTGATTGTGTTATTGAGATCTATGGTTTCTTTGTTCAATTTTTGTTTGGAAGATGTGTCCAGTGGTGAGAGAGGTGTGTTAAAATCACCTAGTATTATTGTGTGATGGTCTATTTGGTTTCTGAAATTGAGAAGGATTTGTTTGACAAACATGGATGAGCCACTGTTTGGGGCATATATGTTTATGATTGTTATGTCTTGCTGATTTATGCTTCCTTTAAGCAATATGAAATGTCCGTCTTTATCCCTTCTGACTAACTTTGGCTTGAAGTCCACATTATCTGAAATGAGGATGGATACTCCAGCTTTTTTGCTGAGTCCATGTGCATGTTATGTTTTTTCCCCATCCTTTCACCTTTAGTGTATAGGTATCTCTTTCTATGAGGTGAGTCTCTTGCAGGCAACATATTGTTGGATCTTTCTTTTTAATCCAATCCACCAGTCTATGTCTTTTTTATTGATGAATTCAGGTCATTATCATTCAGGGTTATTATTGAGATATGATTTGTATTCCCAGTCATTTGGTTCATTTTTTTTAATTTTATTTATTTATTTGACACAATTTGGTTCCTCCTTTATTTGACAATTCCTTAAGGATAATTCCTCCTTTGCTGATTTGCTTCTTTGTTTTTCATCTCTTCCTCATGGAATATTTTCTGAGAATGTTCTGTAATGCTGGCTTTCATTTTGTAAATTCTTTTAGCTTTTGTTTATCATGGAATGATTTTATTTCATCGTCAAATTTGAAGGTAAGTTTTGCTGGGTATAAGATTCTTGGTTGGCATCCATTTTCTTTCAGAGTTTGAAAAATGTTGTTCCAGGCCCTTCTAGCTTTTAGGGTCTGGAGTGAAAAATCTGCTGATATCCATATTGGTTTCCCCCTGAATGTAATTTGGTTCTTTTCTCTCACAGCCTTTAAAATTCTGTCTTTATTTTGTATGTTATGTATTTTCATTATAGTGTGCCATGATGTGGGTCTGTTGTAATTTTGTGTATTTGGAGACCTATAAGCCTCTTGAACTTGATTTTCCATTTCATTCTTCAGATTTGGGAAATTTTCTGATATTATTTCATTGAATAGCTTGTTCATTCCTTTGGTTTGTTTCTCTAAACCTTCCTCAATCCCAATAATTCTTAAATTTGGCCATATCATGTTATTCCATATTTCTTGGACATTCTGTTCATGATTTCTTACCATCTTCTCTGTTTGTTCAATTTTGTTTTCATGGTTAAATATTTTGTCTTCAATATCTGAGTTTCTGTCTTCCAGGTGTTCTGTCCTATTGGTTATATTTTCTATGGAGATCTTAATTTGTTTTATTTTTTCCTTCATTTCAAGGATTTCTGTTTTTTATTCCAATATCTCTATCTCTTTATTGAAATGGTCTTTTGCTTCCTGTATTTGCTCTTTTAACTGTCGATTGGTGTGATCATTCAATGCCTGCATTTGCTCTTTCATCTCATCTTTGTTTCCCTGATCATTTTAATTATGTACATTCTGAACTCCCTTTCTGTCATTTCTTCTGCCATGCTGTCGTTGGATTTTATTGATGTAACATCTAGATTTGTTTGGGGCATTTTATTCCCTTGTTTTCTCATATTGTTCAGGTATCAGTGGACTGCTAAGATACTGTAGATTTCCTCTTTTGACTTATAATGTCCCTGAAGATTGCTAGTACATCCCCTCTTATCCTTCAGTAGCCTGAAGTCTTGGAGGAATTGGATAATGTGTTGCTCCACAAGGAAGCTGCCTCTCTAGGGGTGGTGATCTTCAGGTGGGGTATATTCCCTGATAGTGGGCAGAAGTGCCTCCACTTGTTGACCAATGGTCATCCAAAGGGAAACTAGACTGCGGCCTGAGGCAAGGCCTGTTTGTACCTGTGTCTCTGGTTTTACTGTCCTTGTGGAAAACCTCACCCGGCGGGGAAGACTCACCCAGTGGGGAGGTCTCACTGGTCAGTTCCCCTCCTAGAGGTTCCCCTCAATCTACAATTACCGCCTGGGCTGGGCTGCCTTCCTCTGCAACGTTCCCAGGGGCCCGGACCTACCTCCTGGGCCTGGGAGCCTCACCCTTTGCAGACGAGTCTCCTTAGGCTGCCTCTCCTCAGAGAATCTGCCCGCAGTCCTGGAAACTTTGGTCCTCCCTAAGCATGTCTCTGTGTGGCTCTTCCACCAAGAAGCTGCCTAGGTTCTGGGACCCTGCTCTGCACCTAATCGCCTGGCTATGTGGCCCCTCATCTACGCAGCCACCTGGAGCCCCATACAGTCGCTCCAAGTTCCAGTGACCCACCACACGCCTCTTCCTCTGGATAGCCACCAGGTGTCACTAGGAGTCCAAGCAACTCACTTCTTGTGTCCTCCTCCCGCCAACCACCCTTGGTCCTAGGCAGTCACTCTGCATCCAAGTGACCCGCCCCATTCCTCCTCCTCCTCTTCCGGGCAGCCCCCTGGTGTGCAGGGGCGGTCGCTTTGAGTCCAAACAACTCACCACTTGCCTCCTCCTCTGAGCAGCCACCTGGAGCTCTGATGCAGTCACTCCTAGTCAAAGCGACCTGTCGAACTCCTCCTCTTCCTCCAGGCAGCCCCCCAATGTTCAGAAGTGGTCGCTCTGAGTCTAAACAGCTCGCCATGCAGTTCCTCCTCTGGCAACCACCTGTAGCTCTGGTGCAGTCACTCCATGTCCAAATGACCCACCGTGCTCCTCCTCCTCCAGGCAGACCCTGGTGTTTAGGAGCGGTGGCTCTGAGTCCAAACAGCTCGCCCCACAGCTCCTCCTCTGGACAGCCGCCTAGAGCCCCAGTGGTTGCTTCGAGTCCAAGCAATGTGCTGAGCCGCCTCCTCTACAATGCTCCCAGTTGTCCGAGTTCACTGCTCCAGCAGGGAGAAGGGTGTCTCGCCGGGCAACTCTACTTCACAAAGTTCCCTGCATTCCGGGACTACCGCCACATCCGGGACGCCTCCCCAATGGGAGAGACTCACCCGGCGGCTTTGAGTTGGCCCCAAGTCTCTCACTATCTCCTCTTTTGAATCCTGAGTCCTGGAGCAACATGAAATGCAGCCACCCTGTAGTCCGCCATCTTGAAACCCCTCTCTTTTTTTTTTCTTTCTAGAATACACTTCTGTTTTTTTAAAGAAACACACTAATTTAAAATTTCTTGAATTTTTCCAGTTTTAGAAGTTTGTTTCTTCCATGAATGATAGTTTAGCACACTTATTCCATTTCCATACCCACCTTCAACCCACCACCTCTCACCAAAAATACATGGATTCAGACACACTCCCTTCACTACTTCTACCAATATATCCGTATACCTACTTTTGGTTAAATTAATATTATATTTATTTTTTATACTTTAAAAAATATTTTCTCACTGTGCACCATGGTGCATGCCTGTAATCCCAGTGGTTCAGGAGGCTGGGGTGGGAGGATCACAAGTTCAAAGCCAGCCTTAGAAAAAAGCAAGGCACTAGGCAACTCAGTGAGACCCTGTCTCTAAATAAACTACAAAATAGGGCTGGGGATGTGACTCAGTGGTTGAGTGCCCCTGAGTTCAATGCCTCCCCCTGCAAAAATTTTTTTTTTCTCTAGTGTTTCCTCAGTCACTTCCGTTTCTTTTCACAGTTCAGATTATATGACCAATCAGATCTTACTTTTTGTAAAAGTATGATTTTTTGTGTTCTGTGATTTATATGTAGCATAGTGTAATTCTTTGTTCTTAAAATTCATATTTTTGGTTAAATTTTTTTCATTCAAGTATCCTTACTGGTTTGTCCTCTGGCAATGCATTTTAAAATTATTATTTTTGATTCATACATTATAGCAGGCACATTTACAGACAGTCTGATGTTTTGATATATATATATATATATATATATATATATATACACACACAATGTGAAATGATTAATTAAGCTTATTAGCATATCCATCACTTGGCTGATCTATATTATTTTAATGGTGAAATATTTGAAATTTGCTCTTTTTGACATTTTGGAATTTAAAATACATTACTATTAACTGTAGTTCCCATGCTGTGCAATAGATCTCAAAAAACTGTTCCTTCTGTCTAAAATTCCTTTGATCAACACTCCCCACCCACCCCCAACTTTTGGAAACCACTATTCTACTTCCCACTTCTGAGTTTAATACAACTAGATTCAACATGAAAAAGATATCAGGTTAGTTTTTCAGGCTTGTAAATAAAACTATATGAACATCTTTGTGTGCATAAAACATTTTTATAATTCAGATATTTTTCATGACAGCTTCTTTTTTTGGTGGGTACCAGAGATTGAACTCAGGGGTACTTGAACACTGAGTTGCATCCTTGGCCCTATTTTGTAGTTTGTTTGGAGACAGGGTCTCACTGAGTTGCTTGGCGCCTTGCTTTTGTTGAGGCTGGCTTTGAGCTTGTATACATTTAGCCATTTGTAAGTACTCTGAAACATATCTAAGCTATATCCCCACCCCTTATTCTTGAACAAAAGAAAAAAATAAAAATTGAAATTTTATGTTACACAGAAATGAACTGACTTTGAAATAACAGTTAAAAGGAAGAAGATAAATTATTATTATATTAGCATGATAAAGCAATAAAATAAGAAAGTCAGTTTGAGGAAATTAATATAAATTAATGAAATTAAAAAGAAACACACACACACACACACACACACCAAAGAGGTGATTACAATCGCAAAGTTAGCCAGGCACAGTGGGGCATGCCAAAAATTCCAACTACTTTTGACAGAATTGTAAGTTCAAGGCCCCCCTCTATAATTCAGCAAGGCCCTAAGCAACTTAGTAAGACCATAGCTCAAAATAAAAACTGAAAAGGGCTAGGGATGTGGCTTAGTGGTACAGTATCCCTGGGTTCACTCCTTAATATCAACCACCTTTACCAAAAGAACCATAAACCACAGAGGATATTAACATAAAGAGAATGTTACTTATTATGGCATATAACTTAATGTCTAAGTTAATGGAAGACAGCAGGAATTTATATGTCCTCTTGCTTTTAACCTATCAAGGTAAGAGCCAGGCATGGTGGTCATTCTTAAAATCCCAGGGACTCTGAAGACTGAGGCAGGAGGATTGTAAACTAGAGGATAGCACTGACAACCTAGAAAGATCCTGTCTCAATAAATAAATAAAAAATAAAAATAAATCAATACCTAAGAAGGTCCAAGGAAGGAAGGAAGAAAGGAAGGGAGGGAGAGATGAAGGAAGGAGAGAAAAAAAATCTGACCTAACACAGATATAGAGTTAGAAGAAAGAGGAGCATTTCAATGGCATTTTCAGAAACTTGTTGATGTTACTCTTTGATAGCACATCAAAAATCAACAAGTACAATTTCTTAAAGCTTACTTGTAATGTGGAATGAATTGGACATTTACTAAATTAAAATTCATCTGTCTACTTTATATGGAAGATGAATCTTTACCCAGGTATAATTTTTTAACATCACATAGTAATCATTTGGAACATTGGCTCCATGAGGTAAGCAGACCTTCCAAGGTTGATAAATTGTATTACTTGGTATTATAAATTCATATTCACTAATATTACCAATCTCATCATAAAGAACTAAGTATTAGGAAACTGTCACATTTCACAGAGGTAATACGTGGTTTTTATAATTCAATTTTTTTTTGTTTAAAATTAGCAAAAATTCCTGTTAATATTTTTAAAAGTTGCTTTTTAGTGCCACGCACAGTGGTGCTCACCTGTAATCTCAGCGGCTAGGGAGGTAGAGACAGGAGGATTTCAAGTTCAAAGCTAGCCTCAGCAATAGTGAGGTGCTAAGCAACTCAGTGAGACCCTGTCCCTAAATAAAATACAAAATAGAGCTGGGGATATGGCTCAGTGGTAAAGTGGTAAAGTGCCCCTGAGTTCAATCCCCAGTACCAAAAAAAAAAAAAAGTCACATTTTTGGTGTGTATATGTGAGGTACTAGGCACTGAACCCAGGTCCTTTTGCATGCCAGGCAAGTGCTCTATCACTAAGCTACATCCCCAACCCAAAAATCACTTCATTTTTAACAAAATGTCTACTGAATATGTGAGTATGAATCAGTCTTTTAAATAAAAATAACATCCATAAAAATGTGGCTAGTTCAGCTCATAACTCAATCATGGAAGTGTTTCCTTGAAATAATCTGTTGTTCTTAAAGATATAGAAGAGCTTTGTGTGCATTTCCCATTTCATCATAGAAAATATTTTTGAAAATGTACTCAGTATCTTGCTTGTGATATTGTGTGGAGTTTAAAAATTAGGTCAATAGAGGGCATGGTGGCACACGCCTGTAATCCTAGTGGCTTGGGAGGCTGAGAAGGAGGATCTCAAGTTCAAAGCCAGCTTTAGCAAATTAGCAAGGCCTTAAGTAATTTAGCGAAATCCCATCCCTAAAAATAAAAAGGGCTGGGGATGTGACTCAATGGGTTAAGTGTTCCTGAGTTCAATCCCTGGTACCAATTTAAAAAAAAAAATTGGGCAAATACTACATAGGATCTCTATATATAGTTTCTTACAACTGCACATGAATCTATAATCATCTCAAAATAAAAACTGTAATTATAAAATATTGTATTCAAGTACTGATAAAACCTTTATGCTTTATGAGAAACATTCATTATTTTTTTCTTTTGCAGTGCTGGGGATTGAACTCAGGGACTTGTAAAAGCTGGACTATAAAGAGCATTACTAAGTGGAACTGGCCTTTGCTTATTCCAAGTGTATGCTGGTGAAAAACACAGTAACTGCCAGTACAGTTTAGTGACACTGCCGTGATTTGTGTGAAGGCCTCCTTAGTTTTTCTCACCATTGCTTTTGCACCATCAGTGCACATTTCAGCACAGAAGCAAGTTTTATGAGTATTACTATGAAATTTTTAATCAAATCCCCAAAAAGGTCTCAGGGCCTCCAGACATCATCTGATCACACTTAGATCTAATGAATGTTACATAATTAAGAATTAAAATAAAATTAAATGAAATTTAATTAGTTATTTTAAAATCATTACCACCTTTTAGAATGAAACCTTCTAATGGTGACCATAACAGACTTTATGTTGTTTCACATTGTTTACAATCTTTTCTTCAAAATTTTCTCAACACAGTGTAGTCTCTACTTGCCATGGGAGCGGTGGGTGGGAAGGAGTTTGCTCTGGGATATTTTTTGTTTGTTATAAACATCTAGAGTTGTCACCTTCAGGATAGTAAAGATGAGGCACTAGTGAATGGCCCTCTAGACACAGATTTGGGAGGAAAAAAAAATACACATGACTATGAAGAATAATTATCTGACTACAATGTGGTGCTTGCCTTCTAATCAGCTTCCAAGTTTCTCAGATTTTAGTCCCAGGTTAGTCCAGGGTGGACATCTCAGGTTACTGTTCCTAATTCTGATTTTTCTGAGACAGTTAGATAGTGTGATATGGACTTAAGAATTATCAGAGCTGAGGCCTGGACTAAGCCAAAGGATGGTATTTCTTTCTGCCTTCAAAAACACTTCCACTTCTGTTGTTTTCTGCTCCTTAGAAACTGCCTCTTGGGGTTTATATCTCTACAAGTCTATTTGAGTCTTCATGTAGCATCTCCATTCTACTTTTTGTTAAGAATTTTTTTAACAATTTAAAGCAAAATATTTTGTTTTGTGGATGAATTAAATTGAATACTGTGATAGTCTTTCTAAAAGTTAGAAAGAGTAAAAGGTACATGTTTAATTTCAGAACCATTATTTTGTGACATAATCTTACAGAAAAGAATGCCTAAATTCTAGACTGAAAGGGATTAAAACTAAAAGGTATCTTTCTGTTGAAAAGGAGTATGAGAGCCAGCCCAGGAATTGCAATGGGGAAGAGATGAGCAGTTGGGCCAGGAGAACGGCTCCATCTAGAATACTTACAACCTTTTTAACCAAGTCTTCTCAAACAGACACTGAACAAAATTAGGATTCTTAGAACTCATACCATTTTGGATGAGTGATTCCCTTACTTAATTTTTTGAATGTTGAGACTTCAGGATCTACATTTATTTTTTTCTCTCAATTGACAGTCAGTGACCTAAACATTGAATCTTGTAATTGCTGTTTTGGTACTAGTTTGCAGACCTGCTTCATCATATTCTTATTTCTTATATGATTCTAAAGATCTGTCCTAAATACCCATATCTGGACAAAAACATTTATTATTAGTTTCTATATTTTCCTGCCCATTCTAAGCATCTTGGAAATCTTATTTTCCAAATAAGATTCAGGATCATTTAGTCAAGTTCCAATGAAAAGAGAGAGATAGAGATAGAGATAGATAGATAGAGAGAGAGAGAGAGAGAGAGAGAGACCTAACCCATAAATTTAAAGTTAATTTGTGCTGGGGCTATAGCTCAGTGGTAGATACTTGCCTAGCATGTGTGCAGCACTGGGTTCAATCTTCAGCACCACACAAAAATAAAATAAAGGCATTGTGTCCATATATATCTAAATTTAAAAAAAATAAAATTATATTAATTTGTGGAATATTACCATTTTTAAAAGGGAATATTCTCACCCAAAAAAATGGCATATTTTACAATAGATGGAAAGATTTACATCCAAGAATTACCTGTGGGGGATGTTGTATTCAAAGAACAGAAAGTCATATCATTTCTATTTCTTCATATTGTGTGTTTTCTTTGTAAAAGCACACAATACATCTCTAGTCTAAAGACCCCAGTCAATAAAAATATCTTCAGTATGAATTCAACCTAAAAGCAGAGAAAGCCCAGCAAGCAAGCAAAGGGAGAGTATTTAAAAACTGGCTCCCTTTTTCCAAAACCTATAGCTAAGATATTTATAGTCTTTCCCACCTGTCAGCTTATTAGGTATCAAAACCCTCATCAATCCATGCGTTCTCTATCTCCAAGAATTCACCATACCCCAAACTCTCCCTGAGGCTACTCTGCTGAGGAACCAACATTAAATCAGCCATGCTGTCAACCAAGTCTCTTGTTCCCAGGTCACACAGACTTCAAAAACAGGCTCTAGTACTGTCATCTTTGTAACATCAAGGGTATGAGGGAAGGAGTGTTCAAGTGTCCTTGGAAAATAACACTAAAATAGTCTCCATTCCCTGTTGTCAAAACATTTTTTTAGTTGTAGGGGGACAGAGTACCTTTATTTTACTGACTTACTTTTTCATGTAGTGCTGATGATCCAACGCAGTACTTCACATGTGGTAGGGGAGAACTCTACCACTGAGCTACAACCCCAGCCCTCCATTCCCTATTTTAAAGTATTCCACAACATACCATCCTCAGTAGAGAAGCCAGAGTTCCTGAAAATGGGCCATCAACTCTCCTTTAGATGAATGGAGATGCGACTCTCACCAATACAGAGGAGTGCACACTACTGTAAAAAGGAAGATGTCTCCTCTGTGGTGTTGAGCCGTGGGTGACTTATTACTAAAGCCATAGTTCTCTGCATGTACTCTGATGTCTGGTAAGTGTAACTCCTTGCTAGACTTCATTACACTGCTGGTACACACAAGATTTCTAACCTGAGTCTTCCCTCTGATGTCGGATGAGATTTGACTTCTGACTAAAACCCCGACCACTCTTCCTACAAACATAAGGTTTTTCTCCTCAATGTGTCCTCTAATGTCTAATGAGGTGTGACTGCCCAGTAAAGCCCTGCCCACACTCCCTGCACACATGAGGCTTATCCCCTGAGTGTGCCCTCAGGTGTTTAATGAGAGTTAATTTATCACAAAACACTTGCACACTTTCCATGCAAAGGAACTTGAGTGTGCCCTTTAGGCCTAAATAGGTTTGGTTTCTGCCTAAATCTTCTGCCACAATCTCTGCATATGAAGGGCTTTTCCACTGAGTGTGTCCTCTGGTGTGAAATCAGGGTTGACTTATCATTAAAGCCTCACCCACACTCCCTGCATACAAATGGCTTCTCCCCTGAGTGTGTCCTCTGGTGTGTAATGAGGGCTGACTTCCTGGTAAAGCCTCGTCCACACTCTGTGCACACAAAGGGCTTCTCCCTGTGTGTGATCTCTGGTGTTCATTGAGGTTTGACTTCAGGCTAAAGCATCGCCTGCACTCCAGGCATACATAAGTTTTAACTCCTGAATGAGTCCTCTGGTGTGTCTTGAGGTTTGATTTCCAGCTAAAGTGATGCCCACATTCTGTGCATATGTAAGGTTTCTCTCCTGTATGTGTCCTTAAGCGTCTGATGAGGTGGGACTTCTGACTAAAACTTTGCTCACACTTTATGCAAACATAGGCTTCTCCCCTGTGTGTGCCCTCTGGTGTGTAATGAGGTTTGACTTTAGGCTAAAGCTCTGCCCTCAATCCTTGCACATGTAAGTCTTGACTCCTGAGTGTGTTCGTTCATGTGTGAAGAGGTTTGATTTTCAAGTAAAGACTTATCCACAATCCTTACACACATAAAGTTTCCCCCTGAGTGTGTCCTCTGGTGTATGATGAGGTTTGGCTTCCAGGTAAATCCTGTCCCACATTCCCTGCACACATAAGGCTTTTCTCCAGGATGTGTCCTTGGGTTTTTGACAAGGACTGACATACTGCTGTAGTTTGGTCCCCACTCTGTGTACATGTACAGTGTCTCCTCTGTGTGTGTCTTCTGGAGGCTAAGTAGTTTTGACTCCTCAATAAAGTCTGGCTGAAACTCTTCAAATTTGATTGCTCCAAATCCTTGGACTTCCAAATCATGTGATACTTTATTCCTTTCCTCAAGGTCTGCCTTCTGTTTTTGGCTGGGCCTTATATCCACTGTTATGTTGTCTACCTTGGACTTCACTGGATGTTCTTCACCTGGGTTGGAGGACAGCTTTGAAGTGGCATTTTTACTTGGGCTGCCAAACAGTGGCTTGGAGTCTTGTTCTCTTTCTTCAATTTTTGCTTTGTCAGTGAAGCAGAATTGATCAAAGACTTGTTCCTGCTGTTGTTTCTGATACTCTGTGCAGTGTTTCCCTGGGTGGAAATGATTTCCTTCATATAAACTTGAGAATAGCTGAGGCAGATGACTGAGCCACACATGTTGGCTAAGGGCTTGCTGACTGCAGAATACTAGAGGGCAGGAAGGACAAGATTCAATTTCTGACTGATCCTGCTGAATAAAAAACATTTTCAGAGAAGTCACAAGTAGGGCTGTCTAGGTCATTTTGCCTTGCCTACTAATCAGCCATAATACAATCATATTACAAGCTATCTCCCACACAGAAATCCTTCACAAGTCCTGTTTTTCATTTCTCTTTATACATTACATTTTCTGTTGCAGGAGTTAGCAAACTCATCCAACAGGCCAAGTTCAGCTTGCAACCTATTTATGTAAGGCCTACCAGCTTAAAAAAAAAAAAAAAAAAAAAAAAAAACTATTCTGAGGAAGGGAAGAACACAATCTGACAATACCGTATGTGGTCTTATAAACTTAAACTATTCACTACATAGCCCTTTAAAGAAGTATGTTGACCTCCATATTATTGTAGACAACTCATATCTAGAGGTTTTCACATTATCACATTACTTGGGTACTGTTCAGCTGTACAAAAAATCACCCAAAAACAAAAAGAAATCAACAAGTGTTTATTCATGAGAAACACTGAACTTCAGATAAGGAGTTAGCAACATTATTGCTGAAGTTGTCTTGACCTCTCCCTCCATCCTAGCTTAGTTGTTAATGTGGTAGCTTATAGTAAGACAGGCCACCAAGTCATCAGAGGCTACTAGAGGGGCTCACTTGATTTGAAATGGAAGATGAGAAACCAATGCCCACTGTGACTCTCCATAAAAGTAAAGGCCTAGGGCTCGGTTGTAGCTCAGGTGGAGGCACTGGGTTTGATCCTCAGTACAGCATAAAAATAGATAAATAAAATAAAGGTACTGTGTCCATCTATAACTAAAAATATTTTTCAAAAAGGAAAGGTCGAGGTAGTAAATGAACAGGGAAGACAAGCAACTGCTATCTGAGGATTATGGTCTTGAAGAAAAAAAAAATTGATTGTCCAGATTTAACAGGGAGACCCTGAAAATGAGACTACCAGAGAGAGGCTTGGAAAACTCTCCACACAACCCCGCTGCAGACTGTATGAGCTTGGGCTCTCTACATATCCCTGTCTGACAAGAAGGTGACAAACAGGGCAAAGGGAAAATAAGAGGACTCAGTAGAAAGTAGAAGGCTAGGAAAGACTCTTTTTTTTTTTTTTTTTCAGTAATGGGGATTGAACCTAAAGGTGGTTTATATTCTCAGCCTCTTTTTATATTTGATTTTGAGTCAGGTTCATAATAAGTTGCTTAGAGTCTCACAAAATTGCTGAGGCTGGTCTGAAACTTGTAATTCTCCTGCCTTTTCCTCCCAAATTGCTAGAACTGTAGGTGTGCATTACCATGTCCTTCTCAGGAAAGATCTGAAACCACCTGAACTTTAAATTTTCTCCCAAACCACACATTTGACTACAAATATATAGGAAGTCTTTCTAACTCAAAGTAGTTGAATACAAATATAGCCAATTCTTAGAGACCACTAAGCTCTGCAGTTTCAAGACTGACATCAAGGAAGCCAGAATTAAAAATAAACCCTAGGGCTAGGATTGTGGCTCAGTAGAAGAGCACTTTCCCAGCACATGTGAGGCACTGAGTTTGATCCTTAGCATGGCATAAAAATCAGTAAATAAGAGATAGGTATTGTGCCCATCTACAACTAAAAAAATTTTTCTTTTCAATAAAAATAAACATGAGCTGGGCATGGTGACACACACTGTAATTCCATCATCTAGGGAGACTGAGGCAGGAGTATACCAAGTTCAAAGCCAGTCTCAGTACCCTGGGTTCAATCCCCAATAGCAAAATGCAATAAAAGATAAAATTTAACAAACAAGAAAGCATCGTCTTCACAGAGGAGACATATTTCACAGATTTTATCTAGAAAAGTTAACTAAAACAAACAAAAAGCAACAAAAAAAATCTTCAGGCAGGAAATATATTCAGGTACCAGAGGAATTATAATATATTATTTAAAATATACAGTTTTCAGAAAAATGGGAAAGAGTAACACCAACTCTAAAAAAAAAAAATGCACTAATACAAACTGTCACTGAGTGAACACAGATTTAAGGAAAGGAAAAGAAAAAAATAAGACTTCAAAGTGGGTACTATGTATATGTTCAAATAACTAAAACAATAAATAAAAAATTAAAGTGTGCTATCAGTGATTTAGTAAATAGGGAATGTTCCTAAAAATAGAAACTATTAAAAAGAAACAAAAGGAAATTTCTGGAATACGAAAGTGAAGCAACTGAAATTACAAAATTATTAGAGAGATACAACAGTAAATATTTGAGTGTGCAAATATTATCTGAAGACAAATTGAAAGAAATGAACTGAAGAGAGTAAAATAAAGATTAAAGAAAAACACAACCCTCAGAATAAGACGCCAACAGGCAACCAACCTCTGTGTGATGAGGACTCAGGAAGAAGAGAAAAACAAGATCAGAGAAAAAAAATCTTAATAAAAAATAGCTGAAAACTTCCCAAATTTAATGAAAAAAAATTGTTCTACAGATCCAAGTAGTTCAACAAACCTCAAGTATGATAGTCATAAAAAGATGTCATAGTCAAAGTGCAGGAGGCAAAAAGATAATCTTGCAGAGGAGCAAGAGAAAAAGGACTCAACAGGTACAGGAGGAAAATCCAGCATAAGTTATGTTCCAGTCAAAATGCCAAGGAAGAAAAAGTGAGGCAGGCAGGCCACAGAGGAGTAGAAAAAATTAAAGGCATCTGAATTGAAACGGAATAGGTAAAACTTTCTTCTGTTTACAGATGATAAGATCTTGTATATACAAATTTTCAAACAAGCAACCAGAAATAATCATTTTTAGTAAGGTTGTATGATACAAAATCAATATAAAAAATCAACTATATTTCTGTATACCAGCAATGACTATTCCAAAAGTGAAATCGAGAAAACAATACCATTCACAATGTCATAAAATAAAATACAAAGGAATTTGACACAAAAGTAAGATTTATAATCCAAAAACTTAAAAAAAAATGCTAAGAGAATGTTTATTTAAAATCCTAAATAAACAGAAAGACATTCATGGGTTAGGAGACTCAATCTTATTAACATAGTAATTCTCATGAAACCTGACCTATAGGTACAATGTAATCCTTGTATCAAAACCACAGAAGGAAGGGGGCTGAGCTTGTGGCTCAGTGGTAGAGCACTCGCCTGGCACATGTGCGACACTGGGTTCAATTCTTAGCACCCCATATAAATAAATAAAATAAACATATTGTGTCCATCTACAACTAAAAAAAATGTTTAAAAAAACCACAGAAGACTTTGTTTTCCTTTTTTTTAATTGACAATAAGACTCTATAACTTATATGGAAATTCAACATTTATAAAATACCTAAAACAATGTTGAAAAAAAAAAAGGAACTTAAGACAATCCAGCTTCAAATCTTAATATAAAGCTATAGCAATGGAGATAGTATGCTAGTGTCATAAGGAGGATAGAATTCAATGGAACAAAATTGGGATTCCAGAAACAAATCCCTAGATTTCCAGTTTACTGATTTTTGAAGAAGTTGCCAAGGTAATTCAGTGCAGAAAGAAAACACTCTTTTTAAACAAAGAATGTCAGGACAATTGAATATTCAAATACAAGAAAATGAGTTTAGACTCTCACCTCACATAATACACAAAAAGTAACTCAAAATGGATCATGGTGCTAAATGTAAGAACTAAAAATATAAAACTTCTCAAAGAAACCAAGAAGAAAATCTTTGTGATCTTGGGTTAAGTAAAAAGTTCTTAGAGGGGCTGGGGTTGTGGCTCAGTGGTAGAGCACTTACCTGGCACATGTGAGACACTGGGTTTGGCCCTTAGCACCACATAAAAGTAAACAAATAAAGTAACCATGCATGGTGGCACCCACCTGTAATCCCAGCAGCTTGGGAGATTGAGACAGGAGGATCTCAAGTTCAAAGTCAGCATGAGCAAAAGTGAGGTGCTAAACAACTCAGTGAGACCCCGTCTCTAAATAAAATACCAAATATGGCTGGGAATGTGGCTCAGTGGTTGAGTGCCCATGAATTTAATCTGTGGTACCCACCAAAAAAATAAAATAAAATAAAATAAAATAAAGGCATTCTGTCCACCTAAAACTACAAAAAAATTTCTTATAAAATATGAAAACCAGAAAACATTGCAGCCTTGAAAGAAAATGTTTTAACCAACAATTCTTTATCTATATTATGAAAGGGGAAATAATAACATTTTCAGATTAAACTGAAAAATTCAAAGCCAGTTGACTGTATTAAATTCTAAAGAAAGTCTTTCCATATAAAGGAAAATGACACCAGATAACAGTTTGTGTCATATGAAAGAGTGACAGGTAACAGAAATATGGGTAGATATCACACACACTCCCCCCCCACACTTGCTCACACATCTTCTATATGCCTACTTCTTCTAGTTTCTTTAAAAGTATAAGACTATATTATATGACTGCTTAAAAACTGTAAGATGGGCAATGGATATAATTCACTGGTAAAGTGTTTGTGTACCATGTGTGAGGCCCTGGATTCAATCCCCAATACTGCAAAATTAAATAGAATATAAAAAAATATTTTAACACTATAGTTTTGGGTTTAGGATTATACAGGCATAATGCACATAACAGAACTAAAGATGAGGAGAATGTAAACACACTCTTGCAAGATTCTTACACTATCTGAAACAGTTAAATTATTAAATTAAATTGGTTTAAGACATATTGTAAACCCTGGAAAGGCATAAGAAACTCACGTAAACCACGCCAGACATGGGAAATCACATAAGGGAGTTTATTAAGCAAACAAAGTGTCTCCCTGTGGGGTAAGAGAGAAAATGAGAGGAAAAGAGAAAGTGTGCATGCAAGAAAGAGTGTGAAAAGCAAGGAGGAGAGAGAAAGAAAGTGAGTAGAGAGAGAAAGCATGAGAAAAGATGGCTGGGGTGCTATTCCTAAGCAGTTGAATTCTGCTGGGCTAACAGGGGACCAATAACAGAGAAGGATACTTGCAAGCTGACTGATGAACCAATAGCTAGCTAGGATGTTCACAGACTGACAAGTAGTTGGGAGGTGGGGAAATGACTGCAGTGGAAAGGGCGGGGAGAACAGCTTTCAGACTGACAAGCTAGATTGTGATGCAAGGTAAAGGGCGGGGGGAGCAGCTTTATATTACATTATAAAAAAACCACACCCACAAATTCACATAAGCAACCAAAAAGTATTGGGTTTTAAAAAATGTGGGCTGAAGAAGGTACAGAGAAGGGAAAACCAGATCAGACAGAGAAAATAAAAATCTGACAAAAATAAAATTTCCAGTCATATACAACTAATTAGAACAAATAAAAAGATAAATGAAATAAAATAAAATTTCTACATCTATATTAACACTGGGTGCAAATGCACTAAAAACTGCAATCAAGATGTAGAGATCATCAAACTGAATAAAAAAGAACCAATGGGCTGTGGATGTAGCTCAGTTGGTAGAGTGCTTGCCTGGCATGCACAAAGCCCTGGGTTGAAACCCCAGCACCACAAAACCAAGCAAACAAACAAAAAGAATCAACTATACAGTGTCACAAAAGACCTATTTAAAATACAAAGACAAATAAATAGATTGAAATGAAAACAAGGGACAAAAGTAGGCCAGGCAGAGAGTAATTATAAAAAACTGGAACTGTTATTTAATATCAGACAATAAACTCTAAAACAAAAAATATTAATAGAATCAGAAAACTGCAAAATGATAAAAATCAATGCAGTAACCAGTTATAATCATTAGTAATGTACATGTTCCTCATAGCAAAGTTTCAAAGTAGGGCTGTGTGTTTAGCTCAGTGGTAGAGCACTTGTCTAGCATATGTAAGGTCCTGGGTTCAATCCCCAGCACAGGGAAAAACAAAACAAAACTTTTTTTCAAACTATATGAATCAAAATTTGAGAGATTAGAGATAATCAGAAAAATCTAAAATGATAAAGAATACTCTTTGAAATAATGGTAAAAAACTTAGACATAATCAACAATGTAAATTATCTCAATATTATCAACATGACCTAACTAGCATTTATAGAACACTACACCAATAACTGCAGAATGTACATACTGAGGTTTTTTTAGTGGATTTTTTATAACAATTTTATTTAGTGTTGAATGTGGTGCTAAGGATTGAACCCAGTGCCTCACATGCTAGGAAAGAGCTCTACCACTAAGCCACAATCCCAGCCCAGAATATACTCTTTATTTTTAAGTGCTTTTAGGACATGTGCTGTGTCATAAAATTACTCTCAACAGATTTTGAAAACTGAAAACAAGTATATGTTCTCTCAATAATGCAATTAAATTAATAATCAATAATAATAAAATATCTAGAGAATTCCAGATATCTAGAAATCAAGCAACTCATTTCTAAACAACCTGTAGTTTAAAGAAGAAAATAAATGAGATGATTCTCTGAACTAAATGATCATGAAAACATATCAAAGGTTATAGGAGTCAGCTAGGCAAGGCTTAGAAAGAGATGGATAGCTATACATTATTGAACCAGAAAAGAAGGTCTATATTTATATCTTAAGCTTTTACATCAAGAAATGAGGATAGAAAGAGCAAGTTAAGCACAAAGTTGAAGGGGACAAAAAGAAAAATTTCTGAAACAATCAATTTGAGGGCTCACTTCAGCCACACACATACTAAAATTGGAATAATCCAGAGAAGATAAGCATGACCCCTGTGCAAGGATGACAAGCATATTGTGAAGTGTTCCATATTTTAAGAAAAGAAAATCAATTTGAAACTGTTGGGTGTGGTACTGTTTGCCTGAAATCCCAGCTAATTGGGAGGCTGAGGCAGGTGGGACAAGTTCCAGGTCAGTGCAAACAACTTATCAAGTCCCTGTTTCACAATAAAATAGCTCAGTGGTAGATTGCTTACCTAGCATGTATAAGGTCCTGGGTTCAATCCGTAGTACCACCAAAAGTATCAATTAAATCAAAAGTTGGTTCTTTGCAAAGATACACAAATTCAATAAATCTCTAGCTAAAGCAGATTAAGTGGATACATTCATTGAAATAGACAAGCACCCCTGAGTTCATTCCCTGAACACTTATGAGTTCATGAGTTCATTCCCCCCTCAAAAATTTTAAGTTGATATAAAAAGAAACAGAATGAAAATAATCACATATCTATTAAGAAAATAGAATCTGAAATTTAAAATCTTCCCTCAAGGAAAACCTCACTGGTAAATTCTCTCAAATATTAAGAAAAGAATACCAATTCTAATAAACTTAAAAATTTTTTTTTTTGTAGGTGAACACAATACATTTATTTTTATGTGATGTTGAGGATCAAAACCAGGGCCTCATGTGTGCTAGGTGAGCATTGAGCCATTGAGCCACAACCCAGCCCCTCTAATAAACTTTCAATAAAACACAGAAGGGATAACTCTGAACTCATTTTATGAAGTTACTATTACTCTCATAACAAAACCAGATTAAGACTTAAAGAAAGTACCAATCAAAATCCCTCATGAACACTGATAAAAATTCTTAGCAAAACATTATCAAATCACACTCAATAATATATTAAAAATATATAATATGATGAAATAAAGCTTACTTCAAAAGTGAAAGGCTTATTCAACTTTCAAAAATCAATCAATACAATTCATCATATTAACAATGTAAAGAAGAAATGCTGTAATATTTCCTAAAGGAAGGGTCTGAAATATTTTTCTTAAAGAGTCAAATAAATTATGTTATAGGTTTGTAGAACACACAATCTGTTTTAAGTTTCAGCTCTACTGATAATATGAAAGCATCAAGAGATAATATGTAAATTAAGTGGGTATGACTGTTTTCTAATAAAACTTTATTTATATGAATTCTATTTACAAAGAAAAAACTTGATCACCCAAGGTGTCATTTTGTGACTTTTTAAAAAAAATTTTTAAATATTTTTATTTGTTGATGAACCTTTATTTTATTCATTTATTTATATGTGGTGCTGAGGACTGAACCCAGTGCCTCACACATGCTAGGTAAGTGCTCTACCACTGAGCCACAACCCCAGTTCTAATTTTGTGATCTAAATGAAAACATAATATTCATGTGACAAAATTCAACTCATCCATGATAAAAACTCAACAAAGTAGAAACAGAAGGGAAATTGGTCACCTGATAAAAGTAACATCATACTATGTGATGTGATGAAAAAGTGAACACTTCCCACCCAATGCAAGGAACAGGGAAAGAATGTTCACTTTCACAATGTCTATTCAACATTGTACCAATGGTCCTAGCAATTGCAATAAGACAAAAGAAGAAGAAAAGAGACAAATAAGAAGAGAGAAGGAGGGAAAGAGGGAAGGATGAAAGAAGGGGAGGAAGGGATGGAGGTAGGAAGGATCAAAAGCATTCTGTTTAAAAAGGAAGAGTAAAACTGTCATTACTCATAGATGACATGAGCTGCACATGGAAAATTCTAAGAATCTAGAAAAAAAGCTATAATTCATAAATGAATTAAGCACGATGACAGGAAACAAGGACAACAGACAAGCAGTATTCTCCCTATACTAGCAGGGAACAACTGAAGGTCAAAATTTAAAATACAATTCCATTTAGAAAAGCATATAAAAGCATAACAACATAAATATAAATACTACAGATAAATTTACCAAAACATATGCAAGATATTTGTGTCCTGTTTTATGTTCTTTTATGAGATACTCAGGTATGGCCAAGAGAAAATACTGAAGAGAGGGTCAGAAAAAAAAATAAAACAAGCTTATTATACTCACAGGTTCCCAAAGAGACATAATTGGGCATTATAAATTCCTAATATTGAAATAGAATTCCCTTTGGGCAGGACAGGGGATACAATTTGTAAATGGCGGCTTCAACTGATTAGGTAATGTTTTATTACTGTAACCAGAGTACTGGCACATGAGTATGTATTTTATTATTATTCACAGCTTGCAAAAATCTGGAGAAGTGGAGATAAGCAGTTATTCTTAGCATAAGAGAAAACAGCATCCAGAAGATTTAATGCCAGTGTGGTAGGTATAGTTTTTAAGATCTGGAGGAAAGAAAAAACACTAGGAACGTGAAAAGCATTATAGAGAAGACAAAGACAAGTAAGGGAGGATTTCAGGAGGAGGGAAGAGATCCTCCCTCAGAAAAGTCCCTCCATCAACTGAAGATTATATTCTGCAAGGAAGGCAATGCCAGAAAGTCTTACCAGTGGCCTAGGAGGCCTGCAGAGGAGCTTCTTCCCAGCATCTGAGAAATGCCTCTTCCTGCCCTATCTGCCAAGCCGTATGCTGTCCCATCTATTCCATGCTCACACTCACCTGGACAGAGGTCTGGCAAATGTTTTCTCTCCTCTCTCCAGGGCTCTTCCCCTCACTCCAGCTGAGTAATGAGTATTGGTTTGGAAAGTGGGATTTCTGTTTATAGGAAAGAAAACAAAGAGAACTCACGAGGTTACAAAAGACCCATGAATAGTGAATTCTCCAGGGATGAAGGGTTGAGTAAGGAAAGGGAACTCCAGTCAGAAATGAATCATATTTGGGGGATGAAAATCTCCTGTGTCTAGAGAAAGAGAAGGTAAAATGAGAGCCCCAGCCTCTCTTTTCCAGGGAAAGAGGCCTGGAAATGCAGTGTCATACATAACATGAGTAAATCAAGCTATCTGTTTCAACCCTGCTAAATCCAGATTTACTAAAAGGAAAAAGATAAATTACTGTTTTTAAGCCCAACCCAAAGGTATAACCTTTCTCATGACAAGTGGAAAAAAAATCCTGTGGGACAAATTGTAGTGTAATGGATGCCATACTTACTTACTGATACCAGGTGGCTAAGGTCTCCAGCATCACTTCCCTGTGTAGGATCCTCTG